>NC_082662.1:188063875-188367703 GCF_025265405.1 Mesoplodon densirostris | reverse complement strand
TTGGCTAGTCCAAGTCTTTTGGTTGGAGCATTTAATTCATTTACATTGAAGGTAATTATCGATATGTATGTTCCTATTACCATTTTCTTAATTATTTTGGGTTTGTTATTGTAGGTCTTTTCCTTCTCTTGTGTGTCCTGCCTAGAGAAGTTCCTTTAGCATTTGTTGTAAAGCTGGTTTGGTGGTGCTGAATTCTTAGCTTTAGCTTGTCTGTAAAGTTTTTAATTTCTCCATCGAACCTGAATGAGATCCTTGCTGGGTAGAGTAATCTTGGTTGTAGGTTTTTCCCTTTCATCACTTTAAATATGTCCTGCCAGTCCCTTCTGGCTTGCAGAGTTTCTGCTGAAAGATCAGCTGTTACCTTTATGGGGATTTCCTTGTATGTTATTTGTTGCTTTTCCCTTGCTGCTTTTAATATTTTTTTCTTTGTATTTAATTTTTCATAGTTTGATTAATGTGTCTTGGCCTGTTTCTCCTTGGATTTATCCTGTATGGGACTCTCTGTGTTTCCTGGACTTGATTAACTATTTCCTTTCCCATGTTAGGGAAGTTTTCAATTATAATGTCTTCAAATATTTTCTCAGACCCTTTCTTTTTGTCGTCTTCTTCTGGGACCCCTATAATTCAAACGTTGGTGCGTTTAGTGTTGTCCCAGAGGTCTCTGAGACTGTCCTCAGTTCCTTTCTTTCTTTTTTCTTTATTCTGCTCTGCAGTAGTTCTTCCCACTATTTTATCTTCCAGATCACTTATCCTTTCTTCTGCCTCAGTTATTCTGCTATTGATTCCTTTTAGAGAATTTTTAATTTCATTTATTGTGTTGTTCTTCATTGTTTGTTTGCTCTTTCGTTCTTCTAGGTCCTTGTTAAACGTTTCTTGTATTTTCTCCATTCTATTTCCAGGAGTTTGGATCATCTTTACTATCATTGCTCTGAATTCTTTTTCAGGTACTCTGCCTATTTCCTCTTCATTTGTTTAGTCTGGTGGGTTTTTACCTTGCTCCTTCATCTGCTGCATATTTCTCTGTCTTCTCGTTTTGTTTAACTTACTGTGTTCGGGGTGTTCTTTACACAGGCTGCAGGTTTGTAGTTCCCGTTGTTTTTGGTGTCTGCCCCCAGTGGGTGAGGTTGGTTCAGTGGCCTGGGTAGGCTTCCTGGTGAAGGGGACTGGTGCCTGTGTTCTGGTGGTTGGGGCTGGATCTTGTCTCTCTAGTGGGCAGGGCCACGTCTGGTGGTGTGTTTTGGGGTGTCTCTGAACTCAGTATTCTTTTAGGCAGCCTCTCTGCTAATGGGTAGGGCTGTGTTCCTGTCTTGCTAGTTGTTTGGCATCAGGTGTCCAGCACTATAGCTTGCTGGTCGTTGAGTGGAGCTGGGTCTTAGCATTGAGACGGAGATCTCTGAGAGAGCTCTCGCCGATTGATATTATGTGAGGCCAGGAGGTTTCTGGTGTTCCAATGTCCTGAACTTGGCTCTCCCACCTCAGAGGCTCAGGCCTGACACCAGGCAGGAGTACCTAGACCCTGTCAGCCACACGGCTTAGAAGAAAAGGGAGAAAAAAGAAAGAAAGAAAGGAAGGAAGGAAAGGAGGGAGGGAGGAAGGAAAATAAAATTATTAACATAAACAATAATAATAATTTAAAAAAAGGAAGACAGCAACCAAACCAATAAATAAATCTACCAATGATAACAAGTGCTAAAAACTAAACTAAGATAAACATAAATATCAGAAACAAGTGAGTTGCAGACAGCAAACCCCAAGTCTACAGTTGCTCCCAAAGTCTACCGCCTCAATTTTGGGATGATTTCTTGTCTATTCAGGTATTCCACAGATGCAGGGTACATCAAGTTGACTGTGGAGATTTAATCCGCTGCTCCTGAGGCTGCTGGGAGAGATTCCCCTTTCTCTTCTTTGTTTGCACAGCTCCCAGGGTTCAGCTTTGGATTTGGCCCCGCCTCTGCGTGTAGCTCGCCTTCAGGCATCTTTAGGGAGGTCTGAGGTCTTCTGCCAGTGGTCAGTAGGTGTTCTGTAGCAGTTGTTCCACATGTAGACGTATTTTTGAGGTATTTGTGGGGAGGAAGGTGATCTCCACATCTTACTCCTCCATCGTCTTGAAGGTACCCCCAGGACCGTATCCTTTTAGACTATGTCTGTTTAAACCTATTTTACCACATTTTTGGTTAACACCATTCTATGGTAATAAGGTAGTTAAACCACATTTTGAATAGGGATCTCTTGATTCATTTGCCATTCTTCATTAATTTGGGTCTGTAAGACATTTCTGTCTCAGAATCTTACAACTGATGTGACTTCCTGCTGTTCCTGACCTTCACCTTGCTGCCTGGGAACAGCACTGCCCTCACCACTCCCCTTAGTTGCTTTGTCCACTAACCATTTAACCAGAAAACTAGGGCAGACTGTGAGAATTTTTTTTTAATTCTTATTTTAACTAATACAAGATACCTTATTTTAACTAAACTTTAAATTTCTAGGGTGAAAAAATTGTGGCCAGGATTAATTAATTCCAGAATGAAAATGAACATTTTATGTTAATCCCCAGATCTTCATGTCTGCTTTTCAAGCATCATTTAAGTCTGTCTTGTGTTATCCTTTGCCTCTCATGCAATGGAACCTTAAAGGTACTTCATCGTCCTTATGAGTGGAGAAACCTTAAAATATTTATAATATTTTTCATAATGTAAGTGATACAAGTGTCAGGTGCCACAGATTAACAATATAAAACTAACCAAGTACCAGTAGTACATGTGCGTGTTAAAATATATCACTGGTTTATGCCTGGGATTGGTCAGCAAAATAATCACTTAAGGATATTTTTCAAAACCCCAAGATTCTGCTATGCTGCATATGTAGGAACAGGACAGAGATGGGACAAAACAAGTGGTGGACGATACGCTCCAGGTACTGTGTTTTGAAAAGGATCTCCAGGTGCTCTTGGTAGCATCTATTTCCCACCCCAATCTCTTCTTTAAGAATGCTGAAAAATACTGCTGAAAACAACCTCATGCAAGTCAAGTCAACATGCGTTTACCTGAACAATATTCATGTTCATAACCGTAGTTCTGATCATTCAGTCAATACATATGCCAGGGATTGTGAAAGTTATATTTATTTTGTTGTTAAATGGTTAGAATTATCTGGTGTTCTGTTATGCTTTAGAACATAACAGTTTAGATGAGTGTTTTATTTTACTGGATGAAGTTAATATTAACCTCAAAAATAGTAACGTCTGTCATTTCTTGGATGCTTACTGTGTCAGAGGCTGTGCTAATAAGTCTGTGTTAATTTAATTTAATGTTTGCAGCAATGCCATGAGGCAGATACTGAGTAAACTGAGGCCTGGGGGGAGGACACAGCCTCACGGGCTAAGGCTCGCTTGGCAGCAGCCTCATGCAGACCCTCACAGAGGCTGTGACCTTTACCGCCACACTGTTTTGTTTCTTGTTAATGAAGTTAGTCTGTGCCGTACATTTGTCATTTAACTAATAAGCTGCTATTTACGGAGTACCTGCTATTTCAGTGGTTTGAGAATTTTCTTGTCATGTATCTGTATGTGTGTACACACATGTGTAATTTATGAGTGTCTGCTATTAATATTTTTGTTGTAAGTAAAAATTAAATATTGGAAGTAAGTGAAAATTAACATATTTGACACTTTTTAATTTCAGTTTATCGATGGTCGACTGGCAAAACTAAATGCAGGAAAGGGTTTCTCTGATGTATTTGAAGAAGAGATCACTTCAGGTGGCTTTTGTGGAGGTAAAGACTAGTTCCAGTGAGATTATCCATTTTCTGAATAACAATTATCTTGATATTTGCACTTTGTCTCATATAATCTACTTCATAAACAACTATTTTCTCCTAAATATATAATATCTTAGATACATTTTTTTCATCTTATAAGAACTATAGTATTAAGTTACTTTGCCTGGTATGTTATTCAAGGCATTAAGGTGGTCTCATGAGTTGGTAGTGGTTTGCTTGGGTAGTTTCTTAATATTACTGGAGATGAATATCATAGAAATGCAATTAGTTTGTATTTTCCAGCCTCCTGACTAGTTTTCTCCGCTAGAAAACTACTAGTGATATCTACTACTAAGAAAGAACTGAGATTGTTGTTGGTATAGTAGATTTTAATGTAGTCCAGAAAGAAAGGTTTGAACACCACAGCTGCTTCTGTAGTAAGAGTGTCATTGTAGAAGTCTACCTTTTTTTGCTTTGCAGACCCTGCAGCGTTAGGAACAGACTTTTCAGTTTACTGTCCCATGTTCTTACACTTGTCACTGTAATAAGTGCTCACTTAAAGCAGTGGAAGGAGGCGTCTTATTTTGTATGTGTGACACACAGTTAGGTGATATCCCATTTTTATTTATTATAATTAACTGTAATATAACTGAGCAGTTCCATTGTTTGAAATGTAAATAATCCAGACAGTGTTACAGTACTTAGGAAATTAATGACTTAGGGACTGGTTCTCTGTACATGATGTTCCAGTATGCAGTCCTGATTCTGGCAGAGAATTTTGCTTGAGACCTTGAAATGTCCTCTTCACTCTTGCAGCCAGTAATTGCTGAGTGTTTCCAGTGTACCAGGTGCTGTTCTAGATTTGGGATGGACTAAACAGATAATCCCTGGTGTGTTCATTTTCACCTGGTGTGATAGTAGTTCTTCCACTTATATGTAGGTTTAATTTAGGAAAAAAAAAACCTTTAGTCTGTGTGTGAATAAATAGTTGCTAACCTTGAGAAATAAACTGTGAAAAGACAAAGAGTAAAAAGTCCTCATCTACAAATTTCCCCAAATTTAATTTTAATCTTGAATAAGATTTATTTTTGCACTGCAAAAATACAAAAACCATTGAGATCATTTGTTCATTATGAGAGGTACAGATGAACTGAGCAGTTATGGACCTTCCTCTAACGTAAGCATAGCATTTCACTGAAAGCTTTCAGCTTTGGGAAAAACTTAGTTTCCTTGACTCAGCACGTGAGCTGAATGTGGAATCATTCAGCTCCTCGCTCTCCTCAGCTTCTGGATAAAAATTTAGCTTCAATGGAACTTTTGTGTTAAAATAAGGCTTTTTTACTTTTCAACTCAGACAAGCAAAATATTGTCAGCTCGTGGTCGAATTGCTTGAGGCGCCTACTCAGCATTTACATACCTGCCGTCTCATTATCGCTATGACCCGTGGGGCTAGTATCTTATATGGGATTGAGGATGACATCGTGTGACAGTAATGGGGTGGAACTGTGATCCCTTTGTGTAGTGAAATTCTGTAGTCGTCACCATTGGTCCACAGACCTCTGTAACAGAGGAGAGGGTAGGTGGCTTTTCTGGTGGGAGGAGGGTCACCAAATTTTTTCACGGAAGGTCCTGCTGTTTAAAAAAGAACAGAAGAATATTTATCACCAGGTAGCATCTGATTTAGAGACTGCTGCATTTTCAGCACAACTTAATGCCAACCACTTTGTTGTTCCTTCTTAAAATGAAAAAGGTTTTGAACTCTTATTTTACTTGAAGGAGCCAATACTGATCCAAAAGGAAAGCATCATTTAACAAGTATTCATTTCAGTAGGTACAGCAAGAAAGTACATTAGAAAATGACGCCTGGCTGTCAAGTGTTATTCTTTTAATTATTATATTTTAGGTTATTATCTTAGAGATACATAGAGATTCTTCTTAGAAGAAAATAAAGCAAAATCATTAGAATTTGAAATAAAAAGACGAATAATCTTTTAAAAATTAGCATTGTTCTTACTAGTGAGACATATGTGTATGTATAGTTCCAAAACTAGTTCCTAGAAGTCTGCTCCAAACATTTGTCACCTAGACTGCATTTGTGAGAAAGAATAGGTCTGAGATACCGAACTGGTGTTCAAAAAGTAAACTGTTATAATTTTCTCGTTTATCTCATAGTTACAGTAAAAATTATGATAAATGTTCATACTTATTGAATGTTAGTATGTGGTAGAAGCTCTTGTAAGAGCTCTCCAAGCATTATCTCACTTAACCCTCACAGCACCCTGGGAGGGACTTTGAGTGGGTTTTTTTTTTTTTTTGGTGTACCCTTATTTTTATGAGGGTACCCCCCTTGATAATTTGCCCAAGGTCACACGTGAAGGCCTGGCTTCGGAGCTCCTGCTTTAATGACTGTGATCTATTGCCTTCTTATGATAAGAGAGCTTCTCAATTAGAAGACCTTCAGTAAACAAGAGCAGTACTCAAGCCTTCTCTGCTCTGATGGATAAAAGCAAAATTCCTGTCTCTTTTGAATATCCTTTGAAGATTTTTTATATATAAAACCTTCAGAAAAATCACTGTAGGAGAAATCAACATTCACTGAAGCTAAAGAAAAAATCATATGTTCCTTTAAGCAAAAATAGGAAATTTTAGACAAGCATTTCATTTCTCCTCTTTCTGTTCCATTACAGTGGCAGTTTATATCCTATTTTTGTTGCTAGTATGCATGGTTATGATAAAATGAATGTGAGTATAGTGGAGCTGTGTAATTACTGTGGCTATTGTGCAGCACATCACATGTAGAACATCTAGATTCACATTGGGTCTAGAACTGTGGTTAACAGCTGTGAATGAATGGGTGTGGATTTTCCAAAATGCTTCTCTGTCCTGTGAATCCCTGTGGTCAGAACTGTTAAGGAAATCCATGTTACCCCTGATCCCTTTCGTGGGAGACTTGTAGAACATTCAACCTTATCTTAAGAGGAAAGTAAAAAGAATATCAGAAAATGTGTAGAGGGAAGAATATCATAGAGGTTAAAAGGTCATCAAAGAGACCACAAATAGGACAAAGGATGCAATTAGATAAACACAAATATCAGTCTGTGAAAAAGCAACTGAGGAATATTGAGTAGTTAAGAACATGTTTTCCCCCATAATTTTTTAAAATTGAGTTACAGTGTTATATCAGTTTCAGGTATATAACATAGTGATTCTGTATTTTTCTAGATTATGCTCCATTTAAAGTTATTATTAGATATTGGCTGTATATTATACTGTGCTGTACCTTACATCCTAGTATTTTGTTTATTTTACAATGTACCTAGTAGTTTGTACCTCTATTTTTTTTTTCATTTAAAATAAGACTAGTTATTAAAAGTCCACATCCAGTTTTCTGAACTTTAAAAAGGAGACACATTTTCAGATTGATTTTATATACAAGTGTGTGGTTACTCTCCATTAATAGCATTGGTTTCTTCATTAGTTTCCCAGCATAATCTGATCAGTCTTGTATTTATTTAATCCTATTTCTTTTTTTACTGACTGGTTACCTAAGACATTTGAAGGGGTGGTGGATAATCATGAGTTTTAGTGACATGTATCTGGCCTCACTGAACAATTTAGAACAACTTACATTTTTTGATAAGTGACTGCAGGTTACTGGAATTTAAGCATATATATTTGAAGAGAAGGTCTTTGCACAAGTGAGAAAGATATTTTGACCTTGAATGTGAGAAAATCACTTGTTTGATTAACAAGTACAATGTTAAGAATTTCCTCAATAATGCTTATTATTTCCATAATCCAGTTACTTTAAAAGAAAGACTTAGGGTTTTTTTTTTTTGGCATTTAGATTTATTTTTTGAGAAGAAAAACAGCCTTTTTTAAAAAACACACATTATCAGAGAATAATGTGCTTGTCTCATAAATTTTGTGGAAATAGGAGCCTTCAGACTTAAAAGCACTAGAGTTGAAAGAGACAATTAGCCTTTAAAAATTTTTTTACTAGGAATCTACCTAAATTGTACTACATGTTTTCCTATCATCTTAAGCTGTTTACTTAGGGACTTCCTGTTTGCCCCTATACCACATGATTCCACATTATTATTACGGGTGGATCTTATTATCAGCTCTTTCTCCTCTAGGTATCAGCTTTGAGCAACCCCCTTTCCTTTCTAATATAATCGCTTTGAAGTCATGCAGAGGAAATCTCTATATAACTTAACTCTTCTCATATTTTATTTATCCTTCAATCTTAAAAGTTGAAGGACTAATGAACCAAGAATTAAAATACCTAAATTCTTATTCTTTCTCAATTGCGATCTTTGTGAACTTGGGCAGATAATCACCTCAGAACCTCAGTTTCCTCATTTGGCAAGTTATTTGTCAGAATAACTAAGCTGACGGTGTGCTGTCACATGCTACACGTTGCAGCAGCCATGTTACAGACCTAGTCCCAGTGGCATGGTTCACAAGGGTAGAGTGGCCCGACCCACAGACCCACTGGACTGCAAAGCCCACTTCCTTCCCATCCAACTGCTCTGCCTGTGGCACCACCTGCTTGGCCTATTTTACAGTAGAAAGATGCAACTCAAGTAATATAACACAGACAAAAACATTTTGCAACCTGTAAAGAGCTGAATATGTATGAGCTATTTTTATTCCTCACAACTTTCTCCAAGAACTGACCTTTCTGTAACTGCTCTGAAGTTTTAAGATAGTTACTTTCTTTGTGGGTCAGAGGTTTAAAAAATATGTTTTCTGGAATGACAGGTGTTCCAGAATGCTAAATAGTTATCATATAGTAGTTGGTGTTTCTCTTTCCACTTTCTTAAATTCATTTTGGGGAATGAATTAAAACACTTTCCAGAATACTATGAATAATAACCAAGTTTTAAATATGTGATTTCCACACAACCATTTTTAGTAGAGAAGTAAAAAGTATATGAGCTGATGAGAATTTTTAATAGAGAAGTAAAAGTATATGAATAATCTGGATAAAGACATACTGTTTATTTTTTGTTAATAAAATCTCCTTGAGAAATAAATTAATAGAATAACTTGGATTTTTTCATCATTTTACAAGGGAAATAAAAATTTAAAAATTTTGGTCAGGCTGTATACTATCTGAAACTCATGCCCTTTAAGCAATGCATAGGCTATTTTAGGTAGATACATTTTGCTATAGTCATTTCATAAGATTAGAAAAATATTGTTTTCCTCGTATTTCTTCTTCCAGAAAAGGTACAGTGTATTGCTGAGTAGTAAGAGATGTTTTTCAGAATAGGGGTTGTTTCTTGATATTTCTTTGAAATTAAGGAGAGATTTTTAAGTATAGGAGTGAATCCAGAGCTGGAAATTTTTTGCCTGATGTTGACTAGGGATGCAAAGGTAACAGCTAGAAAGAAGTTCTTGAACTAAGGATCATTCTGCCTCTGTGTTATAACAGCAAGGTGATGCATTTGTTAAAAAGCCACAGCTACACACAGGAGGAGAACACAATCTACTTTAGGGATCCTTTGTACTGGGTAGTCAGTCTCTGAGTAACCTTTGTTTTTTTCTTGTGGGAGTATTTAAGCATTTAAACAACCAGGAAGGTAGATGAAATCTAACTAAAGTCAGCTGATATAAAACAGTACTTTAGTTGTGTGGCTTTTTTTTTTGGCCTTATATCATCTTATTGATTAAATTAATTATCATATTTGGAGCCAAATATATGATTACTAGTTTTACTAGGACTGGTTGTGTCAGCATTTGAACTTTCTGATAACCATGAGGAGATGCTACCATATTTCCTTGGGTAGTATCTTTCAGATTTGGATTTACAACTAGAGAATATTTTCAGAACATTACTGCAGGTTAATTGCATCAAAGTAAAATTTGCTATCAATTAATACTAATGTCTAACAACTATAGAGGAATCTTTTTGGTCCTCAAGGATCTTTGCATTTCTAAATTTCCTTCTAGTTTTTTCCTTTCCTTATACACTTTAAAAAAAATTTTTTAACATCTTTATTGGAGTATAATTGCTTTACAGTGGTGTGTTAGTTTCTGCTTTATAACAAAGTGAATCAGCTATACATATACATATGTTCCCATATCTCTTCCCTCTTGCGTCTCCCTCCCTCCCACTCCTTATACACTTTAAATATTGTTTTAAATGAACCTAATTGTATAAAAGAGCCAAACTTTTACAAAACAACATAGACATAAATATTAAAAAATCAGTTTAAAAGATGTAGGAATTTTGGATTTCAAAAGAGAGGTTATTTTTTCCCTCTGAAAGTAGTGTTAAAATGAAAGAAGATAGAATACCTTAGCGTGTTATCTTCATATATGAGTAAAGAAAAAGTAGTCTTTAAAATGCTAGTTACTATTTTCCTAAGAATTAGAGCATTTATTAGTTCTTATGGTGAATTGCTTCTTTTACAATATTGCAGATAAATAAAATTTGCCTACTAAACTCCTGGAAATACTAGTTCTTGATGAATTTTGGTTTATGGATTTATTTTTGATCAGATATTCCTGACATCTTCTTTTTATATATTTCAGGGAACTCGAGGTCATATCAGCAATGGGTGCATACAGTCAAGGTAATAATAAACTGTCACAGTTTCTTTTTTTTTCTTTCACTCTGACATATATGGGAAAATGTTCAGTTCACGTATACTGTTTATGTTTATGCTGTTTATTGGCAATATTCGAAATGTTTCTATGTTTTCTCACACTTTAAATATTTTTATTTTATGCTTATGGTTTGTTGCTACTTATAAAGAAAATTTTAAAATAGAAAGCTTTTGTCTTTCCATTTTCAAAATAAATGGCTTGATTTGAAAAGCAAGATTTTACTGTCACCTTATAATATATTCCAGAAGAAGGAGTTAGGCAGAGTGGTAGGATTTGATGGGAGTTTTATTATTTCTGATAATGTGCTTTTGTTAATACGATTATTTAAAATATAAAACTCTCTGTCACAGATTGAGACTTTATTACCAAGCAGAGAAACAGATGATTGTATTTTTTTTTATTAAACTTTAAATATATACTGGTCATATTGCCCAAGTCTGCCTAAACTGCAAAGATGAAGGGATTTTATTATGCCAATTAAAAGAACAGAGTAGAATGTTTACATTTTGTGTGAAATTACTATGGCGTATATAAAAGCTTGAAAACATTCAACATGAAATAATTTTGTAGGTCTTTCTTTAAGCTGTGGGTAAAGCTCTTTTTCTATACTTTTAATAATGCTTTGTTTTCAGGACAATCTGGCCAAAAATTTTTAGGACTGTGTTTCTGTTTTTCCTTTGCAGAAAGGAGGTGCACTACTCAACACAGCAATGACCAAAGCAACCCCCGCTGTGCGAACAGCATATAAATTTGTAAGTTCTCTTTGGTGTTTTAAAAGTTCTACTGGTAAAATTTTACAACATTTTCCTAGATGATAAACATGTAAATCCAAAATCTTTTCTATTTTCCTTTAAATAAGCTTTTTAAAAAATTTAGAGTTAATATTGACTGAAGCAAACTCAGTTATTAAAATTGTATCATTGTCCAGACAGGATATTTCCTTTGTATAATCTAAAAACGGTTCTTCATTTTATTTCAAACGTATCAGCAAAATTGTGCCCTCAAATCGAAACCGTCCATGATGAAGAGCCATTTTTAAAGATTTGATTCTTTCATTTAA
Organism: Mesoplodon densirostris; assembly: GCF_025265405.1. Taxonomy (NCBI): domain Eukaryota; kingdom Metazoa; phylum Chordata; class Mammalia; order Artiodactyla; family Ziphiidae; genus Mesoplodon; species Mesoplodon densirostris. The sequence continues at coordinate 188,356,266 of NC_082662.1, read as the reverse complement.
CAACATATTTTAAATTCTCATTGTGCACTTGAGGCTTAAGTAGGAAAACATTTTTAAAAATATGGCAAGTTCTCTTCCCTCAAAGATACTTTGACTCTCCAAAATGAGAATTCTTCAGTGATACCCCATGGCTGGTAGTAAAATAATAATGATGATACCAATAGCAACCACAATAAATAAATAATTAACAACCTAAAAATCTCTTTGCTGTGATAACTGAGACCCCCCAGGAGCCGGCCCCTCCTGCGTGCCGTCTCATCTCCCCGAGCCCCCAGCCTTGGTGTTTCCAGACCCTGAGCTCTTCTCATTTCGTGAATGCAGGGCACTCTCTTCTGCCTCTTTATGCTTCACAGGCCATTCCTGCTGCTTTTGGGATGTCCTTTTCTTGGCTTCTATCCGCCTACTAAATTCATCCTATAGACATAGTTTAGACATTAGTTCCCCTCAAAAAAAAAGTCCCAGTGCCACACAAAAAGCATTTATATAGCGCTTCTGTGCTTCCACAGGACCTGTGGACAGACCTCTGCTTCAACACTTGTTGTGTCTGTGCACCTGGTATCTATCCAGGAGACCTGTAGGAGCTGGTGGCTTGCCACTCAACAAGGCTTTCTTTGAAAATTCAATAGGTCATATATATAGTCTGTATTTCTAAAAATATTCTGGGCATTAGTTTTGATTTTATAAGAATTTATCTTCACATGCTTTCTCAGTAATGAATCAATGTGATTGAATTAATGATAGAATAATATGTTTTGATAACTTTAGAACTTACGTTCTTTCCCTGACTTACAATTTTGATATATATGTAGCCCCCATTTCTGTTTAAAAAAATCTGTTTCAAAGGTTATGTTTTATAGTAGCGAGGCTAATCTACAGAGTGGATTCAAAGATACAGAACCAAAGCTCTGAACTATCTGAAGCCTTATCAGGAAGTAAAAGTAAGAAGAGGTGACGTTTTGTCTTAGAAGTGTCAGCCTCTGCCTTTGTTCAAAGCCTTGCTAGGAAAGCTCTCTGAGTAGATGGCCTTCTCACTCTAATTAATACTGGTGGTTTGATCTATATACAGTTTTTGAAGAGATGTTAATTTTTCACAATGAAATAGCACATAGCTGCCATGTAAAAAAAATCGAACTAATGTTGAGCCTCGTTTTCCACATTTAAGATTCTAAAAAGGTGTCACAGTCAAGTACCCTTCATTTTGATTCCTGAGAGAATGCTCAACATTTTCCTTCAGGCTTGGAGAGGTTGTATTTTAGTTTTGCTAAATATGTGTTCTTCTCCTTAATTTCACTCATATCTTCCATAAAAGCACGGAGATAAAGCAAACATGTTCAAAACCCCATTTGTGATTTAAATTTTTATGCTTCTAACCAGTATTTTATTTTGAGCCCTGCTCAGCAGAACAGTAAAATATTTCAAAAATTTAAAATTCTGCTCTTTGGATGATTATTCCCTAAATTAATTTCAGGCAAATTAGAGTACTTAGAATATACTTAATCACTTTTAACATTTGTCTTGTGATGAGGTTGAACATGAATCAAGAGGTTTGGGGCAAGTAGATAAGTCAATCTGTGACCTTCATGGTTGTACCTAAAACTCTTCTTTCTAGACTGCTCATATTCTGAAATATGAACTCTGAAATTCCTCCTTTGACCACAGATTGCTATGAACAAAATTCCCAGTTTCTCTTGTGTGGTATAACAGGATTTATTTACCTTGAAGTTCTGTAGATAATACATTTTTTAAAACCCTGGGAACCATGTTTTTAACTGTTTTATTCATTCAGCAAATCACTGTCATGATCTAGGCTTTGTACTGGTTATAGGAGCAGGACAGGCACTGCAAGTAAGAGAGGGACTGTCCCTGCTTTTATATTTGTATTGCTGTGTGACTCTCGGTGCTCTGGACATACTACAGCGGTACCGAATATGTATTCATCGAAGGAAATAATGATTTTGTCCTATACTTCGAACTTTTTTCTATGCTTAGAACATTTTTCTGTCTTGTGTTTTTCCATGCTAATAAGGAGCCATAAAGAAAACTTGAGTTGACATATATATCTTCTTATACATCTAAAAATAACAGCAAAGTGAATACATATTTGATTTGGCTAAAAGATTTTCTGAGTCAACTTTCTTGTTAGGTCTTTGCAGTTTAAATTATTAGCCAAAGCCGTATTTGCTGGGTGCTTTTCTGCAGAGAATACTTGTTCGTTGATAAGTTTCCACTTGATAAATTGAAAAGGATAGAGAGATCCTGTACCCCACCTTCCGGATGGTCTGAGAGAGATCAGTGAGGGGGAGGTGGACAGCAGGCGTGTGAGTGAATCAGCACAAGGATGGCTGACCATGACTGACACCTCACTCAATTCTGCATTAGAAGCATCTGAACGATGAGTGTGAATCATGTGGGTTTTGAAAGAATAGAGGATATTTAGGTAAACTAGAATATAGTCCAAATGTGAGGAAAGATAGGTGCAAATTTGAGGAGATTAGAACAGGAACATTTTTGAGTGGGGTAATTATGCATTTTTACCTAATGGGAATGTAGGCATTAATGTAGGACCCTTGAAATAGATTCAGTGGCTTTACCACTAAAGTAATGCATGTGAAAATGCTCTATTGATTCTAAAGAACCATGGAAATACAATTAGTGTTATGTGGCTTTTTAGATTATCTTTTGCTGTGTCTCATATGTTTTGGTTTTGCCTCATTTACAATAACGAAATAACTGTTCAGTTCAGAACATTTCTTGAGCAGTTACTGTATGCCAGATGCTTGCTGAGTGCTTCGGATATTAACAGGCCCCTCTTCCCCTCCGTGAACTTGGGAAGACCCTTTCTGGAAGTAACTTGGCTTCATCTGCATGACCTGAGTCTGTAGAATAAGACTCACAGTGCCTTTTCTTTCATGAGGCTTAGATTCAGTGGATGTATTTTAAAAACCTTAGTTTCTCCTTCTTCTTGGGAAGAAGATGGGAAGAAGTTGGACTTGGACCTGCATTTGAATCTAGGCTGTGCAGGCTTATACCCTCTGAGTCACTTTCCTTACTTGTAAAGTGTAATAATAATAGTACTAACTCCATAGCGTTGTGGTGATTAAATGAGGTAAAGCATGCTCGGTACCCGGTGCACAAACGCCGAGGAAACGCAAAATAAATGTGAATTTCTTTTCACTTCTTCTGTGGGTGGGAATTTCCAGTGGGAATTGAGCTTTTCTGAAAGTCCCCCGTGGTCTTCAGTTCACTCACGCTGCACGGGAACCACAGCGGGACCTCACGGCCTCCGATTCTGGAGCCAGGTTCCCCTGGAACATGAACAGAGCCTTTAAATTGTTAAATGACTTGTAATTTTTTCCAGGAAAACTGTATATGACATAGACACAAGACTCGTGTCTGCCTATAAAAGCACTTTGTAAAGTTGCCTGAGTTTCTTTTTTTTTTTTTTTACGTCTTTATTGGAGCATAATTGCTTTACAATGGTATGTTAGTTTATGCTTTATAACAAAGTGAATCAGTTATGCATATAATATGTTCCCATATCTCTTCCCTCTTGTGTCTCCCTCCCTCCCACCATCCCTATCCCACCCCTCTAGGTGGTCATAAAGCACCGAGCTGATCTCCCTGTGCTATGTGGCTGCTTCCCACTAGCTATCTATTTTACGTTTGGTAGTGTAGATATGTCCATGCCACTCTCTCGCTTTGTCCCAGCTTACCCTTCCCCCTCCCTGTGACCTCAAGTCCATTCTCTGGTAGGTCTGTGTCTTTATTCCCGTCTTACCCCTAGTTTCTTCATGACATTTTTTTTCTTAGATTCCATATATATGTGTTAGCAGACGGTATTTGTCTTTCTCTTTCTGACTTACTTCACTCTGTATGACAGACTCTGTGTCCATCCACCTCATTACAAATAGCTCAATTTCATTTCCTTTTATGGCTGAGTAATATTCCATTGTATATATGTGCCACATCTTCTTTATCCATTCATCCAATGATGGACACTTAGACTGCCAACAAACACATGAAAGAATGGTCAACATCATTAATCATTAGAGAAATGCAAATCAAAACTACAATGAGATATCACCTCACACCGGTCAGAATGGCCATCATCAAAAAATCTAGAAACAATAAATGCTGGAGAGGGTGTGGAGAAAAGGGAACACTCTTGCACTGCTGGTGGGAATGTGAATTGGTACAGCCACTATGGAGAACGGTATGGAGGTTCCTTAAAAAACTACAAATAGAACTACCGTATGACCCAGCAATCCCACTACTGGGCATATACCCTGAGAAAACCATAATTCAAAAAGAGTCATGTATCACAATGTTCATTGCAGCTCTATTTACAATAGCCAGGAGATGGAAACAGCCTGAGTTTCTTAAAGTCCAGACATTTGCCCAAATAACCTGCTGCTGTGATGTGCTTTCTCTTTTCCTTGCCCATTTGTCAAAGTTTCAGATTATGGCTGGGCAGTAGTCGTCTGGTGGCCTCTTTTGTTTTTTAATAGTTTAGGAGGCGGAATAGGCTAACTGCTAGCCTTTGTATGATTCCTGTGCAAACAGAGACTAATCATGCTTTCACCACCTCATTTAGGTGTAATAGTGGGTGGTATGTGTCCCTGAAAATAGAGCTTTAGATTATAATTTCTTCTTTCTCTATATAATATGAAGACTTAGTAGTTTTCATTAAATGGGATCTCATGTACTTATTCCTTAAATGTAATAGAAGCACGCTGAGCCAGACACTGGTGTTATCATTTTCTAGGCAAAGAATCATGCAAAGCAGGGAATAAAGGAAGTGAAGAGTAAGCTGAGACACAAGGTACGTCCTGTGCTGCTTTTCATTCTACCTTGATTCTTGCGTTAGTTTGAAGCTTATGCCTTACAAATCACACGAGATTTATGTTTCTAATGACTTTTGAAATATGCTTAGCCCTTTGTTCAAGAATGTATTTTTCATAACCAGCCCTCTGGCAACTATCTGCCATTCTATATGCACCCCCTGAATAATCTCTTTATTGTCTGCATATTTTATCACAGAGCTACTGAGATCTTCAAAGATGCTTTAACAGGATGTATGTTTTCATAAAGTTGATTGCCTTGATATCACAATTGAAATTCTTGCTTCAAGCTGAGAATTTTTTTTTTTTTAAAGATGATCTTTGGTGCAGAATTAAGGCAGGAATGCCATCGTTTGGCTTTATAGGATCTTTCCAATAGTAGCTACTTTAAATTGAAGAATGTTCTTAATTTACAAAGGTGTATTTGAATCTGTGAATATTGCATATATGTGAATAGTTACGTTTATGTATATGTGTGTTTGATTTGATTACATATAATATCTTTGCAGATTTTATCAGTTGTGTTTTGAATTTCTGCCTCTGGAGGGAAGAGACTAGTTAAAACTTTCCTTGTAGTAATGGAGAGTGAGTGATCTTCATATAAATTTTATTGAAATTGTTCAAAGGAGTCAGATTATTTTGGAATATATTAATTCATAATATAGAAAAATGTATTTTCTTCCTAAATAGGTTTTTTTAAACTTGTACCCCAAGTGTTATTTTGTTATTCGCATCTGTATTGGATACTTTATCTATTAAGCAAAAAAGTTTAGTAATAACATGAGTATTTTAGAATAACCACTTGTATGCTGCTTCACGTGTAGGAAAATGAGGACGATTATGGGACTTGTTCTGGTTCTGTACAATATACGCCCGTCTACACGCTACACAGTGAAAAGGGAAGAAACCTAGCAAGGCGTAAGCTTGCCCAGGTGAGGTTGTTTACCCTCCCATCTCCCAGATTTTAAAGTCACGCAATTCCAATCAATTCTTCAGGAAAATTTGGAACCCATTGATTTTTTTATCATATGGTGAGAAACCCTGCGTTGACGGTCAAGGAGGTGAGTAGGTGGCGTCTGGGCCACCTACTGGGCCACGTAAGAGGGTTCTGGGAGCCCAGGGTCCAGGTCCCAGTCTGTACACACGTCACTGGGTCATGTCCTCCTGGTGAGTGGAGAGAGACAGGGTAGTGTGTGGTTGCCTGGGACTGGGGGTAACTTACTGATGGCTTCCTTTACTACAAAAGTAAGATAAAACTCATACGTGGGGATTTGACTGCTAAAGTAATCTGTAAAATTAGAATATGAAGTAATGTATGTCTGTCTTTTTCGAAAGTTAGGTATTTTATTTGCTATCAATAGTTAAAGCTTCTGCTTCTATCTAATACTACTTAAAATATTGTCCTAAAGTAGGAAAGGGTCCAGGATCATAGCTGTATGTGTCTCTGATTTTGCATCATAAGTGTGTTGCTGCTTGTTTTAAGGAAGCAAAATTTGCATACGCCGAATCACACTTTAAGTGGTCTTAGGAAACTAGCTTTTAAAAGGAATTCTCGAGTGGATTATAGTTACGAAACCATGGAACTGGAAGCAGCTGCAAAGCTTCACTTATCACAGTCACCAAAGTTTACAGTTGAGGAAGTTGGTAGCCGAATGGTCCCATCACTTACCTGAAGTCTTGTAACTAGTTAGTGGCAGGGCTGGATGAGAGCCCACCTCTGGTGCTCAGGTAGCTCCCTGGCTGTGCAGACACTCAGTGCAGGGCTTTCCTGTCTTTAGGAATAGGGAGGGGGCCCCGGAAGCGGTGCTAAAACCTCAGCCTTTGTAAAGAAGACCCGTTCGTTTGGTTGTTCAACAGCTATTACACGCCAGGCACTTTTCTAGGTATTTTGGTAAAACATAAAAAATCTCTGCTTCAGGGGGCTGTTTTTTTTTTTTTTTTTTTTTTTTTTGCTGTACGCGGGCCTCTCACTGCTGTGGCCTCTCTCGTTGCGGAGCACAGGCTCCGGACACACAGGCTCCGCGGCCATGGCTCGCGGGCCCAGCCGCTCCGCGGCATGTGGGATCTTCCGGGATCGGGGCACGAACCCGTGTCCCCTGCATCGGCAGGCGGACTCTCAACCACTGCGCCACCAGGGAAGCCCCAGGGGGCTGTTTTTATAACATACAAAGTGCCTTCTCTATGATTTATCCATTTGTTAAGCTTACGTTTTCATACATTAGTATTGCTTAACTGCAGTGTATTGGTCATGAATGCTGGTTGCATGACCTGAATTGTTTCAATGAAATAATTATTCCACAAGGGTAGGAAACTTTTCTGGCTACCACCATTAACTGGAAAACATTTATTAACTTGTAAATTAATGATGGATTTGCAATCAATTTCTTAACTTTTCTCCTTAGATTATATTAGATTAGATTTAGATTATATTTATCATGATAAATAGATTTTTATGTGAAAGAAATGTGGGAATCTTTGTTACCTGCAGAATGCTTTAAGATAAAAAGCAAACACTTAAACTGGAGAAATCCCTGTTCTAAATGTCAGTTTTAAATTAAGAAAATTATTTTTCTCTCCTCATATTTAAATTTTTAAATCTGCCTTTTCTTTAACATGGCACAATATTTTTATGATAATTTAATTATAAAATACGTTACTGATTTCTGTTTTTGTTTGTTTTCTTTGAATTCCTGGAGACACAGTTTCTGATAGAGAAAATTATATTAGGTAATAGAAAACCTTACAGGATAATAGGTTACATTCATCACATACTTACCCTGAATCTTCATGGCTGTCATTTACTGTAATACCATTCGTGTAGTTATCTGCATTCATTAGTTAGCATTTTATGGTTTTCAGGTGGACATGACATGACTTTAACAAGAATTAAAAGAAATAGGGCTTATTCTTTTGAGAATTATTATTTTCCTACTTGGTATATAGGAATTTGTTAAACCAACATATTTAGCTTTATTGTGCAGATGCTGATAATGTCTGCGTAACAGTCTTTGTGAGTGATAAATACCTGAGTTTCAGGCAGTGTGTATACCCAGAATATGTTTCTTTGTATACATCTGTCCCATTATGTAAATAGACACATACATCTATGTATATGTATTTTAACAGCTAAATTTTTTGAGTTTATATTTCCAACCGCTTGCAACCCAGTATTTATTGTAATTTAATTTTTTGCTTTTGCTTGTATTTCTTCTATAATTGAAATTTGATAGCTTTAGATTCACATACACACTAACCAAAGAAGTAAATTTTGGGCCCTTTGGCAATTCTTTTCCTTGCTACTTTCCACCCTTACTTTTTTTCCCCATAGCTGCCAGAATGCATGTTTTCTTGCAATACTAATTTTACTTCTTTGAGCTGAAAGTTATAGGGCTCTGAAATGATAGCCAACTTGTGGCCAGCAGCTTATTTATAAAAGCAGACCATGGTACATTCAAACTGAAATTGTCATCTAATTCCAGGTCTGAATTATTTCCTTAATTTCATAGTGTTAGCAAACACATACACATGAAATATGACAACAGCAGGACATTTATTATGAGGATCTAGGTGTTCCTGCATCCATGTGCAGGAGTGTATGTAGACCTCTGGGAGGATTGGGACTGGAAGACGGGAAAAGCAGTCGGTCGGGGGGGAGAGTATCGACCCCACCACCTTCTCTGTCTTTCCCACCTGGTCTGTTCTCCCTGCGTGTTTGTTCACTGTGTGCGTCTGCAGATCGGCTTTCTCAGCTCCTCTGTCCCTGCACTGAGCTTGCAGGCCCTCAGTTCAAACAACTGCTAGAAATGGACCACATATACATGTGACCACTCTTTCCTTTGGATTCCTTTCCCATATGGGCCATTACAGAGTATTGAGTAGCGTTCCCTGTGCTACACAGTAAGTCCTTACTAGTTATCTATTTTACGTATAGTAGTGTGTATGTGTCAATCCCACCTGAAACTAATACAACATTGTAAATCAACTGTACTCCAAAAAAAATTTTTTTTAATTTAAATTTAAAGAAAAGAAAGCAATTGACCACAATTCCCAAATCCAGTTTCTTGAGGAAGAACGTAATCAGCCCACATGGATCGGGCATAAATCCTTGGCTCCGTCTACTGTAGCCAGAGAGGCGGGGAGAGGACCACGTTACCACGGACACTGGGACGGTGGTGGGTGTGAACAGGGAAAGCAGTTCTCAGAGTAGGGGTTTTAAGGATTGTGACAGTATCTCAAAGGATTTCTACTGTTTCTAATTGCCTTATAATGCTATTGGCCAAGAAGTCATCTTTGCAAAAGAAAAGAAAAATCTATATTTTTGAGTGGTTAGAGGCTGGATCTTTGTCCCACAAATCTGAAGCTTGGTAAGTTTAGGGTCAGCCTACCCTGATGGGCTGCCGTGGCCTCCGTTCTCACGGGAGAAATGAGCCACTTACACAAACAAAAGGACCTCAGCAAAAATAAGCTTCACATGCAATATTTGCACTTTGGGCAAAGAGATCAAGAGGGACCAGGCATAGTCTACTGCCTTTTTTTTTCTTTGTGGTCTGATATTGCAGAAGCTTCCTTGGTTCACTTTTTGGAGATAATCCAATCTCACTGATTTAATCAAAATAAGATCCAGTATCCTGTGGAGCAGACAGAAAGTTGACGCTAGAACCATGTGCGTGTTGTTCTATGACGATTCCCAAATCAGTATGTTCTCTCCTATCTCCACAAGTTGTAATAATGTTAGGATCTGAGCACATTAAGATTTTCAATTAAATATGGAAGCAATTCTGGGAATAGTTGGATGTGGTTAAAGAGAGAACCTAGATATCAATAAATACATCAGAGACACTGATGTTTATTTGTTTATATTCTACCTATTTCCAAAAATAAACTGATATCTTACAAAGAATCATAGAATAAAGAATTAAAATTCATTTAATTTAGAGAAGATTCATGGCAGAGAGAAACTAAGTGTAGTAAGAAGCTAAGGCCCCATCCCGTGCTTAGCAGCCAAAATGAAAAAACACAGCTACCATGATTCATAATGCACAGAGATTTAGAAAGCTGTTCAGGAGATTCATCACCATCTCAGGACGTGGGGCTGGCTGCACACAGTCCCGAGGGTGTACCTGGCAAGGATCCCTGTGTCAGGAGAGGGAAGGTTGGTTTTCTGTATTTGGTCTCTCCCATGCAATCTCATGATGTGAAGCGCTCAGGCTCATCAGAACCTTCCTCAGAGACCCCTCAGCTTCCTCGCTGTGGCCTCAGCTTTCACGTCAGTGTTGAACTGCTTAAAAAGATGCAAAGGTTACAAGCAGAAATAAGCCTAGGATACACTCTTTCCTTCGTTCTGTAGCATCTCCCTTGTGTCAGTACTGGCTTCTCCAGAAGGAACCATGTCCTGGGCCGCGTGTTATATTTGATTGTTCACGTGACCAGATTCTCTTAAAAGACTTGCTGGGTGGTAAATTCAGTTACCTGAAAGCAAGATTCTGTAGATACCTATGGGATTTGGTGATCCAGATAATTTTGATGTTCTTACTACTATTTTCTAAACCTCAATTGTTACCGAGTTGAGATAACATTGAAGTGCCCTGGAGCAGCCTTGGAAAACCCAAGGAAAAGGGACAGTTCCTTGATTAACAGTCTGTGTGTGTTTGTGCGTACTACAGGATTAATTTAAAACTCCCAACAATCCAAGCAGAGTGGGAACTATTACCCCCGCTTTTCAGATTTAGAAGTGGGGGAGCAGAGGGGTTAAGAAATGTGCCCAAAGTTCTACAGTAAAAATAGCAGAGTAGGGATTGAAAAGCAGACAGATGGACTGATTCTGGAACGTTAAGTCCCTGGCCACTGCTCTCATGCTTTGCTTTGAGACGGGTGCTCTTGGAGGAGGGGCTGTTAGAGACAGGGGTGTGGACTTTACAGCCAGAGAGTGTTGACTTGGAGGAGGCTGCTGGCATCTAGCATGAAGCCAAACACACCATCTCAAAGCCTTAATTTCTACATTTGTGAAACGGTAGGAACAGTCCGTGTCATCTTCCGAGGACGCTGTAGGCATTATAGATCATGTATGTAAAGCACCTGCCACACAGTAGGCACTAAGCAGCCGGCCGCTGTCCATTTATACATAAACGCATATCTTGAGCTTCAGGTCTCTTATAGCAGTGGCACCATCTGACCTTCTCTGTTCTCTCCAGAGTCACTAACAATCCTGCAGTCACTGAAGCACTGGGGACCCTAAAATTATCTGTCTTCATTCTAAGTAGGGATACCTTTAGATCTCAGTTTATGATTTGGAAAGAAATATACAACTTTTTGTTTTTAACCAAGAGATCTCTTGGTTTATAAGTTTATAAGACCCGAAGTATATGCCCTTTTGTTGTCAGATTATCTAAATAGAGGATGTGGGCTTGTCTCATCCCATTCCTAACCTGTTTGCTTATCCATTTGAAAAGTCAGTTTTGGCTATATAAGAAGAACTGTACATTTCCAGTTTCCCAACTAGATTTGTGTAAATGAAACACTTTATCTTCATCCATTTTTCGAAAGAGAAAAATGAGACTTTGGTCATTTAAATTCCCAGAGTGTATTTTAAAGTAAAAAAAAAATAAAATTTTATAATCTGGGTACTGTAGAAAAGAACAAATTGAAATGTGTGGTGTTTTAAGCTTCCATGACTTAGCTTATTTTTGAAATGGATTGTGAATCTATATCTACTCGCAACAAATGGTAATTTGTGTATTGGTCTGCTAATTAGTATGGTTATTTCCCGTTTTGTTGATGAGGCTTAAATAAATGTCAGGGGTATAGCCATGAAGATCTTCCAATTAGGCTTCCCATTTGTAAAACCCAACCCTTTTCCCTTTTGTGTGAAGATGACAGTTCCAGCAGCAGCCCCAGCCTAACAGGACTCCAGGGAAAGGTTCCTCCTCTGGTTTTATTGAAAATAGGGCCAGGTGGGTCCAGGGAGAATACCGCCACTGGCCCTGGTGCAGAACCGTTTTCATCTTGACTACATACTTACCTTCTTTCATCCATTTTATTTTGGAACAAAACACTGTAGACTCAGTGAGCAATGTCTAGACTAAGTCTTTCATTTAAAATTACGTTTTAAAATATTTGCCTGTAAAAATTCATTGAAACTTTTTAAGAATGAGAAATAACTTTAAGTAATATGCAAATTTTATATGAACCTAAGATACTGCTCCATATTTAATAATAATAGCCTTTCTTAACTTACTCTGGTAATCGTAATGTGTGCTGTCTGTGAGTCTGTGTTTCTCACAGGCTCGCACACACACAACTAGACCAGTGAATGGCGAGCAAGAGTGTCGCTGTATTACATAGTCAACCTTAACAGATGGATGGCCCTAAGCAAGCAAAACCACTGCAGCAAAATCGAGTGGAAGTGGAGGATTGAAGCTTTTTGTTGTTAAGCCCCATTAAAACCCTGGCACACATATCATTCTTAGCTATTGCATGTCTGGGATGAGTAGCAATCCACTCAGGTTTATTTTCAACCTGTCTAATTAATTATGTAAAAGCTGCATGAGAAAATATGAATGGAAGGTTATTTTTTCATTTGTACTATAATATAAAGTGTGTGACTGCTGACAAATGCCCTCAGTTGGAATGTAGTCAAGACTTTAACCCAAATCCAGTGTTTACAAATAGAAATATGCTCAATAGCCATAATGCCTCCTAATAAGATGAGGTACTATTAAACTAGTGGCCATTTATTCTGTTTTTCAAATTACATTCACATGTAGACTAACAGTCCGAGATATGAATAGTTCTTTAGAGTGAAGAAATAAGGACAAAGTTTATGCCATAAAATATGATATGTGTGATTTTTCCATTTTTTACCCATAGTACAAGGTGATAAAGTACACTTCAAATGAAACTATCTTTTTGAGTCCTTATGTATTTATTGGTTTATAAATCATCCTAATGGATTTGGAATATAGCACAGCATCAATGAGCTCATTTTATAATTGATGAGTAATGTAATTTCATCTTTAAAAACTGTGCTTAGAAGTTGTATATGCCTTTTTTGGCATGTGGAGACTTGTAGGTAAGGCATTTGAAAGCCACATTTCAGTTGAATGGGAACTTAAATCCCAGTATGTAAGCATGTTTTAAATATGAGATGTCAGATGGTTTACATTTTATACAGAATAAATCTCATATTTTAAAATACTGCCAATGAATTTGTTTCTGTGAAATCTACCAGAAAAGATAAACATTTAGATTCTCTAAATTGCTTAGTTCCTAAGCATCTAAGTGATGGGATATTCACACCTAGTAGGGTGTGGTTTATAGTATTGTGTTTATGATACACTTTTCTTCATTGGAATTCAGTGGAATCTGGGAATCAAATGAATGTAATTAAGGACAGTGCTTCTCAGGTGACAGAATAGATTTCGGAAAATGACATGCTTGCTGGGATCTTTGAAAAATATAGTCCATTGAATAGCTTTGCTTTATTGGTCAAGAAAGAAATGGCATAGTCATTGGTTTACAGAGGGAAGTAGCCACTTGCTTCTTCTGACCAAGAAAAAATGACTGTAAACCACAATGAGAAAAATAACCGTGACCTCGGGGGAAGGGGGAGAAACGAGTTTATGAAGGAGGAGAGCCAGATACTTGGAAAGAATACTTAATATAATATAAATCTTCCAAAAAAATAAAAGTAAGTTTAACCAAATCACGGTAAGCCAAAAAAAACCCCAAAACAAAACAAAAAGAGAAACCCTAGTTTTTTATTTTTAGCACTCTGTTTACTTTGGCTCAGTATTGAGAATTGTTATTATGATTAAGCTAAAGTGCTGAATTAAAGTGATCAGAAAGTCGAAGTATTAAAGTATGAGAGTGTCAAATGATAAAATGTTTTTAAAAATAATTTAAGTAAGTGTGTTTCTATTAAAAGATGCCCACAAAAAGTACTGCCTAAATGAAAACATGGTTTAGCAGTCTTTGTCCAAAAGCCACTCTTTGATAGAGCATCTATTTAGTCTAATTTACACTAATGCCACTAATTTATAGAATTGATCCTTTCAGTCCAATTTGAAAATATGGGGACCATGTTGTTGTTTTAAAGAAAGTTATTTTTCTCTGTTGTTTCTGTTGAAATAATATTCATTTCCAACATGTCAAATGTGATTATTGTTACCTCTGTGCCCCGCCAGCCCTTCTCCCCAACACGCCAGTTATGGATGACAGGGGTGCCCTCTAGTGACTATTCGGTAATATTTTCTTTCCTTGAAAGAATGGTTACGCAAGACAAAATTCATAATTATAAAATTTGCCTTTCTCTTTTAGAAACACAATAGAATACATATTTGAGGAATTTATATTGTCATAAAATTGTTCAAGAACATTGTTCTTTCAAAGAGATAATTCAAGACCAACTCCTTCTTTCAGCAACTGGCCGGGACTTCATTTTTAAAATGAACAATACCTAGGGTATGATAAAGACTTACGTGAACATGTTCCCTATATTTTATGAGATGTTTTTTGGTTGAAAGGTACATTTTTAATGTTATACTTTTACTCTTCAGATTTATTGCCACAAATGGCTATGTCATTTATCACAAAGTCTTGAAACACAAACAAAGGTACTTAAATTTTCCATTTAGTAAATATATTGAGTATTACCATTCTAGACTTTACATCGGTAATTACATCACTAAGATCTTTCTGTTCTGTTTAACTTTGTGAGAGCTTTTTCTTGTTACATCTTTATTTTAAGAGCTTGGCGAAAGCAACAACAGCTCTCTATTCCAAAAGTCCCCAAGTTTTCTAGACAAATTCTTATTTTCTCCCAGGCATCCTGGCATACAGAAATGATGACTTTCTTCCTGTTTTGTGTATAAGAACTGCTTTTAAGGTTGGTCAGAGGTTAGTGTTAGTGTTGATGAAAGGAAAGGCCAGTCTTGTCTTTGTAGGTGTTCCTGCTGCTGTGCGTTAGTGTCCCCAAGAGAGAGAAATTGCCAGGACTGTCACTAGATGTGTCACTAGAGAGTATTATATTATTATCATTGGAACCGGATTTATGTCTGTTACACATGATTATATTTCCTGGTATAGAACATAAAGTAGTAGCATGATGCATAAATATCTTAACAAGTTACAAAATGGGACTACTTTGTGTGCAGCCTTCTCTGGAAGTTCTTCATGGTTTTTCTAACACTTGAGTCTAATCCTGGTCAGGTTAGGTAACACACATCCCTCACCCCCCATAATTACCACTTACTTATTATAGCGAGAACATTGAAGACTTACTCTCTCTCTTAGCAAATGAGCACCTCTCAAGTGTACAACGCAGTGTTGTTAACTGTAGTCACCATTCCGCACAGTCCCTGCACTTACCCGTCCTGTAAGGGCAAGTTTGTACCCTTTGACCAGTGTCTCCTCATTTCCCTCACCCCCCAGCCCCTGGCAACCACCAGTCTCCTTTCTGTTTCTCCGAGTTTAGCTTTTTTAGGCTCCACATGTAAATGAGATCATACGCTATTTGTGTTTTTCTCTCTGGCTTATTTCACTTAGCATAATGCCCTCCAGCTTCATTCATGTTGTCACAAATGGCAGGATTTCTTTCTTTCTGTGGCTGAATGGTATTCCTCTGTATAAACATACACCACATTTTCTTTATCCATTCCTGTACACAGGCTGTTTACATATCTTGGCTGTTGTGAAAAGTGCTGCAGTGATCCTGGGATGCAGATAGCTCTACGAGACAGTGATTTCACTTACTTCTGATAATTACCCAGAAGTGGAATTACTGATCATATGGTAGTTCTTTTTTCAGTGTTTTGAGGAACCTCCATACTGTTTTCCAGAGTAGCTGCACCAATTTACATTCCCACCAACAGTGCTCATTTTCTCTACACCCTCTCCAGTATTCCTTCCCTCTTGTCTTTTTGATGATGGCCATTCTAACAGATGTGAGGTGTTATCTTATTGTGGTTGTGATTGGCATTTTCTTGATTAGTGATGTTGAGCACCTTTTCAACGTACTTGATGGTCATCTCTATGCCTTTGGAAAAGTGTCTGTTCCAGTCATTTGCCCACTTTTTAATCAGATAATTATTATTTTTGCTATTGTATGAGTTTCTTATATACTCTGTATATTAACCCCCATCCAATACATGATTTGCAAATATTTTCTTCCATCCCATGAGAATGGGAGAAATTTTCATTTTGTTGATACTTTCTTTTGCTATGCAGAAGCTTTTCAGTTTGATGTAGCCCCATTTGTTGATTTTTGCTTTTGTTGCTTGTGCTTTTGGTGTCATATCCAAAAAATCATTATCAAGACTGATGACAGGGAGCTTTTTCCCTATGTTTTCTAACATTCTATGAGTTTTACAGTTTCAGGTCTTAAATTTAAGTCCTTAACCCATTTTAAGTTAACTTTTATGAGTGATGTAAGGTTAAATTCATGCAATTTCATTCTTTTGCATGTGAATATCCAGTTTTCCAGCATCATTTATTGAATAGACTACCCTTTCACCATCGAGTATTCTTGACTCCCTTGTCAAATCTTACTAGACCATAAGTGCATGGGTTTATTTCTGGGCTTGTGATTCTGTTCCATTGATGTATGTGTATTTCATACCAATAACATACTGTTTTGATTACAATAACCTTGTAATATAGTTTGAAACCAGAAAGTTCAGCTTTGCTCTTTCCAAGACTGATTTGGTTATTTGGGGTCTTCTGTGGTTCCACACAAATTTTAGGATTCCTTTTCCTATTTCTATGAAAAATGCTGTTGGAATTTTCATAGTAATTGCATTGCGTCTGTAGCTGGCTTTGGGTCATATGGACATTTTAACAATATTAACTCTTCGTATCCAGGAACACAGGCTATCTTTCCATTTATTTGTGTCTTCTTCAGTTTCTTTCATCAGTGTCTTAAAAGTTTTTGTTGTATAGATCATTCACTTCCTTGGTTAAATTTATTTTTAAGTACTTTATTGTTTTTGATGCCGTTGTAAATGGGATTGTCTGTCTTTCTTTTTCAGATAGTTAGATCATTGTTTGTGTATAGGAATGCCAGTTTAAATAATTTTTATTGACCTGTTTTAAATGGCTGATGAGCCCATCAAAAGAATTCTTTATCTTTTATATCATGTTTTTGTTTACAATTCTATCATTCAACTTGACTCTTTTATAGATTCCATCTCTCTGCTGTCATCCCATCTGTTTATGCATATTCTCCTTCTTTTTATTTTGTTCTTACTTTTCATGTCTGGTAGTTCTTGGGTGATGGACCCCATGTGTAAAAAAGCAGTAGAGAGTAAGTTAAATAGTACTTACACCCAGAAATGGTGCGAGGCCGTTAGTACAAGAGGTTGAGTTCATCATGTGTTGGACTGGTTGGGATTTTGTTGTTGACATCATTACCTGCAGTGGCTGCTGTTATTAATAAGTGTGTGTAGACAGCAGTACTTCTGGAGGTACCAGAAGGTTTGTCTCAGTGTTCCGCCTTCACCCTCAGCCGTCAGCAGTCCCTGTACATAGCGGGTCTCTCTCGGTGTTTGCAGCCGTCCCTCAGCAATTAATTTCTGTTGCTAGTTACATGGTCCTAGCCTTATGGGTTTTCTGTGCTCTGGTCCAGCTTTGGTCTTCATAGGCCATGTGCCCTTGTGGCTCAGGTGTGGGACCTTCTCAGCATCCCTCCCTTCCTGCTTGTGGTGGATAAACTTCCCTTTACCTGTGATTGGTTTGGGGCAGTTTGCAGGCCGCCTGCCCCTCCCTAGTGGTGGTAGACTTATGCTTGGTATCCGTGTAGGATCCTGTGCCTATCAGGGCCTCCGGCTCCTCCCTGGGGTGTAGGGTTTGTACTTCTACACCTGCCCCCGTGGTCTTGGGGTTGAGTTTGCTGACGCCTGCCAGCAGCTCAGGCTCTTGCTGTGTGTAAATGAATGACCTTCAGGAGTCAATGGGCTTTGCGCCTGTCTCCTGCAGGCCCGTACCCCCATGGGAGCGCTTTCGGACTCCTGTCTGTCCCCAGTCCTTCTCTGCAGCACCAGATGGTAGAGTTGCCTGATCTGGCAAATAAAATTATAGGATTTTACCTGTGGAGAAAAGCTTGCGAGTGCAAACACCCCTGTCGCTGAGTCTACCAGCTCTTCCAAACCGGCATGTTAGTCCACACGTGGTCTCGGTTGCATTTCAGCACATTTCTTCCTCCCTGTTTATATTCCAGCTGCTCTTCTTCTGTGTGTGTGCTTTGCCAAGGATGAAATAGATCCTGTCTCCTGTCTCTCTTTGGAGGGGCTTCTGACTCTATGGAATTCATTTTACTTGGTTGCCTTACAACTCAGCATTCTGATAGGTTCAAGAAAAAATTATGATATTTTTCTTTAAGACCATCCAGATGTTTGTCATGGTTAGGATGGGAATCGACATTCTTTTGCTGCTTTTTGCATTCAAAATGGAAGTGGATTTAAAAGCAAAATGAATTAAAAGATATGATTCTTGGCCTCGAGGACTTGGTAAGACAGGAATGTACTCACAGAACACTGCTTTCATAAGAGAGTGCGTATCAGGTGACAGCCGAGTGATGGAGAATGAAGTGGCTAAAGCTGGCAGAGAAGGCGCCGTGGCTGTAGGAGGGGAGGCTGGTTAAGTGGTCATGGGTGTGTCCAGACCACTTCAGAATCTTCCCGCCGGAACTAGTCTCACGTGACACTCACCTGCTCAGAAACGGAATTCTGACGCTTCTACTCAAGCTTATTTCCTTAGCCTGGTAATAGAAGCCCTTCATAACCTGAATTCATCAGACTTCAGCAAACACGTATCTTGTTAATCCTTCGATTTAACTTTCTTGTTCTGACAGAAATATCTTTGGAAAAGTGTCTTAATCTCTTGTCTCTTCACCTACCCGGACAGTAGTACTCTTGATCATTCTGTAACTACCACCTGTTTTAAAATTGAGGTTAAGACTTGCCATTTTAAGAAGGTCTTTCTTGGGTTAATTTTCAGACATTTATTTCTTCTGAGTCTCTGAGGACTGACTTATCTAGTGTAATTATAATGAAGAGAGTTCCGTTCAGCAAGCCAGGACACCTGGGTTGCAGTCTCAGCTCTGTCACTAACTGTCTAATCTTGCCCAGGATACTTTACTTCATTAAGCTTTTGGTTCCCTAATATGTAAAACAGGGAAGATGCTCCCCAAAGTGTGTGGTAAAGTAGCTATTTAAAGTATGATCTATAAAACACCTAATACACTGAAGCAAGTAAGTCACGGGTAAGGCACTTTGTGCTTCAGTTACCGCCTATAAAAATGATAACACACATGTGTTTAAACCTCTTTTCAAATTGCAAACTGCCATGTATTTTTAAGGTATTGGCGTTATAATTCTTCTGTATAGTAGCTTTCTTGATAATTTATTCCCATATTATTTCACGCAGATATTTTTTGTCTTAGGCTGCAAAGTGCATAGGCCCAGGGGGTTGTTGTAGACTTTGGAAAAGCCAGGTAACGCTCTGGACCTCAGTCACTTCAAGTCTGAAATGGGGACAGTAGCACAGAGAGTACCTCCTTTCAAAAAATTCATATATTACAAGCATCTCAATTTTATGAAGTCTAAAAACTTGTATTTTCCCATTCATCTGCCTGTATCCCTTATCTTTCCCTGGCCCCTTAACCCCAACTATGAATTTCACCTTACCCAGGATTTTGCCTTAGTCTTAGATTTGTCTGCCATCTAGTGACGGAAATGGTAACTGCAGGATAACAGGCTCCTTGTGCATCCGGGGAAGATCCTCACCATTTACCCTCTGATATGCTTTGGGGAAACCATTGTAGTGAAAAGAAAGGAAACACTCATCTTGCTTGTTGTAGCTAAACCAGACTCATTTCTTGCTGCCTCATTAGACATGGGGTTTGAGGGTATTGTGACCTGGACCCCCTGCCTCTGTCACTCTCCTCGTGTGTCTGCTCTTCCTTCCGGTCTTTTCCAGTCCGTTCTCTTTGCTTCACTCAATGTCTCGCTTCTCTAATACAATATCTTCTCTAATAAATTTCATTCCACACTGACAGCTTTTTTTGCATTAGTTTAGTATTTTTCACATTCTTAGTAAGCATCCCTTGCTATACAAGTGCTTATTACTTCCAAAATATTGATAGTATATTAATTTTTCGCTTTATGTGAGAAAATTTTTATTGCACGATTATGTGTTTAGAACCTAGTGAGAGTCCAATTGAAGACATGTAACGTCCAGTTCCCCATCTTTATTTTTAATTCTTTGCGTCAGAGGGATGTAAAACTCTGTTTGTTTTGTTTCCTAATGATGTCTTCTTGCATCCAAAAAATATACCCTTTTAGTGTAGTACTGGCTCCCAAGAGAGTTGCAAATGCCAGTAGTTACTTGATAGTTTGCACAGCCTCCAGGGTCAATAGTGCCTGACCATGGCTAGAGTTCCAGCTGCACTAGGTCTGTACAGTTCAGAAACTTCCAGACCTCCTTATTGATCCCAGAGTTTACCAGTATTTAAAGGATGCAGTTACAATTCTACGTTGTTAGTATTGTTAGCCTGCTGATGGAACCTACTTATTAGGAATGTTACAGTTTGACATAAATCATGATCAGTGTTAATGTTCATTTATATAAGTTGTCATATGTGATGAAAAAGCTGAGTGCAGTTATATCCATAGGAAGAATTCTGTTTGTAATTGCTTTATTATATTCAGTATTTGGCATTTTCACCCTTTTTTGAAAATCTTGAGAGGAAGGGAACATCTTTTCTTTTGTGTGCCTCACAGCATGGAAGACAGTAACTCACGTGTAGTAGGTGTTTAATGGATGTTTGTGGTGTGAAGAGATGCCAAGAATTTTTTTTTTTAAATGAGGTGTGGCTGCTACTTACCTTCAAGGAGTACAGAGCAGCTTTCAGGAGGTCCTCAAATATTTGTTGAATGGCTTCCTGTTACCCTCCACCATCGGGGCCTGCAAGTTGGGTCTGTCCCCGTCTCCATCCCCGCTACCAGCTTCTGCCCCCCCACCCACTCTTTCCTGCTACACCTCTGATCTCCCCCCAGTTTATCTGTGACCTGCTGTAAACTTACCTGCATCCAGCCTTGTGCCTTCTTAGTATACACCTGCCATCTAGTGGTCATCCAGGCAACTGCAAGATCAGTGGGTCCTTAAATAACCCTGTGCACGGGACCCAGGCTCTGACCAACGGGCTACCGTAGGCGTCTTTGATTCCATTGTGTTTGCCCTGGTCGTCCCACCACGGGACCTTTGCACGTTTCAGTTCCTCTTCTCATCATCTACTTAATTCCTACTGACCTTTCAGAGCTGAAGTCAAACATTTTTCAAGGGAAGCCTTCCCTTGACCTCCATGACGAGGTCAGATTCCTTGTAGCGGTCATAGTTTAGTACAAGTTCTTGCTGTCGTAATTGTATGCTTATATTATTCAACTTAATTCATGTTTCATTTACTAGACCACAGTCTCCATGAAGGCAAGGAGCTCTGTTGTTGGTCATACTCGTACTAGCATGTAGCCCACTACCTGGTACATGCAGACATTTCTGTAATCTTTACTGAATGAATGCGCATAACACTCCTCTGTGCTTCATGGGTGCTGGAAATGCCCATGTCGGCCAGTTAGCGCAGTACCGTCTTCTTTGTGTTATGTATTTTCTTATCAGTTTTAAAATTCGTTGAAGTGCTCAACAGAAACTACTACCATGTATGGAGGTATTCATCTATTCACGAAACACTAACCACCTGCTTTAAAGAAGAATTTTGTATTAAAGGGTAGAATTATAACGCCCTCATTTTATTTGGTTCATTAGCTAATGAGAAAGCCAGTAAGATGTAAAAAAAAAAAAAAACTGATACAAAGGATACTTCAAAGAACAGACACCTGGACAGTCAAGAATACTGAAGTGTACATGCTAACAGGTACTAAAACCATCGTTGTCCGCACCATAGACCTGCGGCTCCACTGGGCAAAATTTGCTGCATCTCTGGGGACGAGAAACATTTCCGTTGCTGTCAGTCCTCTCCAAGGTACCTATGGTCTCTGCAGGGTTATTAATGGTGCCTGTGAGCCACGCAGACCTCCAGAGCGCTGGACAATCCCCCAGTCTGCCCCAGGAGGCTAGGCAGTACCTAACATTTCTTTGAGAGGACGGCAGTAATTTTGGACCCATTTCAGTATCTTTTACAGTTTTCCTGACATTCTCTCCACCTGTGATCCTCATGATCTCAAAGATTATTCTTGATCAAAAAAGATGGCTGTTTTCATCAGGTTTGACCTGATTATTTACATCACACCTTTGTGAATCTAGAGCCATGCAGTATAGGCCAGCTATGGCCACAGAATTTACTTCTTTCTGGAAGTTTTCATAAGAAATCTGATTGGGCTGATAAAAGTCTCTGTTATTTGCTATCTGAAGGCTAGGAAACTAAGCCCAGGAAAGCTTTCTACCAGGTAAAAATATGTTTTACCTGAAATAGCTACAAATTGGGGTGGATCCCTCTTGAGGCTCTCTGGATTTGCTCAGGCTCCCGGCCTGCTGGGAAAGGCACCTTTGAGGCTGGACCCTGTCCAGTGGGTACCTCGCAGGTCTCCTGGGAGGGCTCTGGAAGCTTCGGCTCCATACATCTACAACCTTTGGTCCACAGCAGAGGCTCCAGGTAAGGCCTTGGTTGCACAGTTTGTCCAGTTGTATCCTGGGCAGGTCGTTAAAGACAAAGAGAGATGGAGAGCCCTGGAGAATCAGGTAACCCCACAAAGTCTGCTGAACACCATCCCGATTCCGCTGATGGGACACGCCGTCATCTTTAGCTCCTTTCAAAGCCTTTTGCAGCTTTCCTGACACTAATACGTACCACACGCTGTGTGGTTCTGAGGGTACGAGAGAGAAGGGAGCAAGGCGCCTGCCCTCGGAACCGGCCGTGGAGCAGGGAGGAGGGGCTCTAACCAGGACGCGGTGCAGCGGGACAGGCCCCCGGCAGGTGTGCGTCCAGGTGCTCTAGGGCTGCACGAGGCATCAGCAAACGGACGCATGAGGGAGGAAGTGTATCCTGCAAGGCGGGAGGGGAGAGCAAAGCGTGAAGGACAGCTAGAGAAAGAGGGGAAAGGCCAGGTGGGGGAGGCTCTGCTGGACCCGCACACACGGGAGGGAAGACGGCTGGTAGGGCTGGAGCAGACACCCCTGCGGCAGAGTCTGGACCAAAGTGAGGAGTTGGAGATTGATCCCCCAAACGGTGGGGAGCCCCTGAAGGAGTTACGGAAAGAGGAGCGGAGCATTGTTGTGTTTGCCTTTAAAAAGATGTCTCTGTCAGCAGCCT
The DNA here is from genome assembly GCF_025265405.1 of Mesoplodon densirostris. Classification (NCBI taxonomy): domain Eukaryota; kingdom Metazoa; phylum Chordata; class Mammalia; order Artiodactyla; family Ziphiidae; genus Mesoplodon; species Mesoplodon densirostris. Next base: position 188,333,109 of record NC_082662.1, on the reverse strand, counting down.
AGCGACCGTAGCTTTTCTACAAGGTGGGAGGAAAGAGGCTCAGATGCGGGTGGGCAGTTCCAGATTTTCCAGTGAGTACAGACGCGTAGTGGCAGAGACAGTGGGGCCGGGAGGAGGGGATCAGTGTAAGAGGAGAGCCTGCAAGGCAGGGGGATCGACCTGTGCAAAGGTCCTGTGGTAGAACAACTCACGGCAGGTATCAGGCGCTGAAAGGGGCCCTGGTGATGCCTTGTGGGTCAGAGCAGAGTGAACCAGGGAGCAATTGCTAACTTTGTGGAGGCCCAGAAAATGTCATCACAGGCTATTAACGCTCCCTGAAGATTAGAGGCACCAAAAACAGGATTACAGTCTTCTTTCTTCTGTCAGTAAATTAAAGAAACCTGGCCATTATTTGTACCCTGATCAAGAAGAAAAGGAAAGAGTCTTTTCCCCCCTTTTCAGAAAAATTCATGGAAAAAGCTATGCACATTTCAAAACACAGGAAAGAGAGAAGCTTCCGTAACTGCACACGGCAGATGCACAGGCGATGGGAGGCTTACCTGCGACATTGGCTGGTTTTCCAGGGGCAAGAACCATGTCGTGTCATTTAGTGCAACTTTGAAAACTATTTATAGGGTCTTTTAAAAATGTAAATCAACTTAATTTTTCTTTTTCTTACTTTTTCTCCATGTTGACTGCTTATACCTCTCTCTCAATCTATTTCATAATCACTTTTTAAAAAAAGAAAGCTCCTGTTCCCAAATATAAGCCATATTATGACTGTCCTGGCACTTACTTCAGGGGGTTCTAGGTAATAATTTATAATGAACATGTTCATTGGCCCTTGGGAACTTTCCCACTGTACACCTGTTACTGTGAGATTTCTATCCAGATCTGAAATAGAACAGTATTTTTCTCTGAAAACATACAGTATACAAAGTCCATTCCACTGGCATCTGCAACTATTAACTATCTAACGTTACAGTTAGAAAAATAATGATATGCACAGCTTTTCAAAAGCTATAGTCAGTTTATTAAAATGTGTATATATATATATATTTTACATCTTTATTGGAGTATAATTGATTTACAATGGTGTGTTAGTTTCTGCTTTAAAACAAAGTGAATCAGTTATACATACACATATGTTCCCATATCTCTTCGCTCTTGGGTCTCCCTCCCTCCCACCCTCCCTATCCCACCCCTCCAGGCGGTCACAAAGCACCGAGCTGATCTCCCTGTGCTATGCGGCTGCTTCCCACTAGCTATTTTACGTTTGGTAGTGTATATATGTCCATGCCTCTCTCTCGCTTTGTCACAGCTTACCCTTCCCGCTCCCCATATCCTCGAGTTCATTCTCTAGAAGGTCTGTGTCTTTATTCCTGTCTTAAATCTAGATTCTTCATGACATTTTTTTTCTTAAATTCCATATATATGTGTTAGCATACGGTATTTGTCTTTCTCTTTCTGACTTACTTCACTCTGTATGACAGACTCTGGGTCTATCCACCTCATTACAAATAGCTCAATTTCGTTTCTTTTTATGGCTGAGTAATATTCCATTGTATATATGTGCCACATCTTCTTGATCCATTCATCCAATGATGGACACTTAGGTTGTTTCCATCTCATGGCTATTGTAAATAGAGCTGCAATGAACATTGTGGTACATGTCTCTTTTTGAATTATGGTTTTCTCAGGATATATGCCTAGTAGTGGGATTGCTGGGTCATATGGTAGTTCTGTTTGTAGTTTTTTAAGGAACCTCCATACTGTTCTCCATAGTGGCTGTACCAATTCACATTCCCACCAGCAATGCAAGAGTGTTCCCTTTTCTCCACACCCTCTCCAGCATTTATTGTTTCTAGATTTTTTGATGATGGCCATTCTGACTGGGGTGACATGATATCTCATTGTAGTTTTGATTTGCATTTCTCTAATGATTAATGATGTTGAGCATTCTTTCATGTGTTTGTTGGCAGTCTGTATAACTTCTTTGGAGAAATGTCTATTTAGGTCTTCTGCCCATTTTTGGATTGGGTTGTTTGTTTTATTGTTATTGAGCTGCATGAGCTGCTTATAAATTTTGGAGATTAGTCCTTTGTCAGTTGCTTCATTTGCAAATATTTTCTCCCATTCTGAGGGTTGTCATTTGGTCTTGTTTATGGTTTCATTTGCTGTGCCAAAGCTTTTAAGTTTCATTAGGTCCCATTTGTTTATTTTTGTCTTTATTTCCATTTCTCTAGGAGGTGGGTCAAAAAGGATCTTGCTGTGATTTATGTCATAGAGTGTTTTGCCTATGTTTTCCTCTAAGAGTTTGATAGTTTCTGGCCTTACATTTAGGTCTTTAATCCATTTTGAGCTTATTTTTGTGTATGGTGTTAGGGAGTGATCTAATCTCATACTTTTACATGTACCTGTCCAGTTTTCCCAGCACCACTTATTGAAGAGGCTGTCCTTTCTCCACTGTACATTCCTGCCTCCTTTATCAAAGATAAGGTGACCATATGTGCGTGGGTTTATCTCTGGGCTTTCTATCCTGTTCCATTGATCTATCTTTCTGTTTTTGTGCCAGTACCATACTGTCTTGATTACTGTAGCTTTGTAGTATAGTCTGAAGTCAGGGAGCCTGATTCCTCCAGCTACGTTTTTCGTTCTCAAGATTGCTTCAGCTATTCGGGGTCTTTTGTGTTTCCATACAAATTGTGAAATTTTTTGTTCTAGTTCTGTGAAAAATGCCAGTGGTAGTTTGACAGGGATTGCACTGAATCTGTAGATTGCTTTGGGTAGTAGAGTCATTTTCACAGTGTTGATTCTTCCAATCCAAGAACATGATATATCTCTCCATCTATTTGTATCATCTTTAATTTCTTTCATCAGTGTCTTGTAATTTTCTGCATACAGGTCTTTTGTCTCCTTTGGTAGGTTTATTCTTTCTGTTGCAGTGGTAAATGGGAGTGTTTTCTTGATTTCACTTTCAGATTTTTCATCATTAGTGTATAGGAATGCCAGAGATTTCTGTGCATTAATTTTGTATCCTGCTACTTTACCTAATTCATTGATTAGCTCTAGTAGTTTTCTGGTAGCATCTTTAGGATTCTCTATGTATAGTATCATGTCATCTGCAAACAATGACAGCTTTACTTCTTCTTTTCCGATTTGGATTCCTTTTATTTCCTTTTCTTCTCTGATTGCTGTGGCTAAAACTTCCAAAACTATGTTGAATAAGAGTGGTGAGAGTGGGCAACCTTGTCTTGTTCCTGATATTAGTGGAAATGCTTTCAGTTTGTCACCGTTGAGGATGATGTTGGCTGTGGGTTTGTGATATATGGCCTTTATTATGTTGAGGAAAGTTCCCTCTAAGCCTACTTTCTGCAGGGTTTTTATCATAAATGGGTATTGAATTTTGTCAAAAGCTTTCTCTGCATCTATTGAGATGATCATAAGGTTTTTCTCCTTCAGTTTGTTAATATGGTGTATCATGTTGATTGATTTGCGTATATTGAAGAATCCTTGCATTCCTAGAATAAACCCCACTTGATCATGGTGTATGATCCTTTTAATGTGCTGTTGGATTCTGTTTGCTAGTATTTTGTTGAGGATTTTTGCATCCATGTTCATCAGTGATATTGGCCTATAGTTTTCTTTCTTTGTGACATCCTTGTCTGGTTTTGGTATCAAGGTGACAGTGGCCTCCTAGAATGAGTTTGGGAGTGTTCCTCCCTCTGCTACATTTTGGAAGAGTTTGAGAAGGATAGGTGTTAGCTCTTCTCTAAATGTTTGATAGAATTTGCCTGTGAAGCCATCTGGTCCTGGGCTTTTGTTTGTTGGAAGATTTTTAATCACAGTTTCAATTTCAGTGCTTGTGATTGGTCTGTTCATATTTTTATTTCTTCCTGATTCAGTCTTGGCAGGTTGTGCATTTCTAAGAATTTGTCCATTTCTTCCAGGTTGTCCATTTTATTGGCATAGAGTTGCTTGTAGTAATCTCTCATGATCTTTTGTATTTCTGCAGTGTCAGTTGTTATTCTCCTTTTTCATTTCTAATTCTATTGATTTGAGTCTTCTCCCTGTTTTTCTTCATGAGTCTGGCTAATGGCTTATCAATTTTGTTTATCTTCTCAAAGAACCAGCTTTTAGTTTTATTGATCTTTGCTATCGTTTCCTTCATTTCTTTTTCATTTATTTCTGATCTGATCTTTATGATTTCTTTCCTTCTGCTAACTTTGGGGGATTTTTGTTCTTCTTTCTCTAATTGCTTTAGGTGCAAGGTTAGGTTGTTCATTCGAGATGTTTCCTGTTTCTTAAGGTGGGATTGTATTGCTATAAACTTCCCTCCTAGAACTGCTCTTGCTGCATCCCATAGGTTTTGGGTTGTCGTCTACATTGTCATTTGTTTCTAGGTATTTTTTTATTTCCTCTTTGATTTCTTCAGTGATCACTTCGTTATTGAGTAGTGTATTGTTTAGCCTCCATGTGTTTGTATTTTTTACAGATCTTTTCCTGTAATTGATATCTAGTCTCATAGCGTTGTGGTCAGAAAAGATACTTGATACAATTTCAATTTTCTTAAATTTACCAAGGCTTGATTTGTGACCCAAGATATGATCTATCCTGGAGAATGTTCCATGAGCACTTGAGAAAAATGTGTATTCTGTTGTTTTGGGATGGAATGTCCTATAAATATCAATTAAGTCCATCTTGTTTAATGTATCATTTAAAGCTTGTGTTTCCTTATTTATTTTCATTTTGGATGATCTGTCCTTTGGTGAAAGTGGGGTGTTAAAGTCCCCTACTATGAATGTGTTACTGTCGATTTCCCCTTTTATGGCTGTTAGTATTTGCCTTATTGAGGTGCTCCTATGTTGGGTGCATAAATATTTACAATTGTTATATCTTCTTCTTGGATTGATCTCTTGATCATTATGTAGTGTCTTTCTTTGTCTCTTCTAATAGACTTTATTTTATTTTATTTTATTTTTATTTTTATTTTTATTTATTTATTTTTTTTTGCGGTATGCGGGCCTCTCACTGTTGTGGCCTCCCCCGCTGCGGAGCACAGGCTCCGGACGCGCAGGCTCCGGACGCGCAGGCTCAGCGCCCATGGCTCACGGGCCCAGCCGCTCCGCGGCATATGGGATCCTCCCAGACCGGGGCACGAACCCGTATCCCCTGCATCGGCAGGCGGACTCTCAACCACTTGCGCCACCAGGGAGGCCCAGACTTTATTTTAAAGTCTATTTTGTCTGCTATGAGAATTGCTACTCCAGGTTTCTTTTGGTTTCTATTTGCATGGAATATCTTTTTCCATCCCTTTACTTTCAGTCTGTATGTGTCTCTAGGTCTGAAGTGGGTCTCTTGTAGACAGCATATATATTGGTCTTGTTTTTGTATCCATTCAGCCAATTTGTGTCTTTTGGTGGGAGCATTTAGTCCATTTACACTTAAGGTAATTATCGATATGTATGTTCCTATTCCCATTTTCTGAATTGCTGTGGGTTCGTTATTGTAGGTCTTTTCCTCCTCTGTGTTTCTTGCCTAGAGAAGTTCCTTTTGCATTTGTTATAAAAGTGGTTTGGTGGTGCTGAACTCTCTCAGCTTTTGCTTGTCTGTAAAGGTTTTAATTCTTCCATCAAATCTGAATGAGATCCTTGCTGTGTAGAGTAATCTTGGTTGCAGGTTTTTCTCCTTCATCACTTTAAATATGACCTGCCAGTCCCTTCTGGCTTGCAGTTTCTGCTGAATGATCAGCTGTTAACCTTATGGGGATTCCCTTGTATGTTATTTGTTGTTTTTCCCTTGCTGCTTTTAATATGTTTTCTTTGTATTTAATTTTTGACAGTTTGATTAATATGTGTCTTGGCATATTTCTCCTTGGATTTATCCTGTATGGGACTCTCTGTGCTTCCTGGACTTGATTAACTATTTCCTTTCCCATATTAGGGAAGTTTTGAACTATAATATCTTCAAATATTTTCTCAGTCCCTTTCTTTTTCTCTTCTTCTTCTGGGATCCCTATAATTTGAATGTTGGTAGGTTTAATGTTGTCCCAGAGGTCTCTGAGACTCTCCTCAGTTCTTTTAATTCTTTTTTCTTTATTCTGCTCTGCAGTAGTTATTTCCACTATTTTATCTTCCTGGTCACTGATCTGTTCTTCTGCCTCAGTTATTCTGCTATTGATCCCTTCTAGAGAATTTTTAATTTCATTTATTGTGTTGTTCATCGTTGCTTGTTTCAATTCATCTTTAGTTCTTCTAGGTCCTTGTTAAATGTTTCTTGCATTTTGTCTATTCTATTTCCAAGATTTTGGATCAATTTTATTATCATTATTCTGAATTCTTTTTTCAGGTAGACTGCCTATTTCCTCTTCATTTGTTAGGTCTGGTGGGTTTTTATCTTGCTCCTTCACCTGCTGTGTGTTTTTCTGCCTTCTCATTTTGCTTATCTTACTGTGTTTGGGGTCTCCTTTATGCAGGCTGCAGGTTTGTAGTTCCTGTTGTTTTTGGTGTCTGCCCCCAGTGGGTAGGGTTGTTGCAGTGGGTTGTGTAGGCTTCCTGGTGGAGGGGACTAGTGCCTGTGTTCTGGTGGATGAGGCTGAATCTTCTCTTTATGGTGGGCAGGTCCACGTCTGGTGGTGTGTTTTGGGGTGTCTGTGGACTTATTATGATTTTATGCAGCCTCTCTGCTAATGGGTGGGGTTGTTTTCCTGTCTTGCTAGTTGTTTGGCATAGGGTGTCCAGCACTGTAGCTTGCTGGTCGTTGAGTGAAACTGGGTGCTGGTGTTGAGATGGAAATCTCTGGGAGATTTTCGCCGTTTGATATTACGTAGAGCTGGGAGGTCTATTGTGGACCAGTGTCCTGAAGTTGGCTCCCCCACCTCAGAGGCACAGCACTGACTCCTGGCTGTAGCACCAAGAGCCTTTCTTTCATCCACATGGAAAAAGAGGAAATGGGAAAAAAATCATAAATCTTGCTCTCAAAGTCCACCTCCTCAATTTGGGATGATTCGTTGTCTATTCAGGTATTCCGCAGATGCAGGGTACATCAAGTTGATTGTGGAGCTTTAATCTGCTGCTTCTGAGGCTGCTGGGAGAGATTCCCCTTTCTCTTCTTTGTTCGCACAGCTCCCGGGGTTCAACTTTGGATTTGGCCCCGCCTCTGTGTGTAGGTACCCTGAGGGCATCTGTTCTTCGCTCAGACAGGACAGGGTTAAAGGAGCAGCTGATTCGGGGGCTCTGGCTCACTCAGGCCGGGGGGAGGGAGGGGTATGGAGGCGGGGCGAGCCTGCGGCGGCAGAGGCCGGCGTGACATTGCGCCAGCCTGACGCACGCCGTGCGCTTTCCCGGGGAAGTTGTTCCTGGATCCCGGGACCCTGGCAGTGGCGGGCTGCACACGCTCCTGGGAGGCGCGGTGTGGACAGTGACCTGTGCTCGCAGACAGGCTTCTTAGTGGTGGCAGCAGCAGCCCCAGCGTCCCACGCCCGTCTCTGGGGTCCGCGCTTTCAGCCGCGGCTCGCGCCCGTCTCTGGAGCTCCTTTAAGCGGCGCTCTTAATCCCCTCTCCTCGCGCAGCAGGAAAGAAAGAGGGAAGAAAAAGTCTCTTGCCTCTTCGGCAGGTCCAGACTTTTCCTGGACTCCCTCCCAGCCAGCTGTGGCGCACTAGCCCCTTCAGGCTCTGTTCACGCCGCCAACCCCTGTCCTCTCGCTGGGGTCTGACCGAAGCCTGAGCCTCAGCTCCCAGCCCCGCCCGCCCCAGCGGGTGAGCAGACAAGCCTCTCAGGCTGGTGAGTGCTGGTCGGCCCCAATCCTCTGTGCGGGAATCTCTCCGCTTTGCCCTCCGCACCCCTGTGGCTGTGCTCTCCTCCGTGGCCCCGAAGCTTACCCCCTCCGCCACCCGCAGTCTCCGCCCGCGAAGGGGCTCCTAGTGTGTGAAAACCTTTCCTCCTTCACGGCTCCCTCCCACTGGTGCAGGTCCCGTCCCTATCCTTTTGTCTCTGTTTATTCTTTTTTCTTTTTCCCTACCCAGGTATGTGGGGAGTTTCTTGCCTTTTGAGAGGTCTGAGGTCTTCTGCCAGCGTTCAGTAGGTGTTCTGTAGGAGTTGTTCCACGTGTAGATGAATTTCTGGTGTATCTGTGGGGAGGAAGGTGATCTCCGCGTCTTACTCTTCCGCCATCTTCCCCCACTCGAGACCTAAAATGTATATATTTTTAATTTTCATTGTGTTGCGATTATTTTTCTGTTAGTCGTAGTTTAGTTTCTGTGTAGTTTATTGTGCAGGTTTTCAGTAATGATGTATCTGTGATTTATGAATCCAGATAAAGATGCCCTAGTTTTGGCTGTGTATCACACACCCTGAAGAGTACACAGTATATTTTTTGCACTCTAACCTTACTAGCTGCCAGTTACCCATAAAAGACTCCTGTTCATAAAATTATGACCAGTTCTTTTTGCCTGTGTCGTGTGTGCTGGGTATAGTGGAAACAATTCTTTATTTCCTCTGAAAGCACTGTGCCTGCATCCAAACCCATCAGAAACAGTGAGGTAGAGATAATCTGGGTTCATGTGAGCTCAGGAGCTGATGATGCTTTTGTTAAATATGCTGCCATTTCCCTCTATCTTGAATGTTGATCAAATTTTAATTATTTTTCTTTTTTCTTTTTTGTGACCTTAACAATTATGTAATATGAAGTCATCAAGCAATTGACACATTAACCGTGTGTTTGGACACTGTTACTTCATACTGTATATGGAGATTGCAGGTCCTAATGAATTGAATTATTGCATATACATATTTGATAACTGTTCATTAGAAGCTTATTTCAGTTAGCCAAAGCATAACTCCCGTAGAAAGAAAAACATTAATCAGTTTTACTTCTGATTCTGATTCTCATTCTGTTGTGAAAACTCACCGTAAGTTACACTTTTACACTCCTATGTATATAGAAATTGATAGAACCCTGGCCTAGATAGAAAATGTAAAACTAAATACAGAGGTACTTGTGAATCTCTTATGACTTAAATGACTTAGACTGTGGAGAAGCAGGAGCTTCATTTAAAAAAAGATATAGTTAATAAAAAAATAATTGAGAATCTATGGTATATGCAGGCAGATTGTAGAATATGAAACTAACTTGTGGAAGAAAATGAACAAGGGGCTGGCAACACATCAGGTTCCACTTTCTGGTTCTTATTCTTGATAAGGTGTGTGACCTTGAGCAATTATGGGGCCTCCCTGGTGTTCCTCCAGATGTATTGTGGAGTTCACTAGACACTGATCTGCTTAAAGGCAGAGACTCAACCTAACTCAACTCCGTATTCCCAGAACCTAGCCCAGTGTGTATGTGAGATTGCTTTGCAAAGTATGCTGTAAACATAAATAGTGAGTTATGTGTTATTATCTTCTTGTATTAGTTCTTAAATAGTCAATGATGATTTGTTAAATAGCAGCATAAAGTCCCAGCTCCCTCATAGTTTTTGTTCATTTGGTTTTTGTTTTGATTTGTTTTGTTTTTAATTAAAAAAATTAAATGCAAGACCCATAGCTGGCATAATGGTAAGCATACACAGAGGTCAGTGTAATAATAATGACTTGTCTTTAGAATCAGAGGACTGCATTATATTTTGTGAGTTCTGGAGTGAGTGGGTAAAATATATTTTTCCCACAGAAATAACGTTGTAAGTGGTAGTTGTGTTTTTAGGCTATTTCCCAAATTTCTAGTTAACTCACATACCTTAAGCTTATAGTTGTAAAGTGATATTACAGTTATAAGTCCCAACACATTGCTGATTACCATAATTATGGAGAAACTTACTGCACTTTCCCAGCAGGGGTTACAAGAACGTATTTCTCTACTCATTCTTTCCTTTCTGTCACTCACTAGCACATTGATTAATTTGTGGATATTGAATCACCCTTGCATCCCTAGAAGAAATCCCACTTGATCATGGTGTATGATCCTTTTAATGTATTGTTGGATTTGGTTTGCTAGTATTTTGTTGAGGATTTTTGCATCTATGTTCATCAGGAATATTAGCCTGTAATTTTCATTTTTTGTAATATCTTTGTCTGGTAATATCTTTGTTTGTTATCAGGGCAGTGCTGGCCTTTTGGAACAAGTTTAGAAGCTTTCCCTCCTCTGCAAATTTTTGGAATAGTTTGAGAAAGATAGGTGTTAACTCTTTAAATGTTTGGTAGCATTCACCTGTGAAGCCTTCTGATCCTGGACTTCTGTTTGTTGGGAGTTTATTACTGATTGAATTTCATTACTAGTAATTAGTCTGTTTGGATTTTCTATTTCTTCGCCATTTAGTCTTGGAGGATGGTATGTATCTAGGAATTCATCTATTTCTTCCAGGTTGTCCAATTTGTTGGTATATAAGAGGTTGTAGTAGTAGTCTCTTAGGATTCTTTGTATTGGTTGTAACTTCTCTTTCATTTCTGATTTTATTGATTTGGGCTCTCTCTCTCTTTTTTTTCCTTGATGAGTTTTAAAGGTTTATCAATTTTGTTTAGCTTTTCAAAGAACCAGCTCTTAGTTTCATTGATCTTTTCTGTTATTTTTATAGTCTCTATTTTATTTATATCCACTCTGATCTTTATTATTTTCTTCCTCCTACTAACTTTGGGCTTTATTTTTCTTTTTTCTAGTTCCTTTAGGTGTAAAGTTAGGTTGTTTATATGTTTTTTTCTTGAGGTTTCCTTGATGAGTTTTAAAGGTTTATCAATTTTGTTTAGCTTTTCAAAGAACCAGCTCTTAGTTTCATTGATCTTTTCTGTTATTTTTATAGTCTCTATTTTATTTATATCCACTCTGATCTTTATTATTTTCTTCCTCCTACTAACTTTGGGCTTTATTTTTCTTTTTTCTAGTTCCTTTAGGTGTAAAGTTAGGTTGTTTATATGTTTTTTTCTTGAGGTAGGCTATGAACTTTCCTCTTAGAACTGATTTTCCATCAACTTTGGAACAATGTTTTTCATTTTCATTTATTTCAAGGTGCTTTTTATTTTTTCTTTGATTTCTTCATTGACCCATTGGTTGTTTAGTAGCATGTTGTTTAGTCTTCATGAGTTTCGTTTCTTCCAGTTTTCCTCTTGTAATGGATTTCTAGTTTTGTACTGTTGTGTTCAGAAAGGATGCTTGATATGATTTCAGTCCTTTTAAATTTACTGAGACTTTTTTGTGGCCTAACATGTGATCTGTCCCAGAGAATGTTCCATGTGCACTTGAATGTGTACTCTGTTTGGGGGTGGAATGTTTTCTGTGTGTGTGTGTCCATCTCATCTAATGTATTGTTTGAGGCCAGTGTTTCCTTATTTTCTGTTGGATGTTCTGTCCATTGATGTAAGGTATTAAAGTCTCCTACTATTATTGTATTACTGTCAGTTTCTCCCTTTAGGTATGTTAATATTTGCTTTATATTACTTAGGTGCTACTATATTGGGTGCATACTTTTTTTTTTACTGTCATGCTATTTATTTACTTTTGTAAAATTTTTATTAGAGTATAGCTGATTTGCAATGTTGTGTTAGTTTCTGCTGTGCAGCAAAGTGAATCATATACAATATATTTACATATATCCACTTTTAGATTCTTTTTCCATACAGGCCATTACAGAGTATCGAGTTCCCTGCATTATACAGTAGGTCCTTATTAGTTATCTATTTTATATATAGTAGTGTGTATATGTCAGTCCCAATCTCCCAGCCTATCCCTCCCCCTCTTTCCCCCCTGGTAACCATAAGTTTGTTTTCTACATCTGTGACTCTACTTCTGTTTTGTAAATAAGTCCATTTGTACCATTTTTTTAGATTCCACGTATAAGCAATATCATATGATATTTGTCTTTCTCTTTATGACTTACTTCACTCAGTATGACAATCTCTAGGTCCATCCATGTTGCTGCAAACGGCATTATTTCATTCTTTTTCATGGCTAAGTAATATTCCATTGTATATATATACCACGTCTTCTTTATCCATTCCTCTATCGATGGACATTTAGGTTGCTTCCATGTCCTGGCTGTTGTAAATAGTGTTGCAGTGAACATTGGGGTGCATGTATCTATTCAAGTTATGGTTTTCTCCGGATACCTGTCCAGGAATGGGATTGCTGGATCATATGGTAGCTCTATTTTTAGTTTTTTAAGGAACCTCCATACTGTTCTCCATAGTGGCTATACCAACTTACATTCCCACCAACAGTGCAAGAGGGTTCCCTTTCCTCCACACCCTCTTCAGCATTTATTGTTTGTAGATTTTTGATCATGGCCATTCTGACTGGTGTGAGATGATATCTCATTGTAGTTTTGATTTGCAATTCTCTAATGATTAATGATGTGGAGCATTCTTTCATGTGTTTGTTGGCAGTCTGTATATCTTCTTTGGAGAAATGTCTATTTAGTTCTTCTGCCCATTTTTAGATTGGGTTGTTTTGTTTTTTCATATTGAGCCACATGAGCTGCTTCTATATTTTGGAGATTCATCCTTTCTTAGTTGCTTCATTTGCAAATATTTTCTCCCATTCTGAGGGTTGTCATTTGGTCTTCTTTATGGTTTCCTTTGCTGTGCAAAAGCTTTGAAGTTTCATTAGGTCCCATTTGTTTATTTTTGTTTTTATTTCCATTTCTCTAGGAGGTGGGTCAAAAAGGATCTTGCTGTGATTTATGTCATAGAGTGTTCTGCCTATGTTTTCCTCTAAGAGTTTGATAGTTTCTGGCCTTACATTTAGGTCTTTAATCCATTTTGAGCTTATTTTTGTGTATGGTGTTAGGGAGTGATCTAATCTCATACTTTTACATGTCCAATTTTCCCAGCACCACTTATTGAAGAGGCGGTCCTTTCTCCACTGTACATTCCTGCCTCCTTTATCAAAGATAAGGTGACCATATGTGCGTGGGTTTATCTCTGGGCTTTCTATCCTGTTCCATTGATCTATCTTTCTGTTTTTGTGCCAGTACCATACTATCCTGATTACTGTAGGTTTGTAGTATAGTCTGAAGTCCGGTAGCCTGATTCCTCCAGCTCCGTTTTTCATTCTCAAGATTGCTTTGGCTATTCGGGGTCTTTTGTGTTTACATACAAACTGTGAAGTCTTTTGTTCTAGTTCTGTGAAAAATGCCAGTGGTAGTTTGATAGGGATTGCATTGAATCTGTAGATTGCTTTGGGTAGTAGAGTCATTTTCACAATGTTGATTGTTGCAATCCAAGAACATGGTATATCTCTCCATCTGTTTGTATCATCTTTAAGTTCTTTCATCCGTGTCTTACAGTTTTCTGCATACAGGTCTTGTGTCTCCTTAGGTAGGTTTATTCCTAGATATTTTATTCTTTTTGATGCAGTGGTAAATGGGAGTGTTTCCTTAATTTCTCTTTCAGATTTTTCATCATTAGTGTATAGGAATACACTTATAGGAATAAGTGTATAGGAATGTGCATTAATTTTGTATCCTGCTACTTTACCAAATTCATTGATTAGCTCTAGTAGTTTTCTGGTATCATCTTTAGGATTCTCTATGTATAATATCATGCCATCTGCAAACAGTGACAGCTTTACTTCTTCTTTTCCAATTTGGATTCCTTTTATTTCCTTTTTTTCTCTGATTGCTGTGGGTGAAACTTCCAAAACTATGTTGAATAAGAGTGGTGAGAGTGGGCAACCTTGTCTTGGTCCTGATCTTAGTAGAATTGCTTTCAATTTTTCACCATTGAGGACGATGTTGGCTGTGGGTTTGTCATATATGGCCTTTATTATGTTGAGGAAAGTTCCCTCTATGCCTACTTTCTGCAGGGTTTTTATCATAAATGGGTGTTGAATTTTGTCAAAAGCTTTCTCTGCATGTATTGAGATGATCATATGGTTTTTCTCCTTCAGATTGTTAATATGGTTTATCACACTGATGGATTTACGTATATTGAAGAATCCTTGCATTCCTGGAATAAACCCCACTTGATCATGGTGTATGATCCTTTTAATGTGCTGTTGGATTCTGTTTGCTAGTATTTTGTTGAGGATTTTTGCATCTATGTTCATCAGTGATATTGGCCTGTAGTTTTCTTTCTTTGTGACATCCTTGTCTGGTTTTGGTATCAAGGTGATGGTGGCCTCATAGAATGAGTTTGGGAGTGTTCCTCCCTCTGCTATATTTTGGAAGAGTTTGAGAAGGATAGGTGTTAGCTCTTCTCTAAATGTTTGATAGAATTCTCCTGTGAAGCCATCTGGTCCTGGGCTTTTGTTTTTTGGAAGATTTTTAGTCACAGTTTCAATTTCAGTGCTTGTGATTGGTATGTTCATATTTTCTATTTCTTCCTGGTTCAGTCTTGTCAGGTTGTGCATTTCTAAGAATTTGTCCATTTCTTTCAGGTTGTCCAATTTATTGGCATAGAGTTGCTTGTAGTAATCTCTCGTGATCTTTTGTATTTCTGCAGTGTCAGTTGTTACTTCTCCTTTTTCATTTCTAATTCTATTGATTTGAGTCTTCTCCCTTCTTTTATGAGTCTGACTAATGGTTTATCAACTTTATTTATCTTCTCAAAGAACCAGCTTTTAGTTTTATTGATCTTTGCTATTGTTTCCTTCATTTCTTTTTCATTTATTTCTGATCTGATCTTTATGATTTCTTTCCTTCTGCTAACTTTGGAGTCTGTATGTGTCCCTAGGTCTGAAGTGGGTCTCTTATAGACAGCTGCCATTACTGTGTTGATTACTGTAGCTTTGTATTACAGTCTGAATCAGGGAGCCTGGGTGCACAGATAGTTACAAATAGTATATTATCTCCTTGGACTGTCCCTTTTATCATTATGCAATGTGTGCTCTTTTGTTACAGTCTTTGTTTTGAGTCTATTTTGTCTGATACGAGTGTTGTTACCCCCAGATTTCTTTTGTTTCCACTTGCATGGACTATCTTTTTCCAGTCCTTCACTTTTAGTCTGTGTGTGTTTTCATATTTGAGTGAATCTCTTGTAGTCTGTATATAGATGGGCCTTGCTTTTTCATTAGTTCAGCCACTCTGTGTCTTTTGATTGAAACATTTAGGCCTTTACATTTTACGTGATTATTAATAGGTATTACTTATTGCCATTTTGTTAACGGATTTGTGGGGTTTTTTGCAGTACTTCTCTGTTCTTTTCTTCTTCTTACTCTCTTTTCTATGGTTTGATGATTTTCTTTTGTGTTAATTTTGGGTCTTTTTCTCTTTTATTTTTATGTATCTATTATAGGTTTTTGGTTTGTGGTTACCATGAAGTTCATGTATAACAACCTGTGTATATAGCAGTCTGTTTTAAGTTGATGGTTACTTAAGTCCAAACATTCTTAAAACACTGTATTTTTATCTCCCAACACACCTTTTTGACATCACATTTTAAATCATTTTGTGTATCTCTTAACTACTTATTATAGTTACAACAGTTGATTTTACTACCTTTAACCTTCATACTTGCTTTGTAAGTGGTTGATACACTCACTATGTTACTATATGTTTATGAGATTTTTTTCATATATTTCCTTATTTCTAGTTTTGGCCTTTTCTGCCTAAAGAAGTCCCTTTAACATTTTTGTACAGTTAGTTTACTGGTGATGAGTTTCTTTAGCTTCTGTTAGTCTGGGAAACTTTACTGCTACTTTAATTATGAATGATAACCTTACCAAGTAGAGTATTCTTGGTTTTTAAGGGTTTTTTGGGTTTTTTTTTTCTATCAGCACTTTGAGTATATCATGCCAGTTCATTCTGGCCTATAAATTTTCTGCTGTGAAATCAGCTTATAGTCTTATGGAGATTTCCTTCTATGTAACTAGTTTTTTTCCTCTCTTGCTCCCTTTAAGATTCTCTCTTTAACTTTTATCATTTTAATCACACTGTGTCTTGGTTTGGGTCTCTTTGGGCTCATCCTGTTTGGGACTCTGTTTCCTGGACTTGGATGTCTGTTTCCTTCACCTGGTTAGGAAAGTTTTCAGCCATTATTTCTTCAAATAAGTTTTCTGTCCCTTTCTCCACCTCTTCTCCTTCTGGGACTCCTATAATGTGAATATTAGTGTGCTTGATTTGTCCCTAGGATCCCTTAAACTATCTTTTTTTAAAATTGATTTTTCTTTTTTGCTGTTCCTTTTGGGTGATTTCCACTACCCTGTCTTCCAGATCACTGACCCATCCATTCTTCTGCTTCATCTAATCTGCTGTTGATACCATCTAGTGTATTTTTTATTTCATTTATTGTATTCTTCAGCTCTGCTTGGTTCTTTTTTATATTTTGTAATTCTTTATTGAAGTTCTCACTATGTTTATTTGCTCATGAGTTCATTGAGCATATTTACGACCATTAGTTTGAACTCTTTATCAGATTACTTATTTCCATTTCGTTTAGTTCTTTTTCTGAGTTTTTGTCTTATTCTTTATTTTGGAACACATTCCTCTGTCTCCTCACTTTGCCTCGCTCTCTGTATAGTTTCTGTGTGTTGGGCTACGTCTCTCCATCTTGAAGGAGTGGCTTATGTAGGTTTCCCATGGGCCCCAGAAGAGCAGTCCCTCCTGGTCACCAGAGTCAGATGCTCCAGGTGTGTCCCCCTCTGTGGGCTATGTGTCCTCCTGCTGTGGTGGCACCAAGGTTACCCACTGGCTGGAAGGCCCACCCAGTCACAACTGCTCTGGCTCCACTCGTGGGCAAGTTGGTTCCAGGCCCAGCTGGTTGTAGCTGCTGCAGGCACCCTGGCCCTTGGTGTGGCTGGCTGCAGGGCTCAGCCGCTCAGTTGCAGGTGTGCTGGTGGGTAGGGCTGGCCTCTCAGGGCGGGAGCCTCTATAGGGGATGCTGGTCCCTGGCGAGTCTACCTGCCAGGTGTGGCAGGACAGGAGCCGCTTTGGAGGGGCAGTGGCCAGGATGGGCAGGTTGGATGGGGCTGGAGAACGCTGGGTCAGGGCTGCGGTGCTCACAAGACAGATGGAGAATGTCAGAAATGGCAGCTGCCAGTGCCGGGCCAGCTAGGTAGAGAGAGAATAATAATTTAAAAAATGGTGTCCTCCAGCGCTTTGGTCCCTGAAGAAAGTTCTAGCAGATCTCTGCCCCTCAGCACTTGCCCTGAAGTTAGTCAGTGAATCTCCTTCACATATGACCAGGTGCTTTTCCAACTGCTGCCTCTGCACCAGGACTCAGAGCTAGTGAGTCTGTGCAGAAGCCCTTTAAGAGCAGAGTCTCAGTTTCCCAGAGTCCCGTGGCTCTCCCAGATATAAGCCACACTGGGTGTCAGTCAGATGTTAGGGGGCTCCCCTGCCTAGTGCAGATGCCCCCACATGGGGTCCTGACGCCTCGCTCCTGAGGGAGGGCCTCTAATATTTGTGATATTCCCTCCTGCTTACAGGTCACCGCATGGAGGGTGTGGGTTTTGACTTGGTCTCTGTCCCTCTGACCTGTCTCTGTGTTTTTCTTTATATCCTTCATCGTAGAGGAGCTGTTCTGCTGGTCTTCACGTCGTTCTCAGATGGGTCACTCTGTGTAGTTATAGTTTTGGTTTGTTCCTGGGGTGAGGTGTGTTCATGGGGTGAATGAAGTGTGTTCATGGGGTGAGGTGAATGCAGGATCTTCCTACTCTGCCATCTTGGTGCACTTTGTTGGGAACACATAACAAAAACTGTAAAAGTTTATTTTCTTGTGGAATGAACACTTAACATGATTCAAACATGCAAAAGTAAAGAGAAGCCTATATGAATTCCCAGGTACCTTGCATACATCTTCAACAATTATCAGCTTACGGCCAATCTTATTTCTGTGCCAGCCCTACCCATGATCCCTCCCCACCTCTGGATTAATTTGAAGTAAATACCCAATAGCATTATCATTTAACCCTGCAGATATTTCGAGATAAATCTGTAAAAGATAACTACTTAAAAAACATAATCACAGTGTAGCTCAAAAATGGGACAGACTGAACCTCAAGAAGAGTAGTAACCGTGGTTGGGTGAGCCATGTCAAATATATACAAATGATGATTTTTGAAGACCCCTCCTGGCTCACCTTTATAGACTGTTAGATTAGCTCATTACTCTAAACATTGTTAAATAAAAGGAAGGAATTATCCTATTTTTCTGGTACACATTGTATTTCAGGATAAGACAGTTCTTTATGGCATGCCAACACATAAATATAAAGGAAATGCTTTTGAAAAGCATAATTTTGAAGTGCCTACTGAAATAATGGATTTAGCCAGCGGTTACTATAGGATGCTAAAACCATCAGGTGAAAGGCTGATAACGTTTGTAGTGGATGCACTGGCCAGCCCCACCTGAAGCCAGGTGTGCCACCTGGCTTTATGTACCACCCGAAGTGAGACATCTGATCACTAGGTGCCTCCAGATGTGATGCACTGAGAAACACATCAGCACCTGTGGGAATTCTTGCCAGAAACAGAGGGAAAACCCAGAACATGAAGCTAACCAAGCTCCAGATGTCATTGCCAGTTTATAGGAAACGAGGGTAAAATAACACGTTAAAGGACACAGATGGCATGGCGGGGGGGAAGGTGGAAGGGATCGTCCTCTGAGACGAGGGACGTATCGGCCAAATCCAGTGCTACCCTGTTGAGATTCTGGTCCAGATAAACTCACTAAAATATTTTGGGGGCAACAAGGGAATATGAGATATTAGAGAATAATTATTAATTTGTTATGTATGATCATGATATTTGGTTGTGTTAAAAAAATCTGTTAAAGCTACATAGTGAAGTATTTACAGGTGAAATGATGCGTTGTCTAGGATTTGTGACCTTGAGACCCAAGAGCAGCCTCACCTAAGAGCGTGTTAGAATCAGAACCTGTACCAGACTCCAAGAGGATGTACATGCACTTTAATGATCGAGGAGCATTGCTTTGAAGTACTTGGTGTGAGGGAGAGTGTGGGTAAGGGATAAAAGAAACAAGATTGCAAGTATTGATTATTATTGAAACTGGGGGCTAAGTGCTTGGTGAAGTGATTGACTGTAAGTCAGGGATTCCTAAATCGGGGACCGACAGAGTGTTTATGTACTCAGCCCAGTGATTTGTTTTGTGTTGGCTGGTTTGAGGTGTCAGCGTTGAGATCAATGTTGTCTGATATCCTCCCCTTCTTCCTGCCCAGCTAGTCAAGTTACTGGCTAGTATTCAAAAACCCTGAATGCATATTTCTTTAAAAAGTATTCCTTGTCAGATCAAATTGCCGGTTAAAATTTATGGAAGAGACATACCTTAACGACTGAATGCCAGTGTGTCGATCTCTCTCTCCGTAGCCACGCCTAAGAAGGCCTCTTCAGAGCCTGGATGGTGTTCTGTGCGCTGACAATGATGAGGACGCAGAAAGAGCCAGCAAGTAAGTCGCGGGGGTCTCCTGTTCTGTCACGCAAATGTGGCTCAGCGGCAGAAGCTTTAGGTTACAAGAGAGATTTCAAAGAACGTGCACTCCCAGAGATCAGGTTTTACTCCCTTGTGGTATGTTCTTCAGCAGGAGGAACCAGCGCTAATTGGAGTCTCACGGGGGATGAATCTTGAGATGGGAAAGCAAGATAGACCTGAAATAACTTGTTCTTGGGAAGCAGTAACGTCTGCAGCAACACCTGGGATAGTGTTAAAGGGGAAACAGAAGCCCACTCACTAAGTTAGACTCCTGCCCTCCTCCTGAAGAGGGCCAGGTAAATATCAGAAACAGGGAAAGTAGTCAATTGAAACAAACCAGATAGGTGAGGGGCGGGACCTAACTCCATGGTGGTATCAGAAGAGGAGAATTTAACGCAAAATGTTAAAAATTAATCTTAACATAAAATAAGGGAAATAATAATAGTATATGTTGAAACAATTTTAAGATATTTTGGGATGACAGAATCAACATTCTTTTTTCTGCATTAAGTATATCTGTTTATATAACACAAGTGAATAAACAAAAGGAAAACCATATAAACATACTGAAAGTGAACTTGGAGTATAGCAAACTTCCCAGGTATTCTGGGAATCTGATATTTCTAAGGCCAATGTCCCAAATTCCCCAAAATTAGACTGTGAAAAGCCCCGCTTGTGCTTCCAGATTGATAAGGAGCCGTAAACGTTTGTTTGCTCTCAGTGCACGTACTCAGGATTTCCTGCATTTGAATTGGTGTGTACATCACTATAAAGAATTTGGCCATGAACCAATTATCCACTTCGCTGTTCTACAGAAATATTACATTGGTTTTAAAACTCCCACCTTAGTTAACGGTCGTTGGTGAGAGGTTGCTTGTACGTAGCACTCGTGGTCACGTAATCACCAGTGCGTGTTTTCTTTTTCTTCAGGTTGTCCTCTGAAGATGGAGAAGAAGCGGCTGCTTATTTCTACGAAAGTGACGACTCTCTTGAAACCAGAGCACAGGCCCCGTCCTCGGGTGAGATGGACTTGCTAGGCGAGATCCTGGACACGCTGAGCACGCACAGCCAGGACCAGGGGAAGCTGGCGGCGGCCAGGAGCCTGGACTTCTTTAGGTCGATGGACGACATTGATTACAAGCCCACAGTGAGTCGATTTTCCAACTGATAAAATTAAATGAACAGTTTCTCGCACTCACTGTGATGGCTTTTGTCATCACCTTAGTTGGTAGGAGCGTTTGACCTCAGATAAGTGTCAAAACTCCAAAAATACTGTAAGAGTTAATCATTAAGAATTATTTCTAGTAACAGAATTCCAGCATTTTCCCTTTTATTTATGCAATTCTGGTGGTTATTGTCATTAATTGAAATTATTTTGTCAAGCAGTAGTATTTTCCTACAACCTAATTTTATAGTTGTCTTTTCTGGGGAACTTTGTTTGTTTGTTTGTTTTTGTTTTTTCTAACTTCATTACTGTTTTAAAAATTATTCTTCATAGGTAATTTGATTTTCCTTGAGAGCATGAGTAATGGAAGCCTTATGTAAGAAAGCCCTCGACTTCAATTACCTGCCTGCCTTCCTCCTTCCTTCCCCCTCTCCCTCTCCTCTACCCCACTCCATCACCTCCTCCCACTACCTCACCCTCTCTTTTGGTTTATATCTCTCTCTCTTTCTTTCTTGCATTCATCAAATATTTATTTTACTGTCTATCAAATGACTCCTTGGGTGATTGTAGCAGCCGCATGAAATGAAATTACTCACCTTCTCAGAATAACATGACTGAACTTAACTGAAAGGCCTTAGGGTAGGAGATCCTCAGCAAGGATGGTTTCTAGCCGACTCTCATTGAGAGCTTCCCCAACAGAGCTGCTATCCTGCACGGTGTCTTTTAGCATGCAGCAAAATAGAATCTCAGCCACTCATAGGAATACAGCTGGATGGGTTGGCAGCAGTCATGCCATAAAGTCATTTGGGATTAGGAGGAAGACCTATCTCTTTTTCTTGGCATTGCAGTGTAGCATTGTGTCCTACTGTGCCTAAAGAATCAAATAACCAAGTAATATGTTTCTCCAATTCCACTTGATGCTAAAAGACAAAGGATTGCATGTAAAGGTACTTACTCAAGGTGTGTGAAGGGTTTATGCAATTTGTAGAACATTTTTTGCCAGAAGGTCACCTCACCTACTTTTCTTATTGTGTTGATTAAGAAGATTAAGCAATACTTAGTGCAAATATATCATGGGAATGATTGATCACACTCTGTTCTTGGGGGTGGGGTACAAACTGTTTATGGCATTTTGAGAGTTTGCAAGTCATCTTAGGTTAAGAATCTATTTTTTCCCAAAAATACTTATAAAAATAAATTAGGTTTCTTTCCCGTTTTCTTGGGAGGGAAAACTAGTTAAAGTAAGATTGATGTGTAACTAAGGCATCAGAAGCCGATGATGATGCTGACATTTAAAATGTCAGCTTCAAAGTGTTTGAATACACTCACTGTGTAAAAAGTTACTGAATCAAACTTGTCTATCTTTTTCAAGAAACCAAATGCCAGTTGATTATTTACATATATTTAATTTTTTCCTTTTTTACTGTTGCATGTTTTTATTGAAAGAGACTTCATGGCTTCTCTGCAGTATAGTTTGGTGATGATTGTGTTGATAGTGGTGGCTGAAACTGACACTGTTGGAATTGATTTACCTGTATTTTCTCATTCGGTCCTTAACTGCAACTCTGTGAGATAGAAACTAGACTCGTCCTTATTCCATAGATGAGCAAACTAAAGTACAAATGAATTAGTAATATCTTCACGGCTACACAGCTAGTAGGTGAAGGAGCAAGGTTCTAAGACCTGTGCTCTTAACCACAATTCAAAACTGCTTCTCCATGAAAAAAGCAACTTAAATAAGTGTAAGATCACTCTCTTTTGGATACTTTCCCCCCTAGGACAAAATATGATGCATAATTTGGCGTGGCCTTAATCTCAACCAAAAATGTAAAGGAGGTGAACCTCTTTTAGAGTAGAAGGTAAATAAGAATGATGCACTGCCTATATTATTTTAAATATATTAGGGAAACCATTTTGAGTCAGAGCTCCCAGCCAACCGGGCTTAATTTTGTAGGATTCCAGTGGAACAGCTAGAGATGAAGGACTAGCCACAGAGCTCAGTGGTTACCCAGTGGTTACCCATCGTTTACTCTGTACTCCACCTCTGCACCTGCTTCACAACCATTAAGTAATACTGGATGGCATTTTCCTAAAACCACACTAATCTTAACATTCAATTCAGTGGGGGCAATTTAAAAATATCGCCTTTTTTGTTAGCAAAATACTTCTTTACATTATTCAAACTTTAAGATTCTTTCACTTCAAATAAAAGATATTTGGTGGTAAACTGCAAGATAACTTAGAATTAAGAGCAGTTTTTTCCCAACAAATACATGAAATAAGTATTAGAAGGCATTTATGACAGTAGCTTTATACTTTAAGTGCCATGATTTTTGTTATGGAATTCATAATTTTAAAAGATCAGGGCTTACCTGGTGGCGCAGTGGTTGAGAGTCCGCCTGCCAATGCAGGGGACACAGGTTCATGCCCCGGTCTGGAAAGATCCCACATGCCGCGGAGCGGCTGGGCCCGTGAGCCATGGCCGCTGAGCCTGCGTGTCCAGAGCCTGTGCTCCGCAACGGGAGAGGCCACAACAGTGAGAGGCCCGCGTACTGCAAAAAAAAAAAAAAAAAAAAAAAAAAAAAAAATATATATATATATATATATATATATATATATATAAAAATAAATAAAAGATCAATATGTTTAAATATGTCTTTTGAAACTTTTTAGACTGCTAGACTTCCCTTCAGTTCTAATAAAAGTAGAAAAAAGTTTCAGATTTTTCCTAGAATATGCAATTTTCTTTTCCTTTTTTGAAGTCTATTTGACTATCCAATGGTTTACCTGATAGTACTTTTTATAATTTAGTATTTTCTCCCTGTAATGTGTGAACAAAAAAAACAAAATGAACTCCAAGTTAGATAATCCATATTTTTCTTCCTCAAGAAAATGTCTAATGTTGGCCAGTCTAATTAACCAGATCTTAGGTAGGGAGGTAGGAATGTGTGGAGATTCATACCAATAGCTCAATTACATGTAGTCTTAAACTAGTTTAATGTGTTGTGCCATTGGAGGAATTATAATTCTTTAATGTATAAGCGAAAAAAAAATTACTACTGATTTTATTGCAAATATGGGCTTTAAAGAATAATAACCTCACTTTGATGAGAAGGAAAATATTGAAATAAATTATGTAGATCAGGGTTATGCGGAACAAGAGTCGATTCCTAGGGCTACCTTAACAAATTACTGTATTACAAACTGGGTGGCTTAAAACAACAGAAATTGATTCACTTTACCTCACAGTTTTGGAAAGAAATTTGAAATCAAGGTCCATGCTCTCTCCAAATCCTCTAAGAAAGGATCCTTCCTTGTTTCTTCCAGGCCTAATTCTAGTCTTTGCCTCTGTCTTCACAAGTTTGTCTTCTCTCTGTGTCTGTGCCTCCACGTGATGTTCTCCTCTGGGGAACTTTTAAACGTGATATGTTCCCACCTTTTTTCTGTATTTTCTGGATGTTCAAAAAAATTTTAATAAATGTATTAATTCAAGTAATGTTTCATTGTATTGCTTTAGAAATAATACTTTAAACAGATTGAACTGGCTGTTTTAAGAACACAAGAGAGAGAAGTATAAGTAATTTCCACTCTGTTCTGATGGTAATAAATTCCAGAACTTGGCATTGATTATATAATATAGTTTGCTTGTTTTTTTGTGTTATTTTGAAGGATTGTTTTGCAAATCCTGTTTATTTTTCAGCTTTTTTGTAGCATAGTGACAAATAAAAGTTGTATACATCTAAGGTGTACAACTTGATGTTTTGAAATGCTGACCACAGTCGAGCTGATTAACATATCCCTTATCTCACTTAGTTACCTTTTCTTTGCAGTGAGAGCACTTGAGATCTACCTTCTTGGCAAAGAACTATGGTCACCGTGCTGTACATTAGGTCCCAGCACTTTTCCCACCTGCACGACTGAAACCAGCCCCTCCAGCATCTCCCCATTTCCCCACCCTCCATCGCCTTCTGGTGACCCCCATTCTACTCTCGACATCTGAGTTTGACTATTTTAGGTTCCACATATAAGTGACATCATGCGGTATTTGTGTTTCTCTGTCTGGCTTATTTCACTTAGCATAATGCCCTCCACGTTCATCCATGTTGTCACAAATGGCAGGATTTCCTCGTTTTTAAAAACTGAGTAACATTCCATGGTGTATACGTACCACATTTTCCTTACCTGTTCATCCATCAGTGACATCTAGGTTGTTTCCATAGCTTCACTATTGTAAATAATGCTGCCGTGAACATGTGGGTACAGCTGTATTGTCAAGATACTGATTTTACCTTCTTTGGATACATACCTGGAAGGAGGTGTATTATATATTGCTGGATTGTATGGTAGTTCTGTGTTTAGTTTTTTGAGGACCCTCCACACTGATTTCCACAGTGGCTGCACCAGTTTACACTCCCACCCACAGTGTGCGAGGGCTTTTTCTCCACACCCTCGCCAACACTTATGGCCTGGTTTGAGTTTTGTAGGTGATTGATAGGTGCAAGGGCCTGGGCACCCATATCCATCTCACTTCGTTCCTGTTGAGGGCGCCCTGGGAGGTGTTCAGAGCTAACTGTCGATGCTTCATTTCCTCTGGGAGGGACTCTGAGTTCCCAGCCTTGAAAGAGACTGATTTCAAAATGGAAAATAGTATTGCCGAAGTAATGCTATAATTTTCTTCCATTTTTTCTAAATGCGCTGTTTCTTCTCTCAGAATAAATCCAACACACCCAGCGAGAACAACCTGGCCCTGCTTTGCGGTGGTTCCGGTGACCAGGCCGAGTGGCACCTGGGGCAGGACGACAGTGCCCTCCACGGCAGGCAGCTCCCGCCCTCGCCCAGGAAGCGGGTGGCCTCCAGCGGGGGGGTGGACTCTCTGTCCATCCTAAAGGAGGAGAACGGTGAGCGACGCCTCGGTGTTGGTGCCGAGAGCCGGCCCGCAGAGCTGGGAGGGCCGGCCCCCACTCCAGGACTGGGTTTGCCGCTGGCTTCGCCCGGAGCTTCCCAAACAGAGAAGGAAGAAACACTAAGCCAGACTCCGGGTGGTCCGCTGGTACCCAGCCTTGGGCGCCGTCTGTCTTCTGTTCCTTGGGAGAAAGAAGGGAAAGGAGCCAAAGAGACTTCAGAAGGTTCTGGACTGCTTCAAGAAGTGGTATCATTATGTCACGTAACATCTGCCTTCCAGCAAGACTTAAACATTTCAGAAGGAAAAGCAAGTGGAAACCAAGCTTAAATCAACAAATGAAGAGTCCGTCGCTTGCATCCAAGCTTCTACGGAGACGTTTTAGGAGTCCCTGTACCCTATCATAAACAAGGATTGGTAGAAAAGACAACTCTCACTACCGTCTAAACATTGTTTTTCATTTGGGACATTTCTCCCACTCGTCTGTCTCGTGGTATATAGATTTATCCACTGATTTTTAAATGTAAAGCTAATTCTTCTACTGTGCTCTTAAATCAGGTACTAGTTTGTATGTATGTTGAAAGTATATATTGAACATATGATTTCCCAGTATTTGGTGCTTAACGCCACTTATTTTATTTAAACTAAGTATGCATCTAACCCTTGCACATAACCAGTAGCTACTGTACTAACCTGGTTGAGCATGAACTGGCCAAGATACCAAAACCTATCAGAACTAGCCTGAAACTGTTGACCAACTAATTGCCTTAATCTTAAGCCTATATTAAGCATACTTACATAATTTATGGAATTACAGGTAAATTTTGAAAGATAAGTTATAAGTGTTCTGCAGAGCAATAATGCCTTTTTCTATTCATCGAATCAAGGACAAAATTCATTTTTTCAAAGTTAAAAAGCTCTCTTCTGGACACTGCAGCCATGTTTTCCAAAAAGTATAAAAGTACACATTCACCTTACATGTCACTCAGTGAAATATATGAAGTGCTGAATTACAATGTGAAATTAATGACTTCTGTTTACAAATGACACTTTAAGTTTTTTTCACAGTCTTTCTGTATGACTTTGCTAAAGTAGGAGTCCCCCCCCAGGAAGCCAAATGCGACATAAACTCTCCTGATAAAAAAGTGTTCCTATCTGTTTTTCCCTTAACTAATAATTCCCTACCAGAATGCTTCAATATCATCTCAGATGGACTTCTTAAAATAATTGACTTTATATTTTGGAAGTTTCAAATTTATAGAAACCGTGTGGAGAAAGTACAGTGTCCCCATGTCTCCCTACTCACTTTCCGCTGTTTTTCACATCCTGTGCTGTCAGTGCGGTACGTCTTCACAATCCATGAACCGTGCTCCGTGCATGTGTCCTTAGTTTTTCCCCACCACCCTTCCTCTGTCCCAGAGTCCCACCCAGGGACCACATCACACTTGGCGGCCACAGCTCCGTAGGCCCCTCTTGGCTATGACCCTCTCTCAGACTTTCCCGCTTTTTGACGACCTTGACAGTTTTGAAGAGGACTGGGCAGGTGTAGATATGCTCTAGGATGCCCCTCTGCTGGAACTTGTCTGGTGTTTTTCTCATGATTGATTGATTGTAACGGGACCGTGGGTTTTGGGGAGGGGGTTACAGAAGAAAAGTGCCGTCTTCATCATTACATCTTATCAAGGGTCCGTGCTGTGCACATGATTTGTGATTTGTGAATGTTGATGTTGGCCTTGGTCACCAGGCTGAGGTGGCGTTCGTGGGGTTCCTCCCCTGTAAAGCCATTCCTTCCCCTGCCGCTCCTACTGCCGTCTTCGGGAGGAAGTCACCGTGCGCAGCCCACACTGAGGCTTGGGGCTCGTGCCTCCTCTCCATGAGGGCACGGTATCCACATAAATTACTTGGAATTCTTCTACATAGGACATCGTCTCCTCTCTCTCAAATTCACTGTCACGCTTTGAAGTTCACCTGAGAAGGAATCGTGCGTTGACTGTTTGATGATTGGCTAGATTGACAGGAATAATCAGGAAAAAAACCCAGTGATGCTATGGTTCACTTGTTGTTAGTATGTTCAATATATATACTCTATACATCCCCACTCATGATTTTTTTTTACGTTATCGTTTTAGGAAAGGTGTTTGAGAACCCATTCAAGAACCCTCATCAAGACTGTGCTCTAAAATATTTACTGAAATCATAATTTAATTTTCAGTTAAAATCCTGGAAGGGGGTTAAAAACATTGCTTAAAATATTCATTCAGGTCAGTCTTTAAATAATTTAAAGAAAATGACCATGTTTGCTTTTCTAAAGTGCATTCCAAAATCTCAATGGATATATTTTGGGAGGACAATTATTCATTCATGTTTACGAAGGAAGACAGACCTTGTTTTCCATATAAGGATGGACTCTGTATGTATTAAGGACAAGGGTGTTTAATCCTTTTTTTAATTTAATCCTTTTTTTTAAACACAAAAGTAAGATTCAAGGTTCCTGTCAAATTTTGCTTGTATATACTCATTACAAAATTCCATTTTATTTAATTGAAAGATATGAAAAAGAAGTCCATTTATCAGAAGAGCTATTTTAAATAAGAAGGAAAAACTGTCACTTTGGTCGTTAATCTGCTGGGCAAATATTCTTCATAATTTTTGAAAAGAATGTAAAGCAGCCCTTTAATATGAATATTGGAATGAGGTATTTTTCCTGCAGAATTCACTGTCTGGAGAATGGGATCATCGTGAGTGTAGCATAGGCACAATTTGGGTTTTGACCCATTTGCTTGATAAGTTTCAGGGCCTCAGAAACGTGAGTTCTTTTCTGTCTTTTGGTCCCCTCACCAGATGTCTGACTGCACTGCTGTGTGTTGTGAGGGTATTCATCCACTGACAAGTCACATTTGTGTCAAGATATTTTAAACTGAATTTGTGCCTTATTTTAACATACAAAATCAGCTCTTATATTCCATGTTAAAAACAAAAGCAAAAACCCTGCATGTTATTCTTGGAAAAAATCCAAAAGACTAGTAGCAAGTATTCATATTTCAAACCGTTAACATTTTAAGTATTCAAAGTCTGCTCTGAAACTAGACTTCCCAGTATTATGGTGGCTGTAGAGACAATGAAGTGACATTGAGGTGAGTTCTGAAATAACAGTATTTTTCCTACTATCTTCATATTTTCTATTATAACTAAACCAAATATGTGTAAACTCTCCTGCTGTTTGAATTCTATTTTTTTTTTTTTTTTTTTTACCCCGAAGGAGCAACACCTGTTCTACAACAGAATTGTATAAACAAATCAGACCTTTGGCTCTGAGGCCCAGTCTTTATGTGACCTCTAGACAAAGTCACAATTCTCCCCAAATCCCACTCTTAGTTTTTATCCTTTTGCCCTTGGGTATTGCATCCATGGTATTTCAGGGGGATAGAAGAGTCGTATGTGAATTTAGGAGCTCTTGTTTTGTTAAGTGAGACTGTGTTAAGTGGTATATTTTGATGGCTACCTACTTTAGCATATTTTAGAAAGGCACCAAAATATGGCATGATTACTTTTCTGATTAAAAATTTAAAACTCATTTAGGAACTATTTTCAGCTGTTTGTACTGGTCATACACAAGGTACAGTAACTGTGGACATAGGGAAATAAAAGAATCGGCCTAGTCCCTGCTGTGCAGGAACTAATTAAAAGGAAAAGGAATTGTAAATCCCTGGTAACAATAATAACTATAATGTATTTTGCTTAGAAGTTATTCAGCCAAGATTCTATCACCAAAAAAAAGGCCTTTTAAAGCTGCTTAATATAAAACATGCTCTAAGTACAGAACCATTGTACCATTTCTAATTTGATTAACTTTCTCTACTGTTATATGAAGTACAGTAATGCTGCTACCTAGGATACCTACTTTTAAAGGACAGATTCAGAGGCTCTTAGAAACTAAGTGTTCTTGTTTACCTGACTGTCCATCACCACTCTGCTCTCCTGTCACCAGGCAGCGAGGCTCTGATGAAACCATGTCCCTTTGCACTACTTATGGCCACGTCACTCCAGTCAGGATTAACTGAGCATGCAGATGCATGGTGATGGGATCTCGTTTTACTGTCTTTACCTTGATAATAGCATTCTCTAGAAACAGCCTCCCCTCACACACACACACATACACTTTTAAACTAAAACCGTGACAGTGCTGTTGTGAGGAGTTTGTGCTCATATCCTAATAAACAGGACCCAGGAATGCTAATGAATTCGTTGTTTCTGAAATAAGGTGAAGAAGTAGATGGCTGATAAAGAGGACAAAACTGTGACTATTCTCATAATTAGTAGATCTTCCTTCTTTTCTAGAAAATCTCAATTTTCAGGAAAAGATTATTTTCATGAATAAATTTTCTAATCTGAATTCCGTTTTGTTTAGCATACAAGATCCTGATTCTGGGTAGATATTTGTATATCAGAATATAAATTGAAGAATGTAAAATGAACACCCAAACCTAATTCCCCCAGACCACTTCTTAATATATGAAATGCTTTCTACAAACTGTGTCAGTATTGAGGTCTTTCCTCTGTCGAGCCCAGGAATCTGTTAGTGTCTGTTTCTTAAATCTTGTTTAAGAGGCAGAGTTGTTTTGAGCAAATCAGTTAACATTGTGATTTGGTCAAGGTAGGGAATTATGTGTATTTAGAAAGAAGCATGTTTTATTTTGAAAATAATAGGATTTTGTGCAATATTTTTTCTTGCATAATTTAGTTCATATAAATACACACATCTGCTTTTCTAGCAGATGCC
This sequence comes from Mesoplodon densirostris, assembly GCF_025265405.1. Classification (NCBI taxonomy): domain Eukaryota; kingdom Metazoa; phylum Chordata; class Mammalia; order Artiodactyla; family Ziphiidae; genus Mesoplodon; species Mesoplodon densirostris. The sequence continues at coordinate 188,302,936 of NC_082662.1, read as the reverse complement.
TTACGGTTATGTTTTTCAGTATTTGTGTAAAACTGTATGTAGCAACATTCCATGTGATTTTAGAGAAAAATATTCTTTATACCGTTGGCAGGAGAAATGTTTTTATTTAAAATAATTATGAATATTGCATTAATATATCATAACTAACTGCCTCAGCAACAATAAATATGCAACAAGAAAATTATGAACCTTAGATTACTATTGACAATACTGTTACTTTAGAAGAAATGTGTATAGTGCAAAATGCTGATTCTTCATGTATACGTTTAACAAATACTCAGTTCTGTACCACATAAATCTAGATGGCATTTCTATGGTGATGACAAAACATTTGTCGACTGTAGTATCCTTTGTGATGAATCTTTGGTAAGATTTATAAAGGGCATTGCCAATACTTTTTGACTGTGTAAATTAAGTTAATTTTTGTATAATGTACAGTTTGTTTAACCTTAGAGCTTCTATAGATTTCTACTTTTGTTATACTTGAATGAGGCAGAAGCACTGTGGAAAATCTTTAGCTCTGGATGTGATATGCAAACATACCAAAAAAATAAAACAAGGTACTGAACAGCAAACTTAACTAGATGCTTTCTATCCAGAAAGCTATGTTTTTTCAAACCATACTTAAGTAATTTAAAATATACAATCTTTTATCTTAAAAGATTGCCAAGTCACAAATGATTACCACTTTGATATGATAAACCTCCGAGTCTCTTCGTCTCTGTGTTACTTCATGTTTCGGAAGAGAGCCTTATTGAGGTACATTGACAAATCTGCCCTTTGGTTGATTACATGACTTTTAGGACAGGACAAAATTAGACTGTGCATCCTAAATGCACCATGTGTGTTGAGTCACCATCCTTCACATAGTCTAGTTTCCATGTGGTTATTTTGAGAACCATTTAATAATCATATACCAAAAATGAGATTTCTTGAATCTGTCATGATTCAGTACTTAGAGCAATGCCTAAAACAGCAAACAAGTATGAACTGCCTAAAACCTACAGTTTTAAATGCATAAAGCTTTTTTACACAAAAGGTACATGAGAGGTTAAAAACTGAACTTTCCCAAAGCTTATTTCTCTTTCTTTAAATGAATAACTATTTGGAAGGACTGAAAAGCTCGAGCTCTTTGCTAGCCATGGTGACTGGTATCTGTACACACCTTCCCCGCGTCAAGATGTGCGTCATTGTTCTTGCATCCTTGAGGCTACAGGATACGTCATCTCTAAAGCTGACTACTATTGGGAGGACTCTGTAAAAGTATTGTTTGGGGAATTTAAAAAAATATATGCAAAAGTAAATATTGGATGAATGACACATTACCATAAAGTGCCCAACGATGCAGGTTTAAAATAAAGTTGGTCATAATCAAAACTGCCTGGTGGTGACTCTTGTTAATGATTGGCTAGTGCTCCTGGGGAACTGTCGCAGGGACCCTGCATCTCCATCTTGGAGCCTCGTGACTGCTGCAGTGTAAACTGAGCCCTAAACCTTTCTGGCGGGTTTGCTGGGGAGGCATCCATTCTTTTGCGTCTGGTCAGCTAATTTCTTTGGGCTCTGAAACCATAGAAGAGGTCGTCAGTGTCACTAAGGACAGCACAGCAGGTCTAGCCAAGCCAAACAACTGTTCACTGACCTTCACGTAAGAGTCGAGGACGGACAGGAGATGCTCCCAAGCCTGGGAAGATGCACTTCTCATCCAGGGGCTCTGAAGGTCCAACCTAGAGCAAAAGTCAAACTGGAGATAAGCACAAAATTTCCCTTGGGTGCAGAGTTTCTGTGAATAATATGCTGAATTTTTCTTGTTTCCATAGTGGGAGCAAAGGTCTGACCCTAAGAAAGGAGAGAGTATCCTTGGAAGCCTAAGATGTAGCCGTGATTGATTTTGATTTTTAACCCTTTGCCTGCCACTGTCATAGGGGTTAGTCTCAGTACCTCTTAGTGTCTGTGTCTGAGAAAGATGGTCATATCTTAATTTTATAGATGCAAATACAAAAACCCAGTTGGATTTTCCTTATATATAAATGAAAGAGAATACTCTTTTTGGAGTATTATTTTATAGTGAGTCTGAGAATCTTCTTGCCTGGAAGTAGCAATGAATTACAGGACACACAAAAATGTATACATTTATGGAAAATACAGTATTAATAGCATAAAAATTAAATAGTGTACTGTGGAGGTTTCTAGGTGAATTAAAACCTTCCCCAAGTTCTGTCATTGGTATGGTCCTGTTACCTAATTTCCCTAAAGCTTTATTTCCCTCTATTTAAAACAGAAGTGTCTGTTCTTAGGATGAATTCGTAATATTGAGACACTGTGTACATTGCAGCTGCCATATACAGTCTGCCCTCTGTATCTGCCCTCTGTACCAGCCCAGATCGGAAATACTTTTTTTAAAGAATTCCAGAAAGTTCCAAAAAGCAAAACCTAAATTTATCCCCACTGGCAACTATTTACATAGCATTTACATTGTATTTTATGACTATTTACATAGCACTTAACACTGTATTAGGTATTACAAGACATCTGGAGATTAAAGTACATGGGAGGATATGCATGGGTTATATGGAAATACTATGTCATTTTATATGAGGGACTTGAGCATCCTTGGATTTTGGTATGTGGTGGGGGGTGGGGGGAGGGAAGGGGTTGTCCCTGAACCAATCTCCCATGGATACCCAAGGATGACCATAATTTGAAGGGTAGAAAATATGCCTAAGTACCCGATTTCATTTGAACTGATGGATGTTTGGAGTATAAAATCATAAAATATAAAATAAAACTATAAAAATCTTAGACTTTGTCTAATCCAGTGGCTCTCAAACTTAGCTTTTCATTAGAATCAGCTCCACAGTTGAAAAAAACAAACCTGGACCATGCTCCTAGGGCTTCTGGAGAAGATGCTGTAATTACTCCTTTGTAGACATGAAGAAACTGATGAACAAAGGAGGTGAGTGAGCCCTTAGTGGCTCAGAGCAACAGGTGGCTTGGCTGGGACGGGAGCCTGATGGTGGCTTCAGCCCCATGCTGTGGGGCAGGAATGCAGGACAGAAATTAAATGGCACACCTAACACACAGTCTCTCCTGTAAGTACTGGACAAGGCTTTCTGACAAAATGCACTAGTCAAGTTTTAAATTTTGAGTAGAGAGTTTCCTGATAGCTTTTTGGGAGATGGTATTAACTGCCTTCTCCCCCACCCCCCAGCTCAGTTAATTCAGTCTCCACGATCCCTTGTTGTGTGTACACGTGTGCTCTGCGGTGCCTTTCCCTCTTCTTTTCCCTTCCTTCCTCTTAGTTTTATTGGCACGTGTGAGAGCGGACAGGGCAGCCTCGCCTTGATTATGCATAATACAGGGAATACCTGGTGACATAGCAATGTGGAGGAAAAGGAAAGGCATAAGATGAATTTTTTTATTGTGGTGCCCCCGTTATTGACATATAAAGTTTTTGAGAGCACCTAAATGTCCTTCTCAAAATCTCCACAGATATTTATCTACTACTTTAAATTTTTTTCTCATGGTCAAGAACCAGCATTCAAGATAAACGTCTTACTCTTCACTTTTGTTGTGTTAAAACCAAACCCACTTTAAAAATGGAGGCCATTTCATATTCATGGTGTTTTGTAGTAACACCATTTAAACATTAAAGCAATGTATTTAAAATTTACAAATTACTTTTTACAACTGTAGTTTCTAACTTGAGGAATCAATTTGGAATATCAAAATACACTGATGGCATTCATTTAGTATTTTATCTAGTTTCCCCTGCAATATAAACTTAAAAAATAATTTTACTTAAGAGCTGAGCTTTCAGAGATTTGATAATTGTCCAAATTGGATACAACCCATTAGGTAAAAATTCCAATTTGTGAAATAGACGCTAGGAAGAAGTGCTCTGGTTTATATTACAGGCTTCCTGCATAAGGGACAAGCTTAATGACAAACTGTTAGAAAACCATTTGAATTTCTAAGCAAATGATGATAGATGCTTGAAACTTGTATTTTTTTAAAAAAAAAAACCTTCTACTACAGCAATTTAAACAATTATTTCTCATCAATAACATTTATATTTAACACATGGTGACCATACACATACAGCAGCAAAAGAACATACTGCATAAAAATAAAGAAACACTATTCTTGGGGATTGTTGTGGAGGATTAATACTGATTTTTAATCAGCAATTGTAACGTGAACTAAAAGTCTCTGGGCATTTTGATTTCAACGTTCTGAAAGGATTTTCAAGTTGCTTTGCTTACACTCTTTTAGTATAAGCTGTAGGTAAGTTTGTTGAAAATTACAACACTGCTATTGATTTATGTAAACATTATCTTCCTTTCAAGGTACGTATTTCACATTTTTTTCAAATCAACTTTAAAATTTATATCCAACAAAATTCAATCATTTTAAGAGTATAATTTAATGCATTTTAACAAATGTACGAAGTCATCTACCCACTACCATGCTAAGACTTAGAACATTCTATCACCCAAAGACTTGCTTTGTGCTCTTTTGCCATTATCCCCTTCTCTTGATCCTGGCTCCTGGCCATCAATAGATAGTTTTGCCTTTTCAAGAATTTCACACAAATGGAATCATACAATATTGCCTTTTATGGCTGGCTTCTTTCACTTAGCATAGAGCTACTGAGATGTCTCCATGGTGTTGCAGGTACCAATGGTTTGTTCACCCTTATTGCTGAGTATATTGCATTGTGTGGATAGGAAACAATGTATTCATCTGATCTCCTGTCCAAGCACATTTGACTATTTCAAGTTTAGGGTCTTTATGAAATGACACTGCTCTGTACATGTGAATGAGTACAACTTACTGTGATGACACTTGCTTTCATTTCCTTGAATTAATACCTAGGGGTGGAATTTCTGGGTCACACAATAAGTGTGTAACCATCAGAACATGGGAGTTTCAGTTGCTCCAATAATGTGGAGCAATTCATGTAGCTTCATTGGAGAAGAGTATATTCAAACCTTTGACCCATATTTGTATTGAATTGTTTCTCTGATTACTGACTTGGGTAAAGTTTTGAAAATATATTCTGGCTTTATTCCCATGCTGTGGGCAACTGAATGCTCTCAGGGCTCCAGGTGCCACCAGGGAGGAGGGGGTGTGACTGCCTGCTTCTCCTCAACTACACAAAAGGCATCTCTGCTTGTTCTCTCCAGTCTGTGGATAGCGCTGACTAGATGTTGATACAAAATTCTTCATCCAGCGCTCCTACTTGATGTTCTCGGTGTAGTTTGAATCAGCACTCCTGAGACATGAAGGAGACAAGATGGCAGAGTAGAAGGGCTTGAGCTCACCTCCTCTCATGAAAACACCAAAATCACAACTAACTGCTGAACAACCATCAACAAAAAAGACTGGAACCTACGAAAAAAAGATACTTTACATCCAAAGACAAAGAAGAAACCACAATGAGAAGACAGGAGAGGCGCTTCTGCAATATGATCAAATCCCATACCTGCTGTGTGTGTGACCCATAAACTGGAAAATAATTATATTGCAGAGGTTCTCACACAGGAGTGAGAGTTCCTGAACCCCATGTCAGGCTCCCCAGCCTGGGGGTCTGGCATCAGGAGGAAGAACCCCAGAGCATTTGGCTTTGAAGGCCAACAGGGCTTGAGTTCAGGAGCTTCACAGGACTGGGGGAAAGAGAACCTCCACTGTTGGAGGGTGCACACAAGAGTTCACATGCACTGGGACCCAGCGCAAACGCTGACTCCATAGGAACCTGGGCTAGACCTACATGCAGGCCTTGGAGGGTCTCCTGGGGAAGTGGGGGGCAGCTGTGGCTCACAGGGGGGGCAGGGACGCTAGTGGTGGAGGCCCCAGGAAGTACTCATCGGCATGAGCTCTCCTAGAGGGCGCCATTTCGGCCCTGAGAACTGGCCCCACCCAACAGCTTGCAGGTTCCAGTGCTGGGATGTCTCAGGCCAACCAACCAACAGGGTGGGAACACAGTGCCACCATCAGCAGACAGGCTGCCTAAAGTTGTACTGAGCTCACAGCTACCTCTAAACACATCCCTTGACAAGGCCCTGCTCGCCAGAGGGACCACACGCAGGTCTACCCACCAGTGGGCAATCACCAGTCCCTCCCACCAGGAAGCCTGTACAAGCCCCTGGGCCAACTTCACCCACCAGGGGGCACACACCAGATGCAAGAGGAGCTAGGATCCCGCAGCCTGTGGAAATGAGACCACAAACACAGAAAGATAAACAAAATGAGGTGGCAGAGAAATATGTTCCAGACAAAGGAACAAGATAAAATCCTAGAAGAACAACTAAATGAAGTGGAGATAGGCAATCTACCTGAAAAAGAATTCAGAGTAATGATAGTAAAGATGATCCAAGATCTCAGAAACAGAATGGAGGCACAGACTGAGAAGATACAAATAATCTTTAACAAAGACCTAGAAGATTTAAAGAACAAGCAGATGAACAATACAATAACAGAAATGAAAAAATACACTAGAAGCAAACAATAGTAGAAAAAATGAGGGGCTTCCCTGGTGGCGCAGTGGTTGAGAGTCTGCCTGCCGATGCAGGGGACACGGGTTCGTGCCCCGGTCCGGGAAGATCCCACATGCCGCAGAGCGGCTGGGCCCATGAGCCATGGCTGCTGGGCCTGCGCGTCCGGAGTCTGTGCTCCACAACGGGAGAGGCCACAACAATGAGAGGCCCACATACCACCAAAAAAAAAAAAAAAAAAAAAAAAATGAGGCAGAAGAATGAATAAGTGAGCTGGACAAAAACATGGTGAATATCACTGCCATGGAAGAGAATAAAGAAAAAAGACTGAAAAGAAATGAGGACAGTCTCAAGACCTCTGGTACAACATTAAATGCACCAACATTTGCATTATAGTGGTCCCAGAAGGAGAAGAGAAAGGAACCGAGAAAATATTTGAAGAGATAATAGACAAAAACTTCCCTAACATGGGAAAGGAAACACTCAGGTCCAGGAAGCTCAGAGAGTCCCATTCAGGATAAACCCAAGGAGGGACACACTGAGACACATATTAATCAACTTGACAAAAATTAAAGACAGAGAAAATATTAAAAGCAAAAAGGGAAAAGCAACAAATAACATGCAAGGGAGATCCCATATGGCTATCAGAGGATTTTTCAGCAGAAACTCTGCAGGCTAGGAGGGAGTGGAATTATATATTTAAAGTGATGAAAGGGAAAAACCTACAACCAAGAATAATTTACCCAGGAAGGCTCACATTCTGATTTCACAAAGAAATCTAGAGGACTTCCGGGGAAGATGGCAGAAGAGCAAGACGCGGAGATCACCTTCCTCCCCACAGATATACCAGAAATACATCTGCACGTGGAACAACTCCTACAGAACACCTACTGAACGCTGGCAGAGGACCTCAGACCTCCCAAAAGTCAAGAAACTCCCCACATACCTGGGTAGGGAAAAAGAAAAAAGAATAAACAGAGACAAAAGAATAGGGACGGGACCTGCACCAGTGGGAGGGAGCCGTGGAGGAGGAAAGGTTTCCACACACTAGGAAGCCCCTTCGCGGGCGGAGATGGTGGATGGCGGAGGGGGAAGCTTCGGAGCCGCGGAGAAGAGCGCAGCCACAGGGGTGCGGAGGGCAAAGCAGAGAGATTCCTGTGCAGAGGATCGGTGCCGACCAGCACTCACCAGCCCGACAGGCTTGTCTGCTCACCCGCCGGAGCGGGCGGGGCTGGGAGCTGAGGCTTAGCGCAGGGCGAGGACTGGGGTTGGCGGTTGGCGGCATGAATACAGCCTGCAGGGGCTAGTGCGCCACGGCTGGCCAGGAGGGAGTCCAGGAAAAGTCTGGAGCTGCCAAAGAGGCAAGAGACTTTTTCTTCCCTCTTTGTTTCCTGCTGCGTGAGGAGAGGGGATTAAGAGCGCTGCTTAAAGGAGCTCCAGAGATGCGCGCGAAAGCTGCGGCTAAAAGCGCGGACCCCAGAGACGGGCGTGGGACGCTAGGGCTGCTGCTGCCGCCGCCAAAAGGCCTGTGTGCGAGCGCAGGTCACTCTCCACGCCCCCCTTCCGGGAAGCCTGTGCAGCCCGCCACTGCCGGGGTCCCAGGATCCAGGGACGGCTTCCCAGGGAGAGCGCAGGGCACGCCTCAGGCTGGTGCAACGTCACGCCGGCCTCTGCCACCACAGGCTCGCCCCGCACTCCGTGCCCCTCCCTCCCCCAGGCCTGAGTGAGTCAGAGGCCCCGAAGCGGCTGCTCCTTTAACCCTGGCCTGGCTGAGTGAAGAACAGACGCCCTCCGGTGAACTACATGCAGAAGCGGGGCCGAGTCCAAAGCTGAGACCCCGGAGCTGTGCGAATAAAGAAGAGAAAGGGGAATCTCTCTCAGCAGCCTCAGAAGCAGCGGATTAAAGCTCCACAATCAACTTGACGTACCCTGCATCTGTGGAATATATGAATAGACAATGAATCATCCCAAATTGAGGAGGTGGACTTTGAGAGCAAGATTTATGATTTTTCCCCTTTTCCTCTTTTTCTGAGTGTGTATGTGTATGCTTTTGTGTGAGATTTTGTCTGTATAGCTTTGTTTCCACCATTTGTCCCAGGGTTCTATCTATCCATTTTTTTTTCTTAATAATTATTTTTTATTTTAATAACTTTATTATATTTTATCATACTTTATTTTACTTTACTTTATCTTTTTTCTTTTTTCCCTTCTTTCCCTCCTTCCTTCCCTCCTTCCATCCTCCCTCCCTCCTTTCTTTCTTTTTTTCTTTCTACTTCTACTAATTCTTTCTTTCTACTTTTTCTCCCTTTTATTCTGAGCCGGGTGGATGAAAGGCTCTTGATGCTGCAGCCAGGAGTCAGTGCTGTGCCTCTGAGGTGGGGGAGCCAACTTCAGGACACTGGTCCACAATAGACCTCCCAGCTCCACATAATATCAAATGTCGAAAATCTCCCAGAGATCTCCAACTCAACACCAACACCCAGCTTCACTCAACGACCAGCAAGCTACACTGCTGGACACCCTATGCCAAACAACCACCAAGACAGGAACACAACCCCACCCATTAGCAGAGAGGTGGCCTAAAATCATAATAAATCCACAGACACCCCAAAACAAACCACCAGATGTGGACCTGCCCATCAGAAAGACAAGATCCAGCCTCATCCACCAGAACACAGGCACTAGTCCCCTCCACCAGGAAGCCTACACAACCCACTGAACCAACCTTAGCCACTGGGGACAGACACCAAAAACAACGAGAACTACGAACCTGCAGCCTGCAAAAAGGAGACCCCAAACACAGTAACATAAGCAAAATGAGAAGACAGAAAAACACACAGCAGGTGAAGGAACAAGATAAAAACCCACAAGACCTAACAAATGAAGAGGAAATAGGCAGTCTACCTGAAAAAGAATTCAAAATAATGATAATAAACTTGATCCAAAGTCTTGGAAATAGAATAGACAAAATGCAAGAAACAGTTAACAAGGACCTAGAAGAACTAAAGATGAAAAAAGCAACGATGAACAACACAATAAATGAAATTAAAAATACTCTACATGGGATCAATAGCAGAATAACTGAGGAAGAAGAACGGATAAGTGACCTGGAAGATAAAATAGTGGAAATAACTACTGCAGAGCAGAATAGAGAAAAAAGAATGAAAAGAACTGAGGACAGTCTCAGAGACCTGTGGGACAACATTAAATGCACCAACATTAGAGTTATAGGGGTTCCAGAAGAAGAAGAGAAAAAGAAAGGGACTGAGAAAATATTTGAAGAGATTGTAGTTGAAAACTTCCCTGATATGGGAAAGGAAATAGTTAATCAAGTCTAGGAGGCACAGAGAGTCCCATACAGAATAAATCCAAGAAGAAATATGCCAAGAAACATATTAATCAAACTATCAAAAATTAAATACAAAGAAAACATATTAAAAGCAGCAAGGGAAAAACAACAACACACAAGGGAATCCCCATAAGGTTAACAGCTGATCTTTCAACAGAAACTCTGCAAGCCAGAAGGGACTGGCAGGACATATTTAAAGTGATGAAGGAGAAAAACGTGCAACCAAGATTACTCTACCCAGCAAGGTTCTCATTCAGATTTGATGGAGAAATTAAAACCTTTACAGACAAGCAAAAGCTGAGAGAGTTCAGCACCACCAAACCAGCTTTACAACAAATGTTAAAATAACTTCTCTAGGCAAGAAACACAACAGAAGGAAAACACCTACAATAACAAACAAAAAACAATAAAGAAAATGGGAATAAGAACATACATATCGATAATTACCTTAAATGTAAATGGACTAAATATCCCACCAAAAGACACAGATTGGCTGAATGGATACAAAAATGGATACAAGACCCATATATATGCTGTCTACAAAAGACCCACTGCAGACCTAGAGACACATACAGACTGAAAGAAAGGGGATCGAAAAAGATATTCCATGCAAACGGAAACCAAAAGAAACCTGGAGTAGCAATTCTCATATCAGACAAAACAGACTTTAAAATAAAGACTATTACAAGAGACAAAGAAGGACACTACATAATGATGAAAGGATCGATCCAAGAAGAAGATATAACAATTGTAAATATTTATGCTCCCAACATAGGAGCACCTCAATACATAAGGCAAATACTAACAGCCATAAAAGGGGAAATTGACAGTAACACATTCATAGTAGGGGACTTTAACACCCCACTTTCACAAAAGGACAGATCATACAAAATGAAAATAAATAAGGAAACACAAGCTTTAAATGATACATTAAACAAGATGGACTTAATTGATATTTATAGGAAATCCCATCCAAAAACAAGAGAATTCACATTTTTCTCAAGTGCTCATGGAACATTCTCCAGGATAGATCATACCTTGGGTCACAAATCAAGCCTTGGTAAATTTAAGAAAATTGAAATTGTATCAAGTATCTTTTCCGACCACAACGCTATGAGACTAGATATCAATTACAGGAAAAGTTTTGTAAAAAATACAAACACATGGGGGCTTCCCTGGTAGCTCAGTGGTTGGGGGTCCGCCTGTCGATGCAGGGGACGTGGGTTCATGCCCAGGTCTAGTGAGGTCCCACGTGCCGCAGAGCAGCTGGGCTGGTGGGCCATGGCCGCTGGGACAGCGTGTCCGGAGTCTGTGCTCTGCAGCGGGAGAGGCAACAACGGTGGGAGGCCCAAGTGCCACAAAAAAAAAAAAAAAAAAAAAAAAAAAAACCACAGGGAGGCTAAACAATACACTACTCAATAACGAAGTGATCACTGAAGAAATCAAAGAGGAAATTAAAAAATACCTAGAAACAAATGACAATGGAGACACGACGACCCAAAACCTATGGGATGCAGCAAAAGCAGTTCTAAGGGGGAAGTTTATAGCAATACAATCCCACATTAAGAAACAGGAAACATCTCGAGTAAACAACCTGACCCTGCACTTAAAGCAATTAGAGAAAGAAGAACAAAAAACCCCCAAAGTTAGCAGAAGGAAAGAAATCATAAAGATCAGATCAGAAATAAATGAAAAAGAAATGTAGGAAACGATAGCAAAGGTCAACCAAACTAAAAGCTGGTTCTTTGAGAAGATAAACAAAATTGACAAACCATTAGCCAGACTCAGCAAGAAAAGGGAGAAGACTCAAATCAACAGAATTAGAAATGAAAAAGGAGAAGTAACAACTGACACTGCAGAAATACAAAACATCATGAGAGATTACTATAAGCAACTCTATGCCAATAAAATGGACAACCTGGAAGAAATGGACAAATTCTTAGAAGTGCACAACCTGCCAAGACTGACTCAGGAAGAAATAGAAAATATGAATAGACCAATCACAAGCACTGAAATTGAAACTGTGATTAAAAATCTTCCATCAAACAAAAGCCCAGGACCAGATGGCTTCACAGGCGAATTCTATCAAACATTTAGAGAAGAGCTAACACCCATCCTTCTCAAATTCTTCCAAACAATATCAGAGGAAGGAACACTCCCAAACTCATTCTACGAGGCCACCATCACCTTGATACCAAAACCAGGCAAGGATGTCAGAAAGAAAGAAAACTACAGGCCAATATCACTGATGAACATAGATGCAAAAATCCTCAACAAAATACTAGCAAACAGAATCCAACGGCACATTAAAAGGATCATACACCATGATCAAGTGGGGTTTATTCCAGGAATGCAAGGATTCTTCAATATACGCAAATCAATCAATGTGATACACCATATTAACAAGTTGAAGGAGAAAAACCATATGATCATCTCAATAGATGCAGAGAAAGCTTTCGACAAAATTCAACACCCATTTATGATAAAAACCCTGCAGAAAGTAGGCATAGAGGGAACTTTCCTCAACATAATAAAGGCCATATATGACAAACCCACAGCCAACATTGTCCTCAATGGTGAAAAACTGAAACCATTTCCACTAAGATCAGGAACAAGACAAGGCTGCCCACTCTCACTACTCTTATTCAACATAGTTTTGGAAGTTTTAGCCACAGCAGTCAGAGAAGAAAAGGAAATAAAAGGAATCCAAATTGGAAAAGAAGAAGTAAAGCTGTCACTGTTTGCAGATGACATGATACTATACATAGAGAATCCTAAAGATGCTACCAGAAAACTATTAGAGCTAATCAATGAATTTGGTAAAGTAGCAGGATACAAAATTAATGTACAGAAATCTCTGGCATTCCTGTACACTAATGATGAAAAATCTGAAAATGAAATCAAGAAAACACTCCCATTTACCACTGCAACAAAAAGAATAAAATATCTAGGAATAAACCAACCTAAGGAGACAAAAGACCTGTATGCAGAAAATTATAAGACACTGATGAAAGAAATTAAAGATGATACAAATAGATGGAGAGATATACCATGCTCCTGGATTGGAAGAATCAATATTGTGAAAATGACTCTACTACCCAAAGCAATCTACAGATTCAATGCAATCCCTATCAAACTACCACTGGCATTTTTCACAGAACTAGAACAAAAAATTTCAAAATTTGTTTGGAAAAACAAAAGACCCCGAATAGCCAAAGCAATCTTGAGAACGAAAAATGGCACTGGGGGAATCAGGCTCCCTGACTTCAGACTATACTACAAAGCTACAGTGATTAAGACAGTGTGGTACTGGCATAAAAATAGAAAGATAGATCAGTGGATCAGGATAGAAAGCCCAGAGATAAACCCACGCACATATGGCCAACTTATCTTTGATAAAGGAGGCAGGAATGTACAGTGGAGAAAGGACAGCCTCTTCAATAAGTGGTGCTGGGAAAATTGGACAGGGACATGTAAAAGTTTGAGATTAGATCATTCCCTAACACCATACACAAAAATAAGCTCAAAATGGATTAAAGACCTAAATGTAAGGCCAGAAACTATCAAACTCTTAGAGGAAAACATAGGTAGAACAGTCTATGACATAAATCACAGCAAGATCCTTTTGGACCCACCTCCTAGAGAAATGGAAATAAAAACAAAGATAAACAAATGGGACCTAATGAAACTTCAAAGCTTTTGCATAGCAAAGGAAACCATATACAAGACCAAAAGACAACCCTCAGAATGGGAGAAAATATTTGCAAATGAAGCAACTGACAAAGGATTAATCTCCAAAATTTATAAGCAGCTCATGCAGCTCAATAGCAAAAAAACAAACAACCCAATCCAAAAATGGGCAGAAGACCTAAATAGGCATTTCTCCAAAGAAGATATACAGACTGCCAACAAACACATGAAAGAATGCTCAACATCATTAATCATTAGAGAAATGCAAATCAAAACTACAATGAGATATCATCTCACACCAGTCAGAATGGCCATCATCAAAAAATCTAGAAACAATAAATGCTGGAGAGGGTGTGGAGAAAAGGGAACACTATTGCACTGCTGGTGGGAATGTGAATTGGTACAGCCACTATGGAGAACAGTATGGAGGTTCCTTAAAAAACTAAAAATAGAACTACCATATGACCCAGCAATCCCACTACTAGGCATATACCCTGAGAAAACCATAATTCAAAAAGAGACATGTACCAAAATGTTCATTGCAGCTCTATTCACAATAGCCCGGAGCTGGAAACAACCTAAGTGTCCATCATCGGATGTATGGATAAAGAAGATGTGGCACATATATACAATTGAATATTACTCAGCCATAAAAAGAAACGAAACTGAGCTATTTGTAATGAGGTGGATAGACCTAGAGTCTGTCATACAGAGTGAAGTAAGTCAGAAAGAGAAAGACAAATACCGTATGCTAACACATATATACGGAATTTTAAAAAAAAATGTCATGAAGAACCTAGGGGTAAAACGGGAATAAAGACACAGACCTACTTGAGAATGGACTTGAGGATATGGGGAGGGGGAAGGCTAAGCTGTGACAAAGCGAAAGAGAGGCATGGACATATATACACTACCAAACATAAGGTAGATAGATAGTGGGAAGCAGCCGCAGAGCACAGGGAGATCAGCTCGGTGCTTTGTGACCGCCAGGAGGGGTGCGATGGGGAGGGTGGGAGGGAGGGAGATGCATGAGGGAAGGGATGTGGGAACAGATGTATATGTATGACTGATTCACTTTGGTATAAGGCAGAAGCTAATAAATAAATAAATAAATAAAAACAAAAAAAAAAAGAAAAAAAATGTCATGGAGAACGTTGGGGTAAGACAGGAATAAAGACACAGACCTACTTGGGAATGGACTTGAGGATATGGGGAGGGGGAAGGGTAAGCTGTGGCAAAGTGAGAGAGAGGCATGGACATATATACACTACCAAACGTAAGGTAGATAGCTCGTGGGAAGCAGCAGCATAGCACAGGGAGATCAGATCAGTGCTTTGTGACCGCCTGGAGGGGTGGGATAGGGAGGGTAGGAGGGAGGGAGACGCAAGAGGTAAGGGATATGGGAAAAGATGTATATGTATAACTGATTCACTTTGTTGTAAAGCAGAAACTATCACACCATTGTGAAGCAATTATACCCCAATAACGTTGTAAAAAAAAAAGAAAGAAAGAAAAAGAAAGAAAGAAAGAAAGAAAGAAAGAAAGAAAGAAAGAAAGAAAGAAAGAAAGAAATCTAAAGCTTTACAGACAAGCAAATGCTAAGAGAATTCAGCACCATCAAAGCAGCTTTACAACAAATCCTAATGAAACTTATCTAGGCAGAAAGGAAAAGAACACAACTAGAAACAAAAAAATTACAATTGTAAAAGCTCACCAGTAAAGGCAAATATATAGGAAAGGAAGGAAATCACACACACACACACACACACACAGACAAACACACACAAAACCAGCAATCATGAGAAGAGGACAGCACAAATGCAGGATACTGGAAATGTAATTGAAATTAAGAGACCAGAACTTAAAACAACCTTATTTATATAAAGACTGCTACATCAAAACCTCATGGGAACCTCAAATCAAAAATCTACATTAGATACATACACAAAAAAGAAAAAGCAACCCAAAGACAACACTAAACATATATATCAAATAGAAAGAGAAGAAAACAAAAGAGGAAGGGAAGAAAAAAAACTACAAAAACAAATCCTAAACATTAACAAAATGGCAGTCAGAAGATATACATCAATAATTACCTTAAATGTAAATGGATAAAATGCTCCAACCAAAGGACAGACTGGCTGAATGGATACAAACACAAGAACCATACATTTGCTGTCTACAAGAGACCCACCTCAGATCCAGGGACACATACAGATGGAAAGTGAAGGGATGGAAATAGGTATTCCATGAAAATGGAAAACAAAAGAAAGCTGGAGTAGCAACACTCATATCAGACAAAACAGACTTTAAAGTAAAGCCTGTTAGAAGAGACAAAGGACACTATATAATGATCACAGTATTAATCCAAGAAGAAAATACAACAATCATAAATATATACAAACCCAGCATAGAAGCACCACAATATATAAAGCAAATGCTAACAGTTCTAAAAGGAGAAATTGATAGTAACAGAATAATAGTGGGGGACTTTAACACCTCACTTACACCAATGGACAGATCATCCATAGAGAAAATCAATAAGGAAACACAGGTCTTAAATGACACATTAGACCATGAGGACTTAATTGATATTTATAGGACATTCCACCTGAATGCAGCCGAATACACATTCTTCTCAAGTGCACATGGAACATTCTCCAGGATAGATCACATGTTGGCCACCAAGCAACCCTCAGTAAATTTAAAACATTGAAATTATATCAAGCAACTTTTCTAAACACAACGGTATGGGACTATAAATCAACTTCAAGAAATAAAAACGCAAAAAACACAAACAAGAGGAGGCTAAACAATATGTTACTAAACAACCAATGGGTCACCAAAGAAATCAAAGAGGAAATCAAAAAATAACTAGAGGAAAATGACAACACAAACATGACGATCCAAAATGTATTCGAGGCAGCAAAAAAAAGCAGTTCTATGAGGGAAGTTTCCAATCTTACTTCAGGAAACAAGAAACATCTCAAATAAACAACCTAAACTTACACCTAAAGCAACTAGAGAAAGAAGAACAAACAAAACCCAAAGTGAGTAGAAGGAAAGAAATCATAAACATCAGAGCAGATATAAATGAAATAGAGATGAAGAAAACAATAAGAAAGATCAATGAGGGACTTCCCTGGTAGTCCAGCAGCTAAGACTCCACACTCCCAATGCAGAGGGCCCAGGTTCAATCCCTGGTCAGGGAACTAGACCTCACATGCTTCAACTAAGAGTTGGCATGCCACAACTAAATAAACTGCATGCTGCAACTAAAGATCCCACATGCCACAACTAAAAGATCCTGCATGCCACAATGAAGATCCCACATGGGGCAGTGAAGATCACACATGGGGCAACGAAGACTTGGTGCAGACAAATAAAAAAAAGAAAAATCAATTTAACTAAAATCTGGTTCTTTGAAAAGATAAACAAAATTGATAACTTAAGCAGACTCATCAAGAAAAAAGGGAGAGGGCTCAAATCAATAAAACTATAAATGAAAAAGAAGTTACAACTGACACAATGGAAATACAAAGGATCATAAGAGACCATTACAAGCAACTATATGCCAATCAAATGAACAGCCTCGAAGAAATGGACAAATTCTTAGAAAGGTGCAACCTCCCAAGACTGAACCAGCAAGAAATAGAAAATATGAACAGACCAATCACAAGTACTGAAATTGAATCTGTGATTTAAAAACTTACAACAAATAAAAGTTCAGGACCAGATGGCTTTAGAGGTGAATTCTATCAAACATTAGAGAAGAGTTAACACCTATCCTTCTGAGACTATCCCAAAAAACTGCAGAGGAAGGAACACTTCCAAGCTCATTCTATGAAGCCACCATCACCCTGATACCAAAACCAGACAAAGATACCACAAAAAAAGAAAATTATAGGCCAATATCACTGATGAATATAGATGCAAAAATCCTCAACAGAATACTAGCAAACCAAATCCAACAATGCATTAAAAGGATCATACACCATGATCAATTGAGATTCATCCCAAGGATGCAAGGATTCTTCAATGTCCTCAAATCAATCAGTGTGATTAACATTTTAACAAACTGAAGAATAAAAACCATATGAGCATGTCAATAGATTCAGAAAAATATTTTGACAAAATTCAACAACTTTTATGATAAAAACTATCCAGAAAGTTGGCATAGAGGGAACCTACCTCAACATAAAAAAGATCATATATGAGAAACCCACAGCTAACATCATACTCAACAGCAAAAAGCTGAAAGCATTTGCTCTAAGATCAGGAACAAGACAAGGATGTCCACTCTTGCCACCCTTATTCAACATAGTTCTGGAAGTCCTAGCCATGGCAATCAGAGAAGAAAAAGAAATAAAAGGAATCCAAGATGGAAAAGAAGAAGTAAAACTGTCACTGTTTGCAGATGACATGGTACTGTATATAGAAAATCCTAACTATGCTAGCAGAAAACTACTAGACTTTCATGAATTTCATAAGTTTGCAGCATACAAAATTAATATACAGAAATCTGTTGCATTTCTATACACTAACAACAAAAGATCAGAAAGAGAAATTAAGGAAACAATCCCATTTAGCACTGCATCAAAAGAATAAAATACCTAGGAATAAACCTACCTAAGGAGGCAAAAGACTTGTACTCTGAAAACTGTAAGATGTTGATGAAAGAAATCAAATATGACACAAACAGATGGAAATATATGCCATGTTCTTGGATTGGAGGATTCAATGTCATCAAAATGACTATACTACCCAAGGCAATCTACAGATTCAGTGCAATCCCTATCAAATTACCAATGGCATTTTTCACAGAATTAGAACCAAAAATTTTACAATTTATATGGGAATACCAAAGACCCCAAATAGCCAAAGCAATCTTGAGAAAGAAAAACAGAGCTGGAGGAATCAGCTCCCTGACTTCAGACTCTATTACAAAGCTACAGTAATCAAAACAGTATGGTACTGGCACAAAAACAGAAATATAGATCAAGGGAACGGACAGAAAGTTCAGAAATAAACCCACGCATCTATGGTCACCTAATCTATGACAAAGGAGGCAAGAGCATACAGTGGAGAAAAGACAGTCTCTTCAATAAGTGGTGTTGGGAATACTGGACAGCTACATGTAAAAGAATGAAATCAGAACACTCCCTAACACTGTGCACAAAAATAAACTCAAAATGAATTAAAACCTAAATGAGGGCTTCCCTGGTGGCTCAGTGGTTTAGAGTCCGCCTGCCGATGCAGGGGACATGAGTTTGTGCCCCGGTCCAGGAGGATCCCACATGCCACAGAGCGGCTGGGCCCATGGCCACTGGGCCTGTGCGTCTGGAGCTTGTGCTCCACAGTGGGAGAGGCCACAACAGTGAGAGGCCCGTGTACCGCAATAAAACAAAAACAAAAACAAAAACAAAAAGACCCTAAATGTAAGGCCAGACACTACAAAACTCTTAGAGGAAAACATAGGTTTGATATAAATTGCAGCAATATCTTTTTGGATCCACTTCCTACAGTAATGAAAATAAAAACAAAAATAAACAAATGGGACCTAATTAAATCTAAAAGCTTTTGCACAGCAAAAGAAACCATAAACAAAATGAAAAGACAAACCAGAGAATGGGAGAAAATATTCGGACACAAAGCAACCAATAAGGCATTAATCTCCAAAATATACAAACAGCTCATGTAGCATTATATTAAAAAAAACAAACCACCCAATCAAAAATGGGCAGAATATCTAAATAGACATTTCTCCAAAGAAGACATACAGATGGCCAAAAAGCACATGAAAAGATGCTGAACATCACTAATTATTAGATAAATGTAAATCAAAAATACAATGAGATATCACCTCACACCAGTCAGAATAGCCATCATTAAAATGTCCAAAAACAATAAATGCTGAAGAGGGTGTGTAGAAAAGGGGACCCTCCTACACTCTTGGTGGGAATGTAACTTGGTATAACCACTATGGAAAACAGTATGGAGCTTCCTTAAAAAACTAAAACTAGAGGTACCATATGATCCAGCAATCTCATTCCTGTTCATATATCCGGAGAAAACCATATTTCAAAAAGATACATGCAACCCAATATTCATTACAGCACTATTTACAGTAGCCAAGACATGGAAGCAACCTAAATGTCCATCGACAGAGGAATAGATAAAGAAGATGTGGTACATATATACAATGTAATATTACTCAGCCATAAAAAAGAATGAAATAATGCCATTTGCAGCAAAATGGATGGACCTAGGGATTACCATACTAAATGAAGTTAGCCAGACAAAGACAAATATCATATATCACTTATATGTGGAATCTAAAAAGATGATACAAATGAACTTACCTGAAAAATAGAAAGAGACTCACAGACTTCGAAAACAAACTTATTGTTACCAAAGGGGAAAGGTGTGGGGAGTGATAAATTAGGGGTTTGGGATTAACATATACATGTTACTATATATAAAATAGATAATCAAGAAAGACTTACTGTACAGCACAGGGAACTCTACTCAATATTCTGTAATAACCTATATGGGAAAAGAATCTGAAAAAGAATGGATATACTTATATGTATAACTGAATGACTTTGCTGTACACCTGAAACTAACACAACATTGTAAATCAACTATACCCAGATATAAAATAAAAACCAAATTAAAAAATATATGTTCTCAAGAAAAGTTCCTTCTCAGATATGTTTTGCAAATCTTTTCTCCCAGTCTGTGGCTTGCCTTTTCATTTTCTTAATAGTGACTTTCAAAACTGTTTTTAACTTTGAGGCAGTCTAAAATTATCAGTTTATCTTTCATGATATATGCTTTTTTTGTTCTATGAAATTGTTGCCTAACCAGAATGTCGCTAGAATTTTCTTCTCTGTTTTCTTCTGGGTTATATTTTTAGTGCTTGCAATTAGATGTCTGATTTATCTTGAGTTAATTTTTATATATTGTGTGAAGTAATGGCCATGGTTCATTTTAATATCCATTTTTCACAACAACCATTATTGAATAGACTCTCCTTTCCCACACTGAATGTATAGTTTAAATAGATAGAGTATATTTGTATAGGTCTACGTATGGACTCTCCATTCTGATACATTGATATATATGTCCATCCTTATAGCAAAACCACACTGTCTTGATGACTCTAGCTTTATAGTAAGTCTTGAAATTGGACAGTATGAATCCTCCAACTTTGTGATTCTTCAGTTTTATGTTCAGTATTCTAGGTCTTTTGCCTTTCCCTTAGAAAAAAACTTTAGAACTTGTTTTTACATACTACAAAATACCTTGCTGAGATTTTGACTGGAACTGGGTTTAATCTATAAATCAAGTTGTGAAAAATTAACATCTTAAGAATATGAGGCTTACAGTTAGTGAACATGGTATAGCTCTCCAAATATTTAGATCTTTAATTTTTCTCAGTAATGTTTTGTAACATTCAATGTATGGCACTGTACATATTTTGTTAAATTTATCTCTAATCATTTCATGTTTTTTGATGCTACTGGAAGTGGTTTCTTCCTAAAATTTCAATTTCCAACTGTTCATTTTTAACATATAGACATTAAAATGTTTCTGAGAATTTGCTGAGTTTTAATTCTTTATTTCAAATCTGTGTATATATATTTTGCACCTTATTACACTTGCTAATATCTACAGTACAATGTTTCATAGAAGTGAATATCCTTACTTTGTTCCTGCTCTTAGGTGAAATTTATTCAGTCTTTCACCATTAAAGATGTTAGCTGTAGGGTTTTTTGTAGAAACACTTTACCAGGTTGAGGAAGTTCTTTTATATTCCTAGTTTGCTGAGATATCCTTTTTTTCATAAATGGGTGTTGAATATTGTAAAAATTTTTCCCATATCTATTGAGAAGATCATATGATTTTTCTTTTTTAGGCTATTAATATAGTTAATTATACTGCTTGATTTTTGAATGTTAATACAAATTTACACGTCTAGGATCAACTGAACTTAGTGATTTTAAAAAATCTATTGCTGGATTAAATTTGCTAATATTTTGTTAAGATTTTTGGTATTTATGTTCATGAAGAATATTGGTGTGTAACTTTCTCTAGTGCCTTTTATGGTTTCAGTATGGTGTTAGCATGTGTCTCACAGAATGAGTCAGGAAAATTTCCTCCTCATCTGGTTTCTGAAATATTTTGAACAGAGTTGATATAATTTCTTCATGAAATGTTTGATATGGTTCAGCAGTGAAGCCATTTAGGCCTGGAGTTTTCTTTAGGGGAAGCCTTTTGATATGAATTCAACTTCTTTAGTAGATATAGGGCTTTCTAAATACAGGGGTCTTCTGGTAATCTATCTATTTTTAAGTCCACTTTTGTAATTTGTGCCTATGAAGATTTATGCTGATTTCATCTACGTGGTACATGTAGAGTTTTGGTCATGCCAAAATAAAACCACATTACATAGTTTTCAGCATTCCAACAAGTTCCAAGTGTACAGAACAATACTGTCTCCTATATGCATATTGTTGTGCCCAGATTCCTAGACTGTCCCCATTTAGCACAACTAAAACTATGCGCACAAACAACAACTCCCCACTGCCCTCATCACCACCACCAACAGATGCTGGCAACCACCATTCTACTTTCTGCTTCTATGAGTTTGTCTACTTTAGATACCACATCTAAGTGGAATCATGAAGTACTTTCTGTGCCTGGCTTATTTCATTTAACATAGTGTCCTCGAAATTCAACCATGTTACCAGATACTGCAGAATTTCCTTCTTTTTAAAGGTTGAATTATATTCCATTTTTTTATATGCCACATTTTCTTTATCCATTCATCTGTTGATGGACACAAGTTATTTTCACATCTTGGATATTGTGAATAATGCTGCTATGAATATAAGAGTGGTAATACCTCTTTGAGATTCCAATTTCAATACTTTTGGATAAATACCCAGAAGTGGGATTGCTGAATCATTCAGTAGTTCTATTTTTAATTTTTTGAGGAACTTCCATTCTGTTTTCCATGGTGGCTGCACCATATTGCATTTTTACCAATGGTGTGCAAGGATTCCAATTTCTCCACATCCCCACTAACATTTGTTGTTGTTGTTGTTGTTAATAGCCATCCTAAAGGTGTAAGGTGATATATCATTGTGGTTTTGATTGCATTCCCCTGATGATAAATGGCATTCAACCTTCTTTCATATAACCTTTGGCCATTTTTATGTTTTCTTTCAAGAAACATTTATTCAAGTCCATTTTAAAAATGACTTTTTTTTAACTATTGAGTTGTAAGGGTTTCTTATATATTTTGCAGAATAAACCCTTATCAAATGTATGGGATTAACCATTCTACTGGTTTTTGGTTTTTTTTGTCCGTGCTTTTAGTATCATAGCCATGAAATCACTGCCAAGACCAATGTCATAAAGCTTTTTCCTTATCTCTTCTTCTAGGTGCTTTTACAGTTTCAGGTATTATGCTTAGATGTTTAATGCATTTTGAGTTGATTTTTGTGTATGATGTAAGATAAGGATCCAATTTCTCTCTTTTATATGTGGATATCTGGTTTTTCCAGAACAATTTGTTGAAGTCAATCCTTTTCCCACTGTGCATTCTTAGCACCCTTGTCAGTGATCAGTTGACTATATGTGCTTAGGTTTATTTCTGGCTTTCTATTCTGTTCCATTGGTCTATATGACTTATGCCAGTACCATATGGTTTTAACTATGGTAGCTTTGTAATATATTTTAAAATCTGGAAATGTGAGGCCTTTGGTTTTGTTTTTTCTCAAGATTGTTTTGGCTGTTCAGAGTTCTTTGAGATTCCATAAGAATTTTAGCACTCTTTCTTTCTTTTTTTTTTTCTTAATGCCACTAGGAATTTGATAGGGATTGGACTGAGTCTGTAGATTGCTTTGGGAAATATGGACATTTTAACAATATTAAGTTTTCCAACCCATGAACACATGTGGACTGTCCATTATTTTATGCCTTAATTTATTTCATCAACGTTTTGTAGTTTTTAGTATAGAAGTCTTTAACCTCCTTAGTGAAGTTTATTCCTAAGAATTTTATACTTTTTGGTGCTATTGTGAATGTGACCATTTTCCTAATTTCCTTTTCAGATAGCACATTGTTACTGCATAGAAACACAATTGCTTTTTGTATGTTGATTTTGTATCTTGTAACTTTGCTGAATTCATTTATTAGTTCTAACAATTTTTTATGGAGTCTTTAGGGCTATAGGATCATGTTGCCTGCTAACAGAAAATTTTACTTCTTCCTTTCTGGCTTGTATAATTTTATTTCTTTTTCTTGCCTAATTTCTCTGGCTACAACTTCCATTACTATGTTGAATAAAAACTGTGGGAGTGGGCATCCTTGCCTTGGTCCTGATCCTAGAAGAAAAGCCTTCACTTTTCCACTATTGAATACAATGTTACCTGTAGGCTTTTCATTTATGTATAGCCTTTATTATGTTAAGGTAATTTCCTTCTATTCCTAGTTTTGTTCATTTAAGAGTTTTTGTCATGAAAGCATGTGTAATTTTGTCAACTGCTTTTCCTGCATCAATTGAGATAATCGTATGATTTTTATCCTTAATTCTGTTGATGTGGTGTATCACACTAACTAATTTTCATATATAGAACCATTCTTGCATCTCTTGGTCATGGTGTATGATCCTTTCATTGCACTACTAGATTTGGTTTGCTAGTATTTTGTTCAAGATTTTTGCATATATGTTCATCAGGGATACTGACCATAGTTTTATTTTCTTGTGGTGCATTTGTCTGCCTTTGGTATCAGGGTAAATCTGTTCTCATAAAATGAGTATGGAAATCTTTCATCCTCTTCAGTTTTTTTTTTTTTTTTTTTTGCTGTATGCAGGCCTCTCACTGCTGTGGCCTCTCCCGTTGCGGAGCACAGGCTCCGGACGCACAGGCTCCGCGGCCATGGCTCGTGGGCCCAGCCGCTTTGCGGCATGTGGGATCTTCCGGGATCGGGGCACGAACCCATGTCCCCTGCATCGGCAGGCGGACTCTCAACCACTGCGCCACCAGGGAAGCCCCATCCTTTTCAGTTTTTGGGAAGAGTTTGAGAAGGATTGGCATTATTCTTCTTTAAATTTTGATAGATTTAACCAGTGAAGCTATCTTGTCCTGGATTTCTCTTTGTTGGGAGGTTTATGATTACTGATTCAATCTCCATTGTACATAGTACCTTTATTTCTGGCTATTTAAAACTTTCTCATGATCATTGATTAATCATATCCAGAATATATATTTAATATCAGATATTGTATTTTTCTTCTACAGAATTTCAGTTTGAGTATTTTAAAATTATCTTCAATTTATTTTCTCATTATATTATGTTTAAAGATTTGTAGTAGCTGTTTTGTAGTCCTTCTCTGCAAATTGTATCATCTATCATTTCCTGGCCTATTTCTATTGATGTTTTTTTAAAAATCTGGTAATCAGGCATATTTTCATGTTTCTTTGCATGCCTAATAATTTTTGATTGGCTGTCAAATATTTTTGGATGCTAGATTTAATTATATTCTTTTAAATGGTATTGGAATTTTATTCTGGAATCCAGTTAAATTCCTTTCAAATTAGGTAGATCTTTTAAAAGTTTTCTTTTAAGCTGAATTGTTGTGAGTCCAGAACAGCATTTTCTGTGGAGCTAGTTTAGGTCTTCTTACTGAGTCAATACCTATTTGAGGACTCTTCTCAGTGATCCCATGTGTTAGGTTGTGTCTTTCCACTCTGATGAGGACATAACTATTCCCAACCCAGTGTGATATCTGGGAATTGCTCTGTTTACTCTTTTCTTGTAAATCTTTCTTGGCTTCAGGTAATTTCCTCACATACATGTGCACATATAAGCCAGACCCGTTGGGACTTCTGCAGATTTCTCTACATTTCCACTCTCTAGTTCTCTGCTCCACAAATTCTAGCTGCCATGGCTTCCTCAAATTCAATCTCTGTCTCTTCAACTGAGTGAGAACCCTGGGCTTTTTTGGGTCCCCCTTGTACTGCTGCAGCCTGAGAACTGCCTTCATGCAGGAAGCCTGTGCAATCATAGGGCTTACCTTGTCTTTCTTCTATGTGGATCAAAGTCCTTTTCAGATATCTTACATCTGAAACCAATGTTTCATATTTTCTGTCCAAATTTCTTGTTGCTTATAGTGGCAGGCAATTACCATGACAATTAGTCTTTTGTGGGTGGGAGAAGACATCTCTCAATATGCAGTTTAAAAAGACGATTGCATTGTTAAATTTTCCCATATAAGTGTATCCTTATAGTTAATCATTGAAAAAGTCTTGTTATAAACATTCCATTTATAGGCAACTTTCTAGGAAGGCTGATGTAATTTTCAATAGTTCTGCTTACTGAACTTCCTTTCTTCCACTCCATAGAAACTATATTCCTAAAGTCACCAATAAATCATGTTTTTTTGTTTGTTTTATTTTTGCGTTTTAGAATGGATGAGTCTAGTGACTTTCAACATCAGGGCAGATGGCCAGGTATTAACCATTCTTCAGCAGTTCACATGAGAATGTTAAATAAAACTTACCAAGAATATTGAAAGCATTTACTGAGATCTCAAAAAGGAGTATCTTGAGTTTTTTTTTTTTTGAAGCAACTTAAAGCCAAATCAGTGAATTAGAGTTAATAAAGTAGTAAGTGGTAGATGTGGGTATAGTTCATATGAACTAAAATCTGGCTAATAGTACTCTCACAGGTTCAACAGATGAAGTATTTGGTTTACAAGAGGTGTGGATGGAAAATTAAGATTCCTGTATCAGGACACTTTAAGGAATGTCTAGTCTATTAAGTGGGGAATAGAAAAATTCTACTCTTTGACCCAGAGACATGACAAAAGACTCTTTTGTCTGTCTGGGATCTGGATAAAAAATTAAAGCAGAAGCAACCAAAAAAGTTTGTGTGAGAAATCAAATTTCAGCTTTGGCTTCATGTGGTTTTATGGTATAGTACCATGTACCTAAATTCTGTATACAATGCACACAGCACAGAACCCTCAAACTAAGAAGTTATCACAGACGATTGGATCAAGATGGCAGAGGAGTAGGACATGTAGCTCACCTTCTCCCATAAATACATCAAAATACATCTACATGTGGAACGATTCTCCAGAACATTTACTGAATGCTGGCAGAAGAACTCAGACTTCCAAAAAGGCAAGAAAATCTCCACATAACTGGGTAGGACAAAAGAAAAAAGAAAAAAAAGAGAGAGAAAGGAATCAGAATGGGACCTGTCCCCCTGGGAGGGAGCTGTGAAAGAGGAAAGTTTTCGGCACACCGGGAAGTCCCCTCACCAGCAGGGAGACCAGCCAGGACAGAGGGGGAGCTTTGGAGCCTTGGAGGAGAGTGCAGCAACCTCTTTGTGGAGGGCAAAGTGGAGAGAGAACTGCACAGATTATTGGTGCCACTGTCTGGCACTCCACAGCCTGAGACACTCATCTGCTGAGGTGGGTGGGGGCTAGGTGCTGAGGCTCAAGCTTCGAAGGTCATAACTGGGGAAAGGACTGGGGTTGGCTGCATGGAGTCAGACTAAGGGGGCTAGGGTGTGGTGTGCCGCAACCGAGGGAGTATGGGAAGAAGCCTGGGCCTGCCAGAAAGGCAAGATGCCATTTCTGGGGGGCACGTGAAGAGAGAGACAGGATAGGAGCTTCCTTCTCTGTGCACATGCTCTCAGGTGGCAGGGCACTGCCTACACGAGCTTCGGGGGCAGGTGTGAGCCATCACTGCCATCTCCGATTGCAGAGGCAGGCATGGACTGCTGCTGCTGCCAAGGGTCCTGCTTCCAGGCACCAACCACTGCCCCAACTCTCCTGGGAGCGTGCATGGGCCATGCACCTGCACACCCCTTATCAAGGGGATAATGGTCAGCACACGCTGAGGAAAGAGACAGCAAGCATCCAAACCAAAAACAACCCTCATGCCAAAAAAATAAATAAATAAAAAATTAAACCCACACAAGCTATGCAGGGATGCTCCTGCATATAAAGAGCCTTCCAAGGCTACAGTAGACAATTGTTTCTCCTAAACTCACAGAGTAAGAAAAATATAAGCAAGCTGAAGAAGCAAAGGAACCACTCCCAGTTAAAAGACCAAGAGAATTCCCCTGAATGAACAATGAAACAAACCTCTTCAGTGTAATAGACACCAAGTTCAAAAAGGAGGTAATGAAGATACTGAAGGAATTAAGAAATGTTATTGACAGAAATGCAGATTACTGTAAAAAGGAACTAGAAAGTATAAGGAGGCGCCAAGAAATATTAGAAAATTCATTTGCTGAGATGAAAGCTGAGCGAAAGGCAATGAATAGCAGAGTGAATAATGCAGAAGAATACGTGATCTGGAAGATAGAATATTGGAAATTGCCCAATCAAAACTGCAGACAGAAAGGCAAATGAAAAAGAAATGGAAGCAATATAAGAGACTATGGGATAATATAAAGTGTGCCAATCTATGCATAATAGGGATTCCAGAAGGAGAAAAGGGGATTGAAAATGTATTTGAAGAAATTATGGCTGAAAATTTCCCAAACATAAAGAAGCAAACAGATATCAGATACAGGAAGCACAGAGGGTCCCAAATAAGATGAACCCAAACAGGCCTACACCAAGATATACTATAATTAAAATGGCAAAATTAAAGATAAAGAGAGGATTCTAAAGGCAGCAAGAGAAAAACAGAGTTCTTTACAAGGGAACTCCCATAAGGCTATCAGGTGATTTCTCTACAGAAACACTGCAGGCCAGAAGGGAGTGGCAAAATATATTCAAAGTCTTGAAAAAGAAAAATCTGCAACCTAGAATACTCTACCTAGCAAGATTATCATTTAGAATAGGAGGAGAAATAAAGAACTTCTCAGACAAGCAAAAACTAAAAGAATACAGCAATACTAAACTTATTCTAAAAGAAATATTGAAAGGTCTTCTCTAAATAGAAAAGAAGCAAGATATAGGAAGGATGAAATCACAACTGGGAAGTAAATCACTTAAATTAGCCAGTATACAGATCAAAAAAACAAAAAAAAACAAAACTATTTGTGAAAGCAATGATAAACACAAGGAATAGGAAAAGGATAAAATCAAAGATGTAAAAAAGGACATCAAAATCATAAAATGTGGGGAAGGAGAGTAAGTAAATGTAGATTCTTTTTTTTTAGAATGTGTTTGAGCCTATATGACTATCATTCTAAAGAAAGCAGATATAGGAAGGGGTTAACATACTTGAAAAACAGAGCAACCACAAATCAAAAACATAAAATAGATTCCCAAAAACCAAAAAGAAGAGAAAAAAAGTATAAAAGGAAATCATCAAATCACAAAAAGAAAAACAAAAAGAAAGGAACAAAGAAGAAACAGAATCAACTGGAAAATGAAGTTTAAAATGGTAAAAAATATTTATGTATCAATAATTACTTTAAGTGTCAATGGACTGAATGTTCCAATGAAAAGACATAGAGTGGCAGACTGGATAAAAAAAAACAAGAGCCTCCAATGTGCTGCCTGCAAGAGACCCACCTTAGGGCAAAGGACACACATAGATTGAAAGTGAGGGTATGGAAAAAGATATTTCATGCAAAAGGAAATGACAAAAAAGCGGGAATTGCAACATCCATATCAGACAAAAAAAAGACTTTAAAACAAGGCCATAAAGAAAAATAAAGGACACTATATAATGGTAAAAGGATCAACACAAGAAGAGAATTTTACACTTGTCAACATATATTCATCTCATATAGGAGCACCCAAATACATAAAACAAATACTAACAGACATAAAGGGAGAAATTGATGGGAATACAATAACAGTAGGAGACTTTAAACCCTACGCATCAATGGACAGATCTTCTAGAGAGAAAATCAATAAGGCAACAGAGATCCTAAATGATACAATAGAACAGTTGGACTTAATTGATATTTTCAGGACGTTACATCCTCCGCCCCCTCCAAAAAAAAAAAAACACAACAGAATACACATTCTTTTCAAGTGCACATGGAACATTCTCTAGGATTGACTACATACTAGGGCAAAAAACTAACCTCAACAAATTTAAGAGTATAGAAATATTTTCAAGCATCTTCTCTGACCACAACAGCATTAAACTAGAAATCAACCACAGGAAAAGAAATGAGAAAAAAATGTTTACATGGAGACTAAACAACATGCTACTAAAAAACCAATGGGTCAACGAGGAAATCAAAAATGAAATTAAAAAATACCTTGAGACAAACCACAATGAAGACACAACCATACAAAATCTATGGGATGCAGAAAAAGCAGTTCTTAAAGGGAAGTTCATAGGGATACAGGTCTTCCTCAAAAAAAAAAAAAGAAAAGAAAAGAAAAAGAAAAATCTCAAATAAACAACCTAACATATCACCTAAAAGAACTAGAAAAAGAAGAACAAACAAAACCTAAAGACGGCAAAAGGAAGGAAATAATAAAGATCAGTGAGGAAATAAATAAAATAGAGATTTAAAAAAAATAGAAAATAAAATCAATAAAACAAAGAGCTGGTTCGTTGAAAGAGTAAACAAAATTGACAAACCTCTGGCCAGGCTCATCAAGAGAAAAAGAGAGAGAACTCAAAAAAAAAAAAAGAAATGAAAAAGGAGAAATCTCAATTGATACCACAGAAATACAAAAAAAAAATGAGAATACTATGAACAATTATATGCCAACAAATTTGACAACCTAGAAGAAATGGACAACTTTCTAGAAACATATAGCCCACCAAAACTAAATCAAGAAGAAATAGATAATTTGAACACCAGCTGTGAAATAGAATTTGTAATTTAAAAAAACACAAAACACAAAACAAACAAAAAAAAAAACCTTCCAACAAACAAAAGTCCAGGACCAGATAGCTTCACAGGAGAATTCTATCAAACATACAAAGAAGAACTTATACCAATCCTTCTCAAACTCTTCCAAAAGACTGAAGAGGAGGGAACACTCACAAGACGTTCTATGAAGCCACCACCACCTTGATACCAAAACCAGACAGATACCACCAAAAAAGAAAATTACAGGCCAATATCTTTGAAGAATATAGATGCAAAAATTCTCAACAAAATATTTGCAAACCGAATTCAACAACACATAAAAAAGATCATACACCATGACCAAGTGGGATTCATCCCAAGTTCACAAGTTTGTTTCAACATATGCAAATCAATCAATGTAAGATACCACATAAACAAAAGCCACAAACCACATGATCATCTCAATACATACAGAAAAAACATGGGACAAATTTTAACATCCATTCATGATAAAGCACTCTTACCAAAGTAGGTATAGAGGGAACCTACTATACCTACTATCAAAATAATAACAGCCATTTATGACAAACCCACAGCCAATATAATACCCAATAGTGAAAATACTCAAGACAAGGATGCCCATTCTCACCACTTCTATTCAATACAGTATTGAAAGTCCTAATCACAGCACTCAGACAAGAAAAAGAAATAAAGTGTATCCAAATTGGAAGTGAAGAGGTAAAACTGTCACTGTATGCAGATGACATGATACTATATATAAAAAAACCTTAATGATTCCACACAAAAACTACTAGATCTAATAATTGAATTCAGCAAAGCAGCAGGATACAAGATTAGCATTAAGCAACTGGTTGCATTTCTTTACACTATCACAATATCAGAAAGGGAATGTAAAAAAAATACCTTTTAAAATTGCATCAAAAAAAATACCTAGGAATAAACCTGACCAAGGAGGTGAAAGACGTATATGCTGAGAACTATAAAACATTAATAAAGGAAATTAAAGAGGGTTCAAAGAAATGGAAATATATCCCATGCTCTTGGATTAATACTGTTAAAATGGCAATAGTACCCAAACCAATCTACAGATTTAATGTGACCCCTATCAAATTACCCATGACATTTTACACAGAACTAGAATAATCCAAAAATTTATATGGAACTGTAAAAGACCCAGAATTGCAAAAGCAATCCTGAGGGGAAAAAATGAAGCAGGAGGCATAACTCTCCCAGACTTCAGACAATACTACAAAGCCACAGTAATCAAAACAATGTGATATTGGTACAAAAGCAGACATATGGCTCAATAGAACAGAATAGAGAGCCCAGAAATCAGCCCATGCACCTAAGTTCAATTAATCTTTGACAAAGGAGACAAGAATATAAAATGGGAAAAAGTCTCTTCAGCAAGTAGTGCTGGGGAAGTTGGACAGATGCATGTAAATCAATGAAATTAGAACACACCCTCACACCATGCACAAAAATAAACTCAAAATGGCTTAAACACTTAAACATAAGACCTGACACCATAAAACTCCTAGAAGCAAGCATAGGAAAACATTCTCTGACATAAATCGTACTAATGTTTTCTTAGGTCAATCTCCCATGGCAATAGAAATAAAAACAAAAATAAACAAATGGACCTAATCAAACTTACAAGCATTTGCACAGCAAAGGAAACCATAAAAAGATGAAAAGACAACCTATGGAATGGGAGAAAATATTCGCAAATGATGTGACCTACAAGGGCTTAATACACAAAATATACAAACAGCTCATAAAACTCAACCACAAAAAACTAAACAACCAATCAAAAAATGAGCAGAAGACCTTAATAGACATTTCTCCAAAGAATACATACAGATAGTCAACAGGCACATGAAAAGATGCTCAACATCACTAATTATTAGAGAAATGCTTATCAAAACTACAGTGAGGTACCACCTCACACTGGTCAGAATGGCTGTCATTAAAAAGTCTACAAATAACAAATGCTGGAGAGAGTGTGGAGAAAAGGGAACCCTCCTACACTGTTTGTGGGAATGTAAGTTGGTGCAGTCACTGTGAAAAACAGTATAGAGGTTCTTTATAAAATGAAAAATAGAACTATCATATGATCCAGCATCCCCACTCCTGGGCATATACCCAGACAAAACTATAATTCAAAAAGACACACGCACCCCAGTGTTCATAGCAGCACTACTCACAGCAGCGAAGACATGGAAACAACCTAAATGTCCATTGACAGATGAATGGATAAAGAAGATGTGGCACACGCATGCGCGCACACACACACACACACACATAATGGAATATATATATATATATATATATATATGAATACTACTCAGCATAACAAAGAATGAAATAATGCCAATTACAGCAACATGGATTCAACTAGAGATTATCATACTAAATGAAGTCAGAAAGGGAAAGACAAATACCATATGATATCACTTATATGTGGAATCTAAAAATGGCACAAATAAACCTATCTAAAAAACGGAAACAGACTCACAGACATAGAGAACAGACTTGTGGTTGCCCATGGGGAAGGGTGGAGGGAGAGGGATTGATGGGGAGTTTGGGGTTAGTAAATGCAAACTACTACATTTAGAACGGATAAACAACAAGGCCCTACTGTATAGCACAGGGAACTCTATCCAATCTCCTGGGATAAACCATAATGGAAAAGAATATTAAAAAAGAATGTATATATGTGTATATAACTGAGTCATTTTGCTGTAGAGCAGAAATTAGCACATTATAAATCAACTATACTTCAATTTAAAAAAAAGAAAATCAGGAGAAACAAAACATTAAAAATCCAACAATATTTCAAACAAAAAGTCATAAAAATTATAATCATACTCATCAATTCTAAAACAAGTTATAATAAAATATTGTTCACACAGAGTGGCCACTCTGGGAGCGCTACACAGTAAAGCAAAGTCATTCCGTAAATGCACTTTGAAATTCAAGGCACATTGGACCATCACAGAAAACAACTCCCACTAATGAAAACTTAGAAAAGTAAATTATATAAAGAAATTTTGCTTCTTGCGAATGAGAAAAATGAAAGCAACTTGAAATTGACTATATCGTGAACATATTTAAAGACTGAAGAACAAAACTGTCATTACTTACACAAGATATAACTCAAGAAGACTTTATCCATAAGCAAGTAGTTTTGCTGGATGTGCTGAGCTAAATGAAGCTACAACTCTAGGTACTATAACTTCATCCCTGCCTTATTAGTAAAGGTCCCACAGCCTCCTGCCACAATTTCTATTGCCACAGTTGCCCCACTGTTTTGTGACTCTTCACTTATCTGCTCTCTTCCTTCAACCCAGTCTTTCAAACAGCTCAAACAAACATTCGTGTCTAGTGCTCCTAGTTGCTCTGCTAGGAATCAAAGGGAAAAAAGTAAACAACTACTTTGCATGGACATAAATTAATTTTATTTCTACACTGAAATGCCCATTCTACCCTCTTGTGGCTTACTCCCTTGAAAACACAAATCTTGTTTAGTTCATCTTTGTTTAGCAGTCCAGTTTTACTTTTTGTATGTATCTGTCCCAACACCATTTACTGAAGAGGCTGTCTTCTCCCCATTGTATATTCTTGCCTCCTTTGTCATAGAGTAATTGACCATGTAAGTATGGGTTTATATCTGTGGTGTTCACTGTACCTTCCCCTTTTTCATTTCTGAAATTATTTTTTTGTGTCTTCTATTTCTTGAAGAGTTTAGCTAAAGATTTATCATTTTTTTTTTGCCTTTTCAATGAACCAGCTCTCAGTTTCATTGATCTTTTCTGTTGTTTTTACTTTCTATTTCATTTATTTCCACCTAATCTTTACTATTTCTTTCCTTCTACTAACTTTGTGTTTTATTTATTCTTCTTTTTCTAGTTCCTTTATATCTAAGGTTAGATTGTCTATTTGAGATGTTTTCTTGTTTCCTAAAGTAGGCTTGTATCACTATAAACTTCCCTCTTAGAACCACTTTTGCTGCATCCTACAGATTTTGAACTGTGTTTTCCTTTTCATTTGTCTACAGGTATTTTTAACTTTCTTCTTTGAATTCTTCAGTGAACCATTGGTTGTTTAGTAGCATACTATTTAGCTTCCATCTGTTTGTGATTTTTGCAGTATTTTTTCTGTGCTTGATTTCTAGTCTCATAGCAATGTGGTTGGAAAAGACGCTTCTTATGATTTCAATTTTCCTAAATTTACTGAGACTTGTTTTATGGCCTAGCATGTGATCTATTCTGGAGAATGTTCCCTGTGTACTTGAAATTAATGTGTATTATATACTTCTTTTTTGTTGGAATGTCATACATGTATCTCTTAAGGATGTCTGGTCTAATATGTCTTTTCACACAAGTGTTTTCTTATTGATTTTCTGTCTGGATGATCTGTGCATTGATATAAGTCCAGTTTTAAAGTTTCCTGTTATTATTGTGTTATGTTCAGTTTCTCCCTTTATGTTTGTTAATATTTGTTTTACGTATTTAGGTGCTCCTATGTTGGATTCATACATATTTACAATTGTTATATCTTCTTGTTGGATTGATCTTTTATTATTATTATTATTATTATTTTATTTATTTTTTTGTGTGTGGTACACAGGCCTCTCACTGTTGTGGCCTCTCCCGTTGCAGAGCACAGGCTCCAGACACACAGGCTCAGCGGCCATGGCTCACGGGCCTAGCCGCTCTGCGGCATGTGGGATCTTCCCAGACTGGGGCATGAACCCGTGTCCCCTGCATCGGCAGGTGGATCCTCAACCACTGCGCCACCAGGGAAGCCGATCTTTTATTATTATGTAATGTTCCTCTTTGTCTCTTGTTACAATTTTTGATTTAAAGTCTATTTTGTCTGATATAAGTATTGCTACCTTGGCTTTCTTTTCATTTCCATTTGCAAGGTATAGTTTTCCCCATTCCCTCACCTTTAGCCTGTGTGTGTCTTTAGATCTGAAATGAATCTCTTGTAGGCAGCATATAAATGGGTCTTATTTTTGTATCCACTCAGCCACTCTGTCTTTTGATTATAGCATTTAGTCCATTTACATGTAAAGTAATTACTGATAGATATCTATGTATTGGTATTCTGTTAATTGCCTTTGTTTTTGTAATCTTTTTTGTTCCTTTTTTCTTCTTTTGATCTCTTCCCTTGTGATTTGATTACTATTTTTACTGTTATTTTTGTATTCCATTCTCTTTTGTGTGTGGGTATCTATTATACATTTTTGGTTTGTGGTTACCATGAGGTTTATATATAGCAATCTACATACATACGTGATTGTTTTAAGTTGCTGATCCCTTAAATTTGAACACATTTGAAAAACTCTGCATTTTTACTACCCCACGCCATGTTTAATATTTTGATATCATACTTCATACACTTTTGTTTTGTGTATCAATTAACTACTTATTGTGGATATAGATGGTTTTACTATTTTTGTCTTTTAAGCTTCCTGCTAGCTTTATAAGTGGTTGATCTACTACCTCTCCTGTATATTTGCCCTTACCAATGAGATTTTTCCTTTCCTAAGTTTCAATTTTCTATTTGTGACCTTTTCTGCTTACAGAAGTCCCTTCTACATTTCTTGTAAAGCTAGCTTTGTGTTGCTAAACTCTTTTAGCTTTTGCTTGTCTGTAGAACATTTGATCTCTCCTTCAAGTCTGAATTATACCTTGCTGGGTTGAGTATTCTTAGTTGTAGGTGTTTTCCTTTCATAATTTTAAATATATTGTACCACTTCTTTCTGGCCTGAAGAATTTCCATTGTAAAGTCAGCCAATGGTCTTATGGGAGTTCCCTTGTACATAACTAGTTGCTTTTTCCTTGCTGCTTTTAATATTGTCTTTATCTTTAATTATTGTCATTTGAATTACAATGTATCTTGGTGTAGATAAAATTTACCTTGTTTGGGACTCTCTGTGCTTCCTAGACAGATGTCTGTTTTCTTTTCCAGGTTAGGAAAGTTTTCAGCTTACTATGGGTTCAAATATGTTCTTTGCCCCATCTCTCTCTCCCTTCTTCTTCTGGGACCTGAAGGCAAATGTTAGTATACTTGATGTTGTCCCAGAGGTCTCTTAAACTGTTCCCACCATTAAAACTTATTTTTTTCTTTTCAGCTTGGGTGATTTCCACTACTCTGTCTTCCAGTTCACAGATTTGTTCATCAGTATCATCTAATCTACCACTAATTCCTTCTCATGTATTTTTATTGTATTCTTCAGCTCTGATGTTTCTTCTTTATGTTTCCTAACTCTTTGTTAGAAACTCCTAATTTCTCACTCTTTCATCCATTCTTCTCCTGAAGCATCTATATGATCAATACCTTGAACCCTTTATCAGGTAGACTGTTTATCTCCACTTCACTTAGTTCTTCTTCTGGGGTTTTATCTGTTCCTTCATTTGGAATATATTCCTCTGTCACCTCATTTTGCCTAATTCTCTATTTTTATTTGTATATATTTTGTAGGGCAGTGATGTTTCCCAATTTTGGAGGAGTGAACTTATGTAAGAGATGTCCATGGGACCTAGAAGTGCACTCCTCTCTGGTCACTAGAGCTATATGTTCTAGGGGTGCCCTCTATGCAGGCTGTGTGGGCCTTTATGTGGTAGGAGGATGAGCTGTGGGAACACTGGTAGGTGTGGATGGTTGCCAGGCCCCACCTAGCACAAAGGCTGCTGGCTACTTGTGGGTGAGGCTGGGTCCTGCCATGGCTGACTACATGTCCAGGGAGTCTCAGTCCTGTTGCCAGCCCATTGGTGGGTGGGGCTGGGTCATGAGTTGGCTGGCTACAGAGCCTGGGGGTCCTGAGGCTGTTGCTATCCCACTTGTGGACAGAGTCTGGTCCCAGCGTGGCTGGCTGCAGGGCTGGGTGTTCCAGAACTGGTGTTGGCCTGCTGGTGCTGAGGCCAGGTCCCAACAGCTGGCTGTGGGGCCCCAGGTTTCCCAGGGCTAGTGCCCATCTGCTGGTAGTTGAGGCCAGACCCTGGGCCTCCGGTGGACAGGGCTGGGTCCCAGGGCAACTGAGGGATTGGGGAGCTCAATGGCAGCCAGTCTGCTGGTGGGTGGGGCTGTGTACCTGCATGGCTAGCTGCTTGGCCTGGGGCATCCTAGGACTGATCTGACTAGCTTACTAGCACGGCCTTGTCCTGGTGCTAATAAGCTAGAGGCAGGATTCCGAAATAGCACTTGCCAGCCCCAGTGTCCTCATGGTAGAAAAAACTCCCCATAGTGGCTGCCACCAATATCTGTGCTCCACTGGTGATTCCCAGTTGCCTCCTGCCTCTCTGAGAGGGTCTCTAAGGTCAACAAATGGGTCTGACCCAAGCTCCCTTCAAATTTCTGCCTCTACCCTGGGTCTCAGAGCATGTGAGATTTTGTGTGCAACTTTAAGAGTGTAGTCTCTATTTCCCACAGCCCTCTGGGTCTCCCAAAAGCAAGCCCTGCTGGCCCCAAGTGTTCTGGGGGCTTGTCTTCCTAGCGAAGGACCCCCTGGCTGGAGAGCCCAATGTGGGGTTCATACCTCTCGCTCCTTGAAGGAACCTCTGCAATTGTGATTAGCCTCTCATTTGTGGGTCACTGACCCAGGGGTGTGGATCTTGACTGTACTACATGTCCGACCCTCCTACCCATCTCCTTGTGGTTTCTTCTTAATATCTTTAGCTGTAGAAGGTCTTTTCTGCTAGTCTTTGTGTGACTCTCATTGATAGCTGCTCTGTAAATAGCTCTAGTTTTGGTGTGTCCATGGGAGGAGGTGAGCTCGGGGCTTCCTGCTCCACCAGCTTGGCCTCTCTCTCTCTCTTTGATCTGTTTTATCCACTAGTGTACCGTTAGTGTCAAAAAGAGTAGGCACTCAATAAATATTTGTGAGTTGAAACAAGAATAGCTTAAAGGTAATTCCAAAATGGAAAGAATTAGAAAGAACGATAACTCATGTGTTACCCAGCACAAACTGCCAAAATCACTTACTTTTCAATGGGAAGAGGCAATGAATATTTGCTTGGTAATTTAAGAAAACAGATGGAAGAACTTCCTGAGTATAGCAGAATAACTCAAAAGTTATTGGAGACCTCTCATGCCTTTGGTTTTAATTCCTGCTCCCCCATTTAATAACTCCATGGATTTGGTCCCGTCAATGACTTAAAATCCCTGGGACCCATTTCCCTCTTAGTAGTAGCCTATCATCCTACTACTAATAGTAGCACAAAGAGGCCCCAAGGGGACAAACAATACCTCATACATTAAAGTCACTGTGAACAGTGAGGAGAAGCAGTTTCAAATACTAGTCAGCAAGTGGAAAATAGATTTGGGCCTACTGGTTTACTTCCTGAAATCAGTGCTTATTAATTTTAATACATGTCAAAGAAAAAAGTTATAGAATAGTGGTGTATGCTTATATTTGTTTGATGCAAAGGTAAAAACACAAAAATAATTTTAAGTAGTTCAACATTTAAATTTAGGAGGGTACCCCTGAAACAGAGGGAATATTTATTAACCTACAAGATGTCTCTTGGGCCTAAAACTACATTCTCTGAAATCTTTCCTAGTTCAAGTGCATATTAATACGCTCCTGGTGTTGAGTTCAGCATTGAGACTTCCAAAGCTCTGTGTTTTCTGTTACTAATTTTAATGAACACTAAGTGCTTGTGTGCATTCAGTGTTTAAATGTTACACTGTTTGGAGAAGTCAGAAAAGTCTGAGTTCTAAAGATACTGGTACCAAAGCATGCTTCCATAGCCTCCATATTTTAGCAGAAATATTTGCTTGGTGTCATTCTTTTGTTTTTGCACACATAGAATCATCAGAAGGGTTACACCATTTAGCTCTCAGATGTAAAACTAGAGAACCATTGAGACAAAGGCAGAAGAAAGGTCAAAAGCCAGGAATAGTCCTAACCTCAATATTTCAAAAATGGATACTCCACAAGTATGGAGTATAAATTTGCTTTTTAGTAGAACATTCTTTAAACAAAAATTCAGCTGTTCTTGGAATTCTGGGCAAATGACTAGATCTTAAAATGTATTTTGTACTGGAAAATAGGAATAATGGTTTGGAAAGTGACATTAAAACTTTTACAAATCAAAGTTCAAAGCCTCTAGGGATCCAGAAATTCCAAATTCTATCTTGGAGCACTCTGACTCTAATCTCTTCTCTCTCTCTCTCTCTCTCTCTCACACACACACACACACACACACACACACATACACACACACCTACCCATCCATAGGGACAGAGTTTAGAGTCCAAACACAGAGCTCTAGTTGCAATCTTGACCTTTTTTTAAGGTAAACAAACAATGGATGAGTTGTACCTTCAGAACCTCAGTCTTTTCATCTGCAACATATAATTACTATTCTTTCTACCTCACAAAAACTAGTGAAATATAAAGAAAATGAATATAAGGCATTTTGCAAATGGTAAAGCACTATACAAATATATAAATGATTACCATATTTTTGTGCTGTAAGAGTATCAGCATTATTATCAAGAGAAAAAGCATATTGGATTTGAATTAGGATATATTTCATAAACAAGGGTCATAGAATCTTAGTGTTAGAATGTAATCCAAACATGATGTTTTCTAATCTTCAACACATTTGAGGAATTGCCCTCTACAGCATCCCTGACAAAGGGTCATTTAACTTCTGCTTCAATTATATCAGTGATGGGCAATTTGGTGATTTTTAGGTAGTTTATTCTGCTAATGGAAATAGAAATTTTCTCCTCATGTTAACTTGAAATCTTAATTTCTAGTATAACACATAACATGAAAACCTTCTTCCCTAGTCTATCTGGCAGTGCTTGGAATGTTTTAGAAGATGCTTCACCTTTTGCATTTATTCAGCAATGTTATGTGTCAAGTACTGGGTTAAGTGCCAAGAATTAAAGATCAAACAGAGCTAATGCCTGTCCTCAAGTAGCGTACCAGCCAGGGGTTAGCCCCCCCACCCCCCACCCCCCCAAAGTAAAAATTTGAGATAGAAAGTATAGTAAAATTTTCAAGCAAGTAGGATTTAATATAGTGAATTGATTACTAAGGGTTAAAAGGTTAAAAGAGTTCAGATGCTGAGGTCACCAGTTATTAGTATCCCCAGGAAGCAGTTACTACTCCTACAGCTCAGCTAACTCAGACATTAGTAACTGCAGGAAGCAGTGGTCACCATTAGGAAGAGGTGGAGCTAACAGAATTGTGCCACCTCGTGGTGTGGTGGGTGCTCAGACCTCTGCAGGCAGCATAGTATAGCTGGTGCTAAGCTTTCCCTGGGGGTAAGGATGCTGTGTAACTTGTTCATGGACCACCAAAAGCAAAGGGCCCATCTGGTTCTGGAACTCAGAAGGGGCCTGGCAAAATGCTAATGAGGGTGAAATGAAGCTGGAAACTAAAGCCATAGTTGCCCTTGACTAGTTTAGGAAGTCCAAGTTATTAAAATGGTCCATTTTATGTAATAATGAGACATGCTTCTCCAACTTCCATTGTTTGCTTTCAGACCCATGTATTTTTTACTGGTTGCTTGTTTAAGGCATATCCTATGAGATAGTGTCCCAATCCTGCAAGTATTTCTTATAATCAGCATATTAACTGAATCTTCTATTAATTGAACTATTGCTGGGTGATTGGGTATGTAATTGACATCAAGACATTTCTTGAAAATTAATCTATTGCTATACTTCTTTTCTGTTAAATGAGTTTCTTGGTTAGAAGCAATGTTGTGTAGAAGACCATGATGGTGAATCAGAACTTTGTCAAGTCCATGGGCAGTTATATGCCAGCAAAAGTACTGCCACCAGGAAAGAAAATCTATATTCCAAATAAATGTTTATTACAGTAAGGAATTTCTTCCTCTTGCATGATGGAAGTTACTCAACCTGCCACTAGTTGGCTACTTGGTTTCCTTAGAGAATGTTCCATATCAAGGATTGAGCATTGGTCTATGCTGTAGGCTAGTTAGGCACTTGGCAAATGACAGTATTTATAGTCTTGGTCTGGATCAGAGCCAGAGAGTCCCAGTCACCCGTCTCCTCAGTGGATGCCTCCCAGCCCTGCCGCTGCCCCATGCCGTGGGATGGGGAGATGAGAGAGACTCATCAAATGAAATATGGGGCCCCATTTAACGGATAAAGCCTCCCTCTATTGGAATGCATTTCCCACCTCTTTTGCCTGGTTGTTAATGGGACTTCACTTCCTCAGAGAAACCTTTCATTTTCTTCTTGGTGTTTTTCTCAAGGACCAGAATCCTTAAGCCTAGAGGGAACTTTTGCTCTCTAGGGATCCTGACAAGGCTTAAGAAAACACATGGACCTCTAGGGTTGCCTTTTAAGTCTTGAAAGAGTACTGGATTGGAAGATCTTACCATAAGACAAGTTGGCAGAGTAGAAGACTCTGAGCTAACCTCCTCACAAAAACACCAAAATCACAAATTGCCAAACAACCATCAATAAAAAAAACCTGGAACCTACCAAAAAATGTATTCTACATCCAAAGACAAAGAAGAAATCACAATGAGATGGTAGGAGTGGCATGCTCACGCTATAATCAAATCCCATAACCCTCGGGTGAGCAACCCACAAACTGGAAAATAATTATATTGCAGAAGTCCTCCCATGGGTGCATGAAGGGCGGGACAGCCATTGCACCCTCTTTTTCCACGTGATGGTCCCTGCCTCTGTGGGCACTGGGAGGGTCTCCCACCTGGGTGGCCCATGTGTCCCAACTGCCACCCCAGCCCTCCCCTGCCTGAGTGGGCTTGCAAGCCCCGGTCACCTCTCTGGTCCCCTCCAAACTGAACAGGCTTGGGCACCCTGATTGCTGCCCCAGCCCCTTCCTGACTGAACAGGCTCATAGGCACCAGGGCAGCTCAGGAGCAGATGCCAGTGGGTGGCCCACATGAAGAGGTGGGGCTGAAACCACAGGGGCCATGTGATTAAGGAAGAAGAGCTGAAATCTTTCCTCACAGCTGCACAAACCATGGATTTGCACCTCGCTGCTGGCTTTCTAAATTCAGCACCTGTGCAACATCTGAACGGACAACAAGTGCTCCCACAGCTGAGATGGGTCTGGCTTTGCCAGCTATGGGGTTTCTGGGCATGAACACAAGGGGGTTGGCCCAGACCAGAGTCTCAGTGGCCTCCATAGCTCCCACAGTGGGTCCAGCAGCACAACTACTGCAGTCCTGGGACCTTAATTCAGTGTATCTACGCTGGTGGCCTGGTAAAAACAACACCTGAGAGACAACAGGGCCAATTGCCAGCATACTCACAGTTAAGGTGGAGCCAAGAGCAGTGCCAACAACAGCATACACTGTGAGCCCACACAACAAGTGAAAGGTAACACAACAGAGCATGCTCACAGGGCAACAGCTCCAGAGGAGGAATACCACACAACAGGTGAAAGGTAACACAACAGAGCATGCTCACAGGTGAACAGCTCCAGAGGAGGAATACTCAGTGGTTTCTCTCCCAGTGGGAGTGCTCCAATCCCACCTACCTCACCCTGCAGATCAGAAACAGCTCAGAAACAGGTGTGGGGGCTTCTACTCCAACAACTAGGGAGCAGACCCTGTCCCTGATTGGGCAGTGACAACCACAGAGCAAAGGGGAGGCCCTGCTCAATATCCAGTGCAGGCTCTGGTCACCACAACATCAGTCACACCACCTATCAAGGGGATCATGGCCAGCATACCATGAAAAAAGAGGTGGAAGACATCAAAAACAGCCCTTGCAACAAGAAATATTAAACCCACACAGGCTACACAGTGACATTGCCACAAGAAAATAACCCTCCAAGACAATCTGAGGGTCTGGCATTGGAAGGAAGAACCCCCAGAGCATTCGGCTTTGAAGGCCAGTGAGGCTTGAGTGCAGGAGCTCCATAGGACTTGGGGAAACAGTGACTCCACTATTGGAGGGTGCACACAAGATCTTACATGCACTGGGACCTAGCACAAAGCAGTACCTCCATAGGAACCTGGGCTACACCTACCTACAGGTCTTGGAGGGTCTTGGGAGGCAGGAGTTGGCTGTAGCTCACTGTGGGAACAAGAACACTGGTGGCACAGGCCTCAGGGAATATTGATTGGTGTGAGCTCTCCTGGAGGTCCCCATTTTGACAAAAAGACCAGGCCACACCCAACAGCGAGCAGGCTCCTGTACTGGAAAGCCACAAGCCAAACAACCAGCAGGATAGAAACACAGCCCCAGCCATCAGCTAACAATCTGCCTAAAGTTGTACTCAGCTCACAACCACCTCTAAACACACTCCTGGATATGGTCCAGCCCACCAGAGGGATAAAACCCAGCTCCACCCACCAGAGGGCAGGCACCATCCCTCCCACAAGGAAGCCTGCACAAGCCATTGGACCAACCTCACCAACCAGGGTGGGTGGACACCAGAAGCAAGAGGAGCTATGACCCTGCAGCCTGAGAATCAGGGACCACAAACACAGAAAGGTAGACAAAATGAGACGACAGAGAATTATGTTGCAGATGAAGGAACAAGATAAA
Source organism: Mesoplodon densirostris (assembly GCF_025265405.1). Lineage (NCBI taxonomy): Eukaryota > Metazoa > Chordata > Mammalia > Artiodactyla > Ziphiidae > Mesoplodon > Mesoplodon densirostris. The sequence goes on along the minus strand of NC_082662.1, from coordinate 188,259,049 downwards.
AACCAACAAGAACAACTAAATGAAGAGGAGACAGGCAATCTACCTGAAAAAATAATTCAGAGTAATAATAGTAAAGATGATACAAAATCTCAGAAAATTAATGGAGGCACAGACCAAGAAGATATAAGAAATGTTTAACAAAGAGCTAGAAGATTCAAAGAACAGAAAACCGAGATAAACAATACAATAATTGAAATGAAAATACCCTAGAAGGAATCAATAGCAAAATAACTGAGGCAGAAGAATGAATGAACTGGAAGACAGAGGGGTGGAAATCACTGACCCAAAATAGAATAAAGAACAAAGAATGAAAAGAAGTAAGGACAGTCTCAGAGACCTCTGGGACAACATTAAACACATTTGGGTCACAGGAGTCCCAGAAGGAGAAGAGAAACAGAAAGGGCAGGAGGAAATATTTGAAGAGATTATACCTGAAAAAGTCCCTAACATGAGAAAGGAAACACTCAAGTCCAGGAAGCACAGAGTCCCATACAGGATAAACCCAAGAAGAAACACATAGAAACACATAGTAAGCAAACTGACAAAAATTAAAGACAAAGAAAAAAATATTAAAAGCATCAAGGGCAAAACAACAAATAACATACAAGGGAATCCCCCCAAAATATCAGCTGATTTTTCAGCAGAAACTCTGCAGGCCAGAAGGGAATGGCATGATATATTTAGAGTGAGGAACAGGAAAAACCTACAACCAAGAATACCCTACCCAGCAAGGCTCTCATTCAGATTTGACAGAAAAATCAAAAGCTTTACAGATAAGCAAAAGCTAAGAGAATTCAGCACCACCAAATCAGCTTTAGAACAAATACTAAAGAACTTCTCTAGGTGGGGAAAAAAAAGGAGGCCACAACTAGAAAAAAAATCACAAATAGGAAAGCTCACTGGTAAAGGCAAACATACAGTAAAAGTAGGAAATCATCCACACACAAATATGATATCAAAACCAGTAACCATGAGGAGAGTACAAATGCAGGAAATGGAAAATGCATTTGAAATTTAGAGACCAGCAACTTAAAACAACCTTATATATACAGACTGCTATACCAAAACCTCACTGGAACTGAAAACCAAAAAACTGCAACAGATACACACACAAAAAAGAAAAAGCAATCCAAGCACCACACTAAAGATAGTAATCAAGTCACAAGAGAAGAGAACAAAGAGGAAGGGAAGAAGAAGACCTACAAAAACAAGTCCAAAACAATTTTTAAAATGTCAGTAGGGACATACATATCGATAATTACCTTAAACGTAAATGGATTAAATGCTCCAACCAAAAGACACAGACTGGCTGAATAGATAAAAAACCAAGAACTGTATATACACTGTCTACAAGAGACACACTTCAGATCTAGGGACACCTACAGACTGAAAGTGAGGGGATGGAAAAAGGTATTCCATGCAAATGGAAATAAAAAGAAACCTGATGTAGCAATACTCATATAAAAAATACACTTTAAAGACTGTTACAAGAGACAAGGAAGGACACTACATAATAACCAAGGGAACAATTTAAGAAGAATATATAATAAATATATATATATGTATATGTGCGTGTGTGTATATACACACACACACACACACACAACATTGGAGCACCTCAATATATAAGGCAAATGTTAATAGCCATAAAAGGGGAAATAGACAGTAACACAATAAGAGTGGGGGGGATTTAACACCCCACTTACACCAATGGACAGATCATCCAGACAGAAAATCAATAAGGAAACACAGGCCTTATATGACACATTAGACCAGGTGGACTTAATTGATATTTATAGAACATTTCAACCAAAAGCAGCAGAATACACTTTCTTCTCAAGTGTATATGGAACATTCTCCAGGATAGGTCATATCTTGGTCCATAAAGCCAGCCTCGGTAAATTTAGGAAAACTGAAGTCATATCAAGCATCTTTTCTGACCACAACGCTATGAAATGAGAAATTAGTTACAAGAAAAAAGTACAAAAATACACAAACTCCGGAGGCTAAATAATATGCTAATAAACAACCAATGGATCACTGAAGAAAGCATAGAGGAAATCAAAAAACACCTAGAGATAAATGAAAATGAAAGCGTGACAATCCAAAACCCATTGGATGAAGCAAAAGCAGTTCTAAGAAGGAAGTTTATAGCAATACAGTCTTACATCAAGAAACAAGAAAAATCTCATATAAACAACCTAACCTTACACCTAAAGCAACCAGAGAAAGAACAAACAAAATCCAACGTTAGTAGAAGGAAAGAAATCATAAAGATCAGACCAGAAATAATGAAACAGAGAAGAAAACAATAGAAAAGGTCAATGAAACTAAAAGCTGGTCCTTTGAAGAGATAAACAAAATTGATAAACTTTTAGCCAGACTCTTCAGGAAAAAAAGAGAGAGGACTCAAATCAAGAAAAATAATGACAAAAAAGGAGAAGTTACAACTTACACCACAGAAATGCCATAAGAGGCATTTATGCCAAAGTAGTCTCTTATGCCAAAGGGCCATAAGAGACTACTACAGGAAACTATAAGTCAATAAAATGGATAACCTAGAAGAAATGGACAAATTCTTAGAAAGGTACAATTTCCCAGGACTGAACCAGGAAGAAACAGAAAATATGAATACAACAATCACAAGTACTGAAATTGAATCTGTGATTTAAAAATTCCCAACAAACAGAAGTCCAGGATCAGACACCTTCACAGGTGAATTCTATCAAACATTTAGAGAAGAGTTAATACCCTATCCTTCTGAAACTATTTCAAAAAATTGCAGAGGAAGGAACACTTCCAAACCCATATTATGAGGCCACCGTCACCTTGATACCAAAACCAGACAAAGATAACACACACACACACACACACACAAATTACAGGCCAATATCACTGATGAACATAGATGGAAAAATCCTCAACAAAATACTAGCAAACTGAATCCAACAATACATAAAAAGGATCATACACCATGACCAAGTGGGATTTATCCTAGGGATGCAAGGATTCTTCAATAACCACAAATCAATCAGTGTGATACACCACATTAACAAACTGAAGAAATAAAAACATTATCATCTCAATAGATGCAGAAAAAGTTTTTTACAAAATTCAACGCTGATTTACGATAAAAACTCTCCAGAAAGTGGGCACAGAGGGAACCTACCTTAACATAATAAATGTCATATATGATAAGCCCACAGCTAACATCATACTTCATACTCAATGGTGAAAAGCTGAAACCATTTCCTCTAAGATCAGGAACAAGACAAGGATATCTACTCTTGCCACTTTTATTATTCAACATAGTTTTGGAAGTCTTAGACATGGCAATTAGAGAAGAAAAAGAAATAAAAGGAATCCAAATAGGAAAAGAAGAAGTAAAACTGTCACTGTTTGCAGATGACATGACATGACAATACGTAGAAAATTCTAACAATGCTACCAGAAAATTACCAGACCTCATCAAAGAATATGGGAAAATCGCAGGATACAAAATTAATACACAGAAATATCTTGAATTTCTATACACTAAGAATGAAAGATCAGAAAGAAAAATTAAAGAAACAATCCAATTTACTATCACATCAAAAAGAATAAAATACCTAGAAATACACCTACCTAAGGAGGGAAAAGACCTTTACTCTGAAAACTACAACTTGCTGATGAAAGAAATCGAAGAAGACACAAAGAGATGGAAAGATATATCATGTTCTTGGATTGGAATAATCAAAATGACTATATTACGCAGGCAATCTACAGATACAATGCAATTCCTATCAAATTACCAATGGCATTTTTCACAGAACTAGAACAAAATTTCAAAAAAATTCGTATGGAAACACAAAAGACAATGAATAGCAAAAGCAATACTGAGAAAGAAAAACAGAGGGATAAGGCTCCCTGACTTTAGACGATACTACAAAGCTACAGTAATCAAAACAGCATGGTACTGGCACAAAAATGGAAATATAAATCAGTGGAACAGCATAGAAAGCCCAGAAATATACCCACACACCTATGGTCAATTAATCTATGAGAAAAGAAGCAGGAATATACAATGGAGCAAGGACAGCCTCTAAGTGGTGCTAGGAAAACTGGACAGCTACATGTAAAAGAATGAAATTCGAACATTCTTTAACACCATACACAAAAATAAACTCAAAATGGATTAAAGACCTAAATATAAGGCCGATACTCTACAACTCCCAGAGGAAAACATATGTAGAACACTCTCTGACATAAACTGCAGCAATATCTTTTAGGATCCATCTCTGAGAGTAATGGAAAGAAAAAGAAATATAAACTAATGGGTTCTAATCAAACTTATAAACTTTTGCATGGCAAAAGAAACCATAAACAAAATGAAAAGACAACACACAGAATGGGAGAAAATATTTGCAAACGAAGTGACTGACACAAGATTAATCTCCAAAATATACAAACAGCTCATGCAGCTCAATATCAAAAAGCAAAAAACAAAAAAAAATCAAACATTGAGCAGAAGGTCTAAAAAGACATTTCTCTAAAGAAGACATACAGGTGGCCAAAAAGCACATGAAAAGATGCTCAACGTAGCTAATTATTAGAGAAATGCACATCAAAACTACAATAGGTATCACCTCATACCAGTCAAAACGGCCAACCTCAAAAAGTCTACAAACAATAAATGCTGAGAGGGTGTGGAGAAAAAGGAACCCTCCTACACAGTTGGTGGGAATATAAATTGGTGCCGCTACTATGCAGAACACTATGGAGGTTCCTTAATAAACTAGAAGTAGAACCACCATATCATCCAGCAATCCCGCTCCTGGGCATATATCCAGAGAAAATCATAATTTGAAAAGATACATGCACCCTAATGTTCATACCAGCAGTATATACAATAGCCAAGACATGGAAGCAACCCAAGCATCAATCGACAGATGAATGGATAAAGAAGATTTTATACACACACACACACACACACACACACACAAATAGAATATTACTCAGTCATAAAAAAAGAATGAAATAATGACATTTGCAGCAACATGGATGGACTTAGAGATTATCATACTAAGTGAAGTATGCCAGACAGAGGAAGGCAAATATCATATGATATCACTTATATGTGGAATGTAAATATATATATATATACAAGTGTACTTATTTACAAAACAAAACTAGACTGACAGACATCCGAAACAAACTTATGGTTACCAAAGGGGAGGTGGAGAGAGAGATAAATTAGGTGTTTGGGATTAAAATATACACACGACTATATATAAAATAGATAACCAACAAGAACCTACAGTATAGCACAGGGAACTATACTCAACATCCTTTAATAACCTATAATGGAAAAGAATGTTAAAAAAAGAATATATAGGGCCTCCCTGGTGGCGCAAGTGGTTGAGAGTCCGCCTGCCGATGCAGGGGATACGGGTTCGTACCCCGGTCTGGGAGGATTCCATATGCCGCGGAGCGGCTGGGCCCGTGAGCCATGGCCGCTGGGCCTGCGCGTCCGGAGCCTGTGCTCCGCAACGGGGGAGGCCACAGCAGTGAGAGGCCCGCATACCACAAAAAAAAAAAAAAAAAAAAGAATATATATATATATGTATATACGCATATATCTGAATCACTTTGCTGTACACCTGAAACTAAAACACTGTAAATCAACTATATTTCAAAAAAAATTTTTAAATAAAATACAAATTTTAAAAATGACATTATTTATAGCAAGTCTTTTTGAGGGCATGTCCTTGTTAAATACATACATAAACTTCATCCCATCTCCAAAGAATAATTTGTACTTGAGCCCACTGAGCAACACGGGATTCTGGGGGAAAAGGTTACTGACATCCATAGAGACGGTCGCAAGTCCACAGGGAAACCATAATTAACTAGCCAACGTGGAATTCCACTGAAGGTCACAAACTCTTATTACCATTTCATCCCTGCTTCCCTTTATGGTCAATGTGCCATCATGTGCCTGGCACTTAAGTGCTGCCACATTGGTCTTGGACTCTCCAGGACCCCATGATCCCCATGAAGTAAAAGAGCCCATCCCCAAAGCAGACTCTCCCTCTACAGAGGACAGACCCTACACAGCCATCCGAGAATGTCAGTGCCCTTCCCTGGTGCCTTCCTCAATGGCTTTGTGAAGTATCCTCTGGACCCTCTCAGGGAATTCATGTTGAGTGGGGAAGGGATAAGGGAGAGAGTGAGTAGATGTGAGGTTGTACATGATAAATATACCCCAACATTCTTAAACCTTGGATTCCTTCTGGTACATTGTGTATTTAGCACCTATGAACATAAGCTTCAGTTTCTCATCATCCTTACTCCAGAAGTCAATAGTCTAGACAAGGAGTCAGCAAACTACAGCCCATGAGCCAAATATGGTCCATTACCTATTTAAAATTTTATTGGAACACAGCCATGCTCTCTCATTTACATATTATCTGTGGCAGTTTTCATATCCCTACCGAAGAACTGAGTGGTTGTGACAGAGACCTTACTGCAGGCTGGCAAGACTATCGATTATCTAGCCCTTTACAGAGACATTCTGCTGCCCCCTGGCCTAGGCTGCTTCTGGTCTTGTCTACACATATCTGAACTCTGTTTTCTTATCTTCTCTTCGCTTATTCACATTCTCTAGTTTTTCTTTAGCAAACATGCTGATTAGTCAATCAGGAAAACACAGTCATGAAGCTTCTGACACATGTCAGCGTTTCACAAACCATAGACTAAACAGGCTGAACAAAATAGATGTGGGCCTCACCCAGCTTAGAGTCTATATCATGCTTTGTGTGTCAAAACAATAAAAGTTAAAAAAAATTATATATATAATATGCAATATGTATATGTATGTATGTGTGTGTATATATAATATACACATATATTATATATACATATACATATTATATATTATATACATATAGTATATATTATATGTATTATATATACACACACATACATACATATATATATCAGTATCTATATATATATCTCAATGTGATCTAAAGGAAACCAGCAGTGTGTTCTGACCTACTGCTTGGAAGACCCAGGGACTAACTCCTGTCATATCAAGGGGTCATCAGACCCTGACAGCCTGATTCATGAGCACAGAAACATATACAAGATGGGCTCAGACATCAGGATGCTAACTTACTGATTTACAGTGAGAAACTCCTGTCACACAGACCAGAAATATGTGCTGGCCATCTGCTCAGCAATGCTCTCCTGCAGTCAAGCTGCAAGGAAAGCCAAAACCTAATCAGAACCACTTTATTGATTTCTCAGGAAAAATTACCATGAAGCAGGACAAAAATACCTATATGATTAGTGCTTTTTCCTTGTAGGTAAACGTGTACGGGGATGAGAATGCTGTGTTGAATACGGAAACAGAATAAAGGAAGTACAAAGAACTGTATATTTAATGGCATCAAAACATTCAAAGACTCTGGATGCACTCAATATACCGTAAAGGTGATTATGTACGTGGGAGCAGAAACAGTTGAAGGCTAATGCTGCCAACTTTACATCATCTCTATCCTAATGAGAGCCTGAGCCATTGGGACCAGAAAATTCAAGACTTCCTGACTTTTGTAATATTTCTTTTCCTATACCTCTACAATCAAGTCTTCTTCTGATTGAAATTCTATCTCTTTAAGTGTGTTAATTGCAAGGCCCATATAACCCCCTACCTCTTTCAGATGATTTTTTCTATCTCAGCTCTAGTGTATTGTGTGTTTATCCTATATTTGTATACTCAGATAAAATCCATTCCGTGACTTACTATTTATGATACTTTCGACATAAGTTTGCTGTAGGAATTGAATACAATAATTTTTGTGAACTACCCATTACAATGTCAAGCATATAGTAGGTGCTCAGTAATGAAAAACAGGATTATGATACACTGGAAGTGGCAGATATAAATGTAATTAACTACACCACAATGTGAGGTATATTATGTTATACAAGTGGTAGAAGCAAAGTGTTATGGAGACATATAGACAAAATACTCCCAGGACTTTTAACTATGCAACATACACAACTGTAAATCGCTTTCTCACTGTCTGCCACTTTTCTCTGGCTACATTCCAGAGCATAAGTGCCAGACCTCACATGGGGCCCGAAATTTCTAACACTGTACCTTAGAATGCAGTCCAGCTCAGGTCGAGTCCAGGGTAAACATCACTTGTCTATTAACTCAGACTAAGCCAACCCTCAGTGCTGCTCACAGAAGCTTGTGGTCACCCAACCCCTGTGGGTTTGTTACGTAAATTATTTTCACAGCAAGTCTCTTCAATCCTCACCTTATAGGAATGATCAAAAATCAAAGTAAAAAACAAATCTAAAATAGTACATTCAGCTGAACTTATTTTCATTCCTCTAAACCATGGGATATTCTGCTTTCCTTCTCATGCCCTGGTGTCACCATCTACACTTGAAGCTAGAAAATTCAGAGTCATGGCCATATCTGCAAAATCAACAAACACTGTCAGTTCTCCTGAAATTGCCCCATACCTGACTTCTTTAATATCTTCTGCCTTATTTGTTTAGTTGTATTTACTCATACTTCGTTTAGCAAATGCATAACTCTTACTGAGTACCAGCCACTGTTCCAAGCACCTTAAAAATGTTAACTCATTTTATCCTAACAACCCCACAAGGAACAACCCTTTCATTATCCTCAAGGCGCAGAGGCTACATGAGGCTCCCGCTGTCACAGTCTAATGTATGGATATAAGCCCAGGCAGTCTGCTTCTGAGAACATCTTAACCCTTATGCCCCATGGCCTCTTAGTTCAGTTTCTCCTTATCCTCACCCTCAGCTACTGAAGCAGCCTGAGTGTCAACCTCCCTGCCTCCAGTCTGGTCTCTTCCCATTTGACCTTGACATCCACACTGTAGACAGAGCTACCTCTCTAGGTTATAGATATATTTATATGAGTCCTGGGCTTAAAAACTTGAGATGTCTCCCTAGGGATGTGAAGTCTCTATTTTAAGGAATAATCTGTAACCATTGGCCAGGCTTCCACACCCTCTCACAACCTGCCTTTGATCTTCCTGTCCACCCTCATCTACTACTTTCTCACCAGCCCCTTCACAGACTCTCTCCTCCAGCCGTACTGGACACGGCATGCTGCACCCTGAGTAGATCCTAAATGTTTCTGCCTCTACATCACTCACTCTAACTGGAATGTCTCATCCCTCTTCTGAGCAACTGCTCAACACAGAGGTGTGCACAGATACACATGCACACACAATACAACACCTACCCCATACTCATGGAATCTTTTTTTTTTTTTTTTTTTTGTGGTACGCAGGCCTCTCACTGTTGTGGCCTCTCCCGCTGTGGAGCACAGGCTCTGGATGCGCAGGCTCAGCGGCCATGGCTCATGGGCCCAGCCACTCCATGGCATGTGGGATCTTCCAGGACCGGGGCATGAACCCGTGTCCGACTCTCAACCACTGCGCCACCAGGGAACCCCTCTCATGGAATCTTAATGTGACATCAAAGTCTAGTCAAATGTCCTTGAGATAGACAAAGACAAATACTGTCATATACTTTGTTGTATCCATATCTATATCTCTCCTATCAGATGGCAAAATCCTGGAGATTAGGAGCTGGGTCTTGCACATGTTTCCATTCTTAATACTTAATATATTTGTACTTAAAAATGTTAAATTAGAACAAATTAAATTGAACCAAATTTTAATAAATAATACTAACAAAACTGTAAGATGAGTATTATCCCAATTTTTATAAACATGTAGCTGTACATATCTGAGTGTGTTTTTATATTAGATAAACCTACTACAATATTAAGAATGATTGACTTAGCAAGATAAGATTATGGATTGTATCAAGTTCACTCTAATTTCCCTGTGTTTTGTAAGTTTTCTATCAAGACTTTTAATAAGAAGAAAGTTGTTTTCACATAGGAAATTTTGGTGATTTTGGCAATATTTCAAGGTCAATCTGACCTTTTAAAATCTTTATACTGTTTATCAAACGTCTGTTTCCAGTTAGGATGTAGAATGTGAAATACCTGTGGTCCCACGGTAATCACAAGAAAAGCCAGGGCAACAGAGAAACAGTACTTTTCTATGAGGATAGCAAGGAAGAAGATGCAAAGAATCCTTGTTAAACTGAATTCTAGACAGAAACAAGCCCTTCACAGTGATGAGAGAGCCTCAGATCCTTCCAAACTTGAGAGTTCTCAGGTCTGAGAACACGTGGATGGTGGTGGAATAAGTCTCACATAAACAAAAAGACTTTGTAGGAATAAAAAGAAATAAGCTGGGCTGGTGGGGTCTGGGGGAATCTGGAAGAGTGACATATGTTAAGACAAATGTGGACCAACTAGTGTCTTGTCCTAACCAATCACTGAATTTTGCCAGGAAAGGAGCAATTGAGGGCAGACTCAAAAGTAGAGGGAAATAGCAACAGTCCCCCACGTTCTCACAATTCTTGAATTGTGAGGAATTGAATCCAGAGATGAACAAAAGAAAAAAATCTCTGATACCCAGTTGCCTCTCAGCTCAAATACTGACTTGTAGAAAAGGTGGCGATAGCGCTATAGGGGTTTAGCATGGCCAGTCACTGAGTTCAATCCAAGTGAAGGTCAGACCCAGTCCCCAAAATGCTTGCTCTCATAGAGAAAGCCTCATCCTAACCACTAGACAGAGAAAAATACTTGCAGTTTTTTATGAAATAAGGAGGACAACAAAGCAAATACAGCAATATCCACTATCATTTTATACACAATAAAATTTAAAAATTATGAGACATACAAAGAGCATAAACAAGAGAAAACATAGCTATTAGAAGAAAACCCACCAGGCAATAGAAATTATTCATACTGAAGCAAAGATAAAAAGAAAAGATTGAAGAAAACTAAGGGAGGCTCAGTGACATGTGAGATAATATCACACCACCTAACATATTTGTGACTGCTGTTCCAGAAGGAGAGAAGAGACTGAATGAGGAAGGAAAAGAGGACTTGAAGAAATGTAGGCCAGAACTTTCCCAAATTTAATTTAAAATGTCAACTCAGAAATTCAAGAAATGTAATAAAGCTCAATTCTGATTAATGCAAAGAAAGCTTCATCTAGGCACATCATAATCAAGTTTCTGAAAATAATATATAAAGAGCAGGTCTTAAAAGAATTCAGAGGAAAAAACACTTCACGTCCAGGTGAACAATGATAAAAATGATAGTTAACTTCTCATCATAAAAATGCAAGCTAGAAGACAATGATACATCACCTTTAAAATGTCAAAGAGAGGATATTAATGTAGAATTCCATATCTATCATAAATATCCTTTGAAAATCAATGAAACCTTAAAGAATGTATTGCCAGCCAAAAGAATATGCATATTACAAATATCTAATAAATTATATCAAAAATACGTAACTCCTGAGCAAATAAAGCACTTAAACAGACACTTATTTTTCTAAAAAGACATAAAATCTCTACTAAATACTCAATAAGGTATATTATAGCATTAGTTATCAGGTAAATACAAATTAAAACCAAAATGAGATACTTCATGCCCACAAGAATGGCTAAATTTAAGAAAATTGACAATAGGAAATATTGTTGAGGATATGAAGAAATTGGATTTTTCTTATATTGCTTGTGGAAGTGCAATCACTTTGGAAAACTACTGGGTAAATTCTTATAAAGCTAAACATGCACATGCCCCAGGTTTTACTTCTCCAGAAGTAAAAGTGTTATGTCCACAAAAAGACTTGTACAAAAAATCTTATTCTTCAAAGCCAAAGTGAAAATGAGACAGGCTGGGACCTGGGACCCTTTGCTGCAGTGCCTGCACCTGGACAAATGTCTCCTTGAGCAATAAAATACAAAGAAACTATAAGGGACTAAAAATAACTGTGTGCGTGCACAATTGGGGTGAATTATGGACAATGAGATAAAAAAAGACCAAGAAGACCAACTGTCACTTCTGAAGAGCCAGGAGCAAAAGCAAGGGGTTGGGAGAAAAAGCAGGGTACTGTGCATGCCCCCTGTGCACACCACCACCAAAGGGGTGGGCAGACCACCTAAGCCACCCAGCTAGCCTGACCCATGGACACACCCCTACCCTCACCCCATATAAGGAACCAGCTCTCCCCCACTCTCGGGGAGCAGGCAAGCAAGGGAACCTGATACTTGTTCCCACTCCCCACTGCTGCAGCAGGAGCCCCAATAAAGCCTTGTCTGAATTTCTTGTCTGGCCTCTTATCCACTTCTATTTATTAACAAGGCCAAGAACCCTGGTTGGTAACATACTTTGTGGCAACCACGAAAGGACAATTGTCCCCTTCCTGGGAGAGGATGTGGGCACCTCTGGGACCACTGAATTCAGCTTCTCCGTGGGTGACAAGTGGCACCTGAACCTTTGTTTCAGCGTAGCCGCATTTGGTACTGTCTGCCTTCCTGTCCCCTGGGGGCCTCAGTACTCTCATTCAGGCAGCAGTTTTCCTCTCCCCTTTGTCCTTTATCCCTCAGCACTTTCCCTTACCCCTTTTGCCCCTTTCCCTCTTCTGAAATCTCTCTACATCTCCTCTCCCCTTTGTCCTTTATCCCTCACCACCTTCCCTTTCCCCTTTTGCCCCTTTCCCTCTTCTGAAATCTCTCTACATCTCCTCTCCCCTTTGTTCTTTATCCCTCACCACCTTCCCTTTCCCCCTTTGTCCCTTTCCCTCTTCTGAAATCTCTCTACATCTCCTCTCCTTTGTCCTTTATCCCTCACCACTTTCCCTTTCTGCCTTTTGCCCCTTTCCCTCTTCTGAAATCTCTCTACATCTCCTCTCCCCTTTGTCCTTTATCCCTCACCACTTTCCCTTACCCCTTTTGCCCCTTTCCCTCTTCTGAAATCTCTCTACATCTCCTCTCCCCTTTGTCCTTTATCCCTCACCACCTTCCCTTTCCCCCTTTGTCCCTTTCCCTCTTCTGAAATCTCTCTACATCTCCTCTCCTTTGTCCTTTATCCCTCACCACTTTCCCTTTCTGCCTTTTGCCCCTTTCCCTCTTCTGAAATCTCTCTACATCTCCTCTCCCCTTTGTCCTTTATCCCTCACCACTTTCCCTTACCCCTTTTGCCCCTTTCCCTCTTCTGAAATCTCTCTACATCTCCTCTCCCCTTTGTCCTTAATCCCTCACCACTTTCCCTTTCCCCTTTTGCCCCTTTCCCTCTTCTGAAATCTCTCTACATCTCCTCTCCCCTTTGTCCTTTATCCCTCACCACCTTGCCTTTCCCCTTTTGCCCCTTTCCCTCTTCTGAAATCTCTCTACATCTCCTCTCCCCTTTGTCCTTTATCCCTCACCACCTTCCCTTTCCGCCTTTTGCCCCTTTCCCTCTTCTGAAATCTCTCTACATCTCCTCTCCCCTTTGTCCTTTATCCCTCACCACCTTCCCTTTCCCCTTTTGTCCCTTTCCCTCTTCTGAAATCTCTCTACATCTCCTCTCCCCTTTGTCCTTTATCCCTCACCACCTTCCCTTTCCCCTTTTGTCCCTTTCCCTCTTCTGAAATCTCTCTACATCTCCTCTCCCCTTTGTCCTTTATCCCTCACCACCTTCCCTTTCCCCTTTTGTCCCTTTCCCTCTTCTGAAATCTCTCTACATCTCCTCTCCCCTTTGTCCTTTATCCCTCACCACTTTCCCTTTCCGCCTTTTGTCCCTTTCCCTCTTCTGAAATCTCTCTACATCTCCTCTCCCCTTTGTCCTTTACCCCTCACCACCTTCCCTTTCCCCTTTTGTCCCTTTCCCTCTTCTGAAATCTCTCTACATCTCCTCTCCCCTTTGTCCTTTATCCCTCACCACCTTCCCTTTCCCCTTTTGTCCCTTTCCCTCTTCTGAAATCTCTCTACATCTCCTCTCCCTGTCCTCTCCTACTTCTGTCCTATTCTTCCACGAGAGCGGATGTCGGGTGGCTACAGCATCACATCTTTCAGCTTATGGGACCCTGCTCCCTCTGGCTGGCAGCAGCTCACCTTGACGGGTGACAAGCAGAGGTGGAAGAGGCTCGCCTCACACCAGGCACACCTTGGTCCAGTGGGCTCTCCCTGATGGGGGGTTTATGAGAATGATAGAGGTTCAAACCTCATATCATGTAGTGGCTAGAAGTCTAACCGTCCCAATATTCTCACCTTTATTTTCCTGCCACCAAGAGAAGTCCCACTGGGAATGGGCTGAAGTGGCAGATTTCTACATACTGCTGTATGCATGGGTGAAAGTCCCACATGTGGCTTGGGAACCCACAGATGATGTACAAATTGTATGCATGGGTGAGAGTCACACCTGTGGATCCGAGCCCCACAGACGACGTACAGCTGGTTGGTTTCTGGCTTCTGTCCACCACTGCCCTCCTTCACTGGCCCTTTCTGGAAGTGTGCAGGTTGTTGTCTGAATAGACACCCACAGGGGGCAGGTTGAAACAGCAATCTCTCTCTTTGTCTCTCTTTTTCAGTCTTTTCTGTCCCTCCTCCCTTTACCTCTCCCTTGGTCCTCACCCCTACACTCCCATCCCCTTCATCCTGAAGACTGCTTGTGTGTGTCTTTAAGTTTCTGCCATTGGTGCAGGTTTTTAAAAGGATCTTTGTTTTATGTAGTTTTGTCTGTCTGTCCAACCACTCCTGCAAGTCTCTGTCAACATTGTGGGCGTGGCGGAACACTTAAGACTTGAATACAAATACAGCCCATGTTCCCTGAGACTCCAGCCTTGGGTTACTTAGTGAGATTTTTTTTTTTTTTTTTTTTTTTTTGTGGTATGCGGGCCTCTCACTGTTGTGGCCTCTCCCGTTGTGGAGCACAGGCTCCGGACGCGCAGGCTCAGCGGCCATGGCTCACGGGTCCAGCTGCTCCGCGGTATGTGGGATCTTCCCGGACCAGGGCACGAACCCGTGTCCCCTGCATCGGCAGGCAGACTCTCAACCACTGCGCCACCAGGAAGCCCTACTGAGTGAGATTTTAAAGAGCAAAAAAAAAAAAAAAAAAGAGAGGAGCTTGCATTTCCCTCCTCTGCCTTTGCAATGTAACTATTCTGCCTGGGCTCTCAGGAACTACCTGTAGTCCCCCAGACTGAGGGGAAGAAAAAAGGCCTTATAAATTCAAGTGGGAGAACTATGAGATCTCTGGTTCTATCTTTATGTAAAAATTAGCTTATAAATGAGCTGTATTTAATTGGCATAAAGGAAATGGAGAGCTTATATACATTCTCAGAAATATAAAAGAAAATTCGCCAGAATACACTTCAGGTTCATGTGAGCTGGGAAATATTCAATAATAATATCTGGTATTAAAGCCAGCTTAAGCTTGTGGGTTTAATTAATACAGACCTGTGTTTATAGTCATCAACATTAAGTATAATACTTTTATTGTACCTAAGGTTACTGGAAGTCAATAAGTGTATATTGTTTCTGTTATAAAATCTGTCAACCAGAGGGGTTTCCCTGGTGGCGCAGTGGTTGGGAGTCTGCCTGCCAATGCAGGGGACGCGAGTTTGTGCTCGGGTACGGGAAGATCCCACATGCTGTGGAGCGGCTGGGTCCGTGAACCATGGCTGCTGAGCCTGCACGTCTGGAGCCTGTGCTCCGCAATGGGAGAGGCCACAACAGTGAGAGGCCTGCGTACCGCAAAAAAAAAAAAAAAAAAAAAAATCTGTCAATGAGGAAAATAACCTTATATGATTAAACTTTCAAGTAAATATAACTGGAATAAGGGCTTTTTGGTAAACTCTATAGGAATAATTATGTTTTGGAAATGTCCATCTAAAATAGTACCTCCAAATTTTGGTAACTTGAAACCAAACAAAGGTAAATGATAGATATCTATTGAGTATCCAGGCCATTTAAAATAAGATGAAATATTAGAACATGAACTGCTAACTAGGCCTAAATTTTCCCACTTTTGTTTTCTTTTGAGAGGGAAACTAAAGATGTTTGGGTTTATTAGACACATGTCTTGTACCACATTAAAGAAAGAAATTGTGCTTTGGGTAGATACATATTTCTAGAGGTTATGGGATACTCCAATCAGGGAATGCTAATGTAAAAGACAGTTTATGGTTGCTTAAGGAAAGTAGGATGTGTGTTTTCAGAAAAAGAAAGTATGAGGAATGGAAATATATTTTGTTAAAGGAAAAATGGTGATTTTGGTCCTAAAGCTGGTTATTTCTGAATAGGAAAAGAATAAAGGACAAAATAATAGGGCTACAGAAAGTTGCAAAAGGTGTGTGGAAAAAGAACATTGGTAAAAGAATTTTGTATGTGGTCAGGACTTTCTAAGGTTGCATTAAATTTAATTAGGTAAATGGATTTTATTAAGAGTAGGCTAATACAAGACTGGGCTGGGGACGGTCCACTTCCAAGCTCACTCACGTCATCCACAGGCCTTTGATCCTGTTAGCTCAGAAGGCCAAACTAATTGCATTAATGAGAGGTTTGCAATTAGGGAAGGATAAGAAATTAAATATTTTTACTGATTCTAAATATGGGTTCCACATGCTACATGCTCATGCTGCCATTTGGAAAGAAAGAGGAATGTTAACTGCTAGAAATTCCCACATGAAACATAAAGGTTTGATTCTTGCTCTTTTAG
Source organism: Mesoplodon densirostris (assembly GCF_025265405.1). NCBI lineage: Eukaryota > Metazoa > Chordata > Mammalia > Artiodactyla > Ziphiidae > Mesoplodon > Mesoplodon densirostris. The sequence continues at coordinate 188,242,443 of NC_082662.1, read as the reverse complement.
AAGCAGTGTAGCTCCTGACCCAGGTAGCAGTATCCACTGTAGGGGCCATCAGAGGGATAGATCTTTTGTGAGTCAAGGGAAGAGCAGAGCTGATCAAATTGCAAAACAGGCAGCTCAACTGCAGGAGCCTGAGCAAGTTATGGCCCTAGTGATTGGCCCCCCTGAACTCCCTAGCCTCCCCCAGTATTCCCCACAGGAAAAAGAAAATGCTGAGAAATGTGGCTGTGAGAAAGGAAGCCCAGGCTGGTATGAAAAAGGAGGATAAAGTTCTAATCCTTGAGTCCCAACAGTGGAAACTCACTAAGAACTGACATGATGCCACTCACTATGGGAGGGATATACTTTGGGATTTGATGCAAAAGGCGTTTTCAGGGAAGGGGCTTAAAAGAACAGTAAAACAAGTAATGCTTGCTTGTGATTTATGTGCCCATAATAACCCACAGACCCATCCAATCTCCCCTTTGTTACTCAGGCCAATTCAATGCCAAGGGACATATCCAGGGGAAGACTTGCAGTTAAATTTCACCCAAATGCCCTCATGATCAGGATATAAATATCTTCTGGTGTTGATATTTTCATGGGATGGCTTGAAGCCTTCCCCACCAGATCTGAAAAGGCTATGGACATCTGTAGGTCCCTTTTAAAAGAAATAATTCCTTGGTTTGGACTCCTAAAGTCCCTCCAGAGTGATAATGGGTCCTCTTTTATAGCCAAAATCACACAGAGGCTCATGATAGCCCTACGGATAGACTACAAGCCACATACCTCTTGGCACTCCCAGTCGTTATGGAAGGTAGAGAAAATTAACCATACTTTAAAGAAAACTTTAGCAAAGCTCTACCAAGAAACACACGAACCCTGGACCAACTTGCTTCCTATTGCACTCCTTAGGGTCTGTGCAGCCCCCAGGGGTGGTGTGAGGCTTAGCCCATTTGAAATGACTTATGGGAGGCCATTTCTTGCTACTGATGTTCCACTGGATGAGGAAGTGAACCGGACCCTGAGATATATTATTAATCTAGGGCAAGTGCAGAAAGCAATCCAGGACTATGCCCACATGGCACTGCCAGCTCCCACTAAAAATACAGAGGAAGCAGCAGTTCCTTCACAAATAAGCCCTGGGGACCAAGTTTTTCTTAAAACCTGGAAATAGGGGTGCCCCCAAGACCAATTATTGATGAGATGGAAGGACCCCTATAAAGTAATTTTAGCCACTCCCACTATTGTCAAACTGCAAGGGATATCTAGTTGGGTACATTTGTCCAGACTAAAGCTTTTCCCTCCAGAAACCCCTCAGGTCACAACAGAAGAGCAATCCATCTGTGAGTCAGTGGAAAATCTGAGATGCCTATTCAAAAGACAGGAATCATCAACAGATAAGTAAAGTGATGTAGAGAGTTGGACTCCTATTTGCCATTCTTGCTCTTGTACTCAGCAGGATCATACATAAGCAACTTGTAAAAAAAATAATGTTGTAGAGCTTTATATGTTTAATTATTAACATAATGGTCTGATGTCCCCTAATTGTTCAAGTACTGACAACAGTTATGTCCTTCAAGACTGTCCACTCTTAACAACTGTGAAACAGACATTCAGGTCTGCACCACTGAAGGATTTGTTTTCCTCTCTGGACACCTAAACCATCATATGTTACAGAATTATGACGAGACCCCTGTCCTTCTCCAACCAAGCTATAGCCTATAAATGCATTGATAATGTCCACTTCATAGGAGAGTGAACTGTAGCGACTATAGAGATAAGAAGGACCATCCCAGCTCACCACCAAACCCAGAGAGCACTAGGAATGATCTTAGCAGGGGCAGACTTGCCCATAGGACTGGCAGCTCCATGGGGAGGCTTTACCTATCAGGAAGCAATGCTGAGAAACCGCAGACAGCTTGGTTATATGATGGAACAGATGGAACAAGCCTTAATGGGACTTAAGACCTCTCTTGTTTCTTTCGCTAATGTAGTTCCTGACAATCATCTAGCTCTTGATTACCTTTTGGCAGAACAAGGTGGAGTTTGTGTGATAATTAATACTTCCAGCTGTACCTGGATCAATGCAACAGGGAAGATAGAATTTAATATCAAGGAAATACATGCCCCGGCAGAGTGGCTTCACAATTTTGGCAGGGGTGATATCACCACCACTGTCTGGTTAACAGTTAAGGAAGCCCTCCCAAAGTTAACCTGGTTCCTTCCCCTTCTATGTCCTTTAACAACTATTGTTGTTCTTCTCCCTTTGGGTGCTTGTTTATTTAATCTTCTGGTTAAGTTTGTGTCTTCTAGGCTCCAACAGTTTGAAGTAAGTCTCATGATGCCTCAAGGAATTCAACCCATTCCAGTGGAGAGTGGCCCGGGTCCCTACAGGTTCTTGGAAAAGTCAGTGAGGGACTTCTATGCCTCTAGGGTAGGCTACGATCTGCAGCCCCTATCCAGCAGGAAGAAGTTTCAGAAGAAGAGACCTTCGGCCTCTTACCCTTTAAGAATAAGGGGTGTGGAATCCCTCAGTGAGGAATGAGACAGGCTGGGATCTGGGACCTTCTGTTGCAGTGCTTGCACCTGGGCAAACGTCTCCTTGAGCACCAAAATATGAAGAAACCATACAAGACTAAAAATAACTGTGTGCATGTGCAGCTGGGGCAAATTATGGACGACAAGATAGAAAAAGACCAAAAAGACCAACTGCCACTTCTGAAGAGCCAGAAGCAAAAGCAGGGCACTGCACATGCCCCCTGCACTCAACACCACCTAAGGGGTGGGCAGACCACCTAAGCTACCCCTCCAGCCAGACCCCTGGACACACCCCTACCCTCACCCCACATAAGGAACAAGCTCGTCCCTCCTCGGGGAGTGAGCAAGCAAGTAAGGGAATCTGTTACTTGTTACCACTCCCCACTGCTGCAGCAGGAGTCCCAATAAAGCCTTGCCTGAATTTCTTGTTTGGCCTCTTATCAATTTCTATTGATTAAGGAAGCCAAGAACCCTGCTGAGTAACAAAAACAACTTCTACATTCAACAACAGGAAAATAGATAAATGAAATTCATAAGAATGTACTTTGTGACAATAAAAAGTGAACAATTGATACACAGAATAATATGCATAAATCTCAAAAGCTTATGTTGAGAGAAAGAATCAGACACAAAAAGTGCTTACATATAATTCCCTTGTGTGCAGTTGAGAAACAGGCAATGGTGATGGAAATTGTAGGAGAAGCGGCCTCTCAGTATTGGAAGGGAACCTTTCTGGGTCATGAAAGTGTTGTATATTTTGATTGAAATTTGAGTTATATTTGTCAAAACTTATTAACCTGTACATTTAAGATGTGTCTATTATTGAAGTATTTATACTTCAATAAATAAATATCAGTCTCTAGTGATGAATGTAAAAACAAAGACTAGTATCTACCAGCACACTAGTTATGCCCATCAAGGTTTGTGGCTTCTGCAAATTATTCAATTACACTTATTAATTCCATTGCAGTTGGTAAAGTTTTGGAATCAGATTTGGTAAGCACTACAACATTCTGGTCACCACTAGAATTTAACCTCCAGCAGGTCATGAATCCTAATCAACACTTTTAGTGTACAATTATTATGTTAATCTCAAATATGTCATGTTTAGTTATTGGCTGAGAACTCACTCATGCCTAGTTCTATTAGGAAGTTGTTTCTGTCCAAAGTCTGCTCCTCTTCCTCTACAGCTGTGGTGCTAAATGGAGCTGCAATACCTTTCCTCCACAGACACAAAGTCGAACCACTGATCCAGGTCTAATAAAAGCATTTAATTTCTCTGTCCAGTGATTGTTCCAGCATGGGCAGGTGACTCGATCTAGGTCAAGAGAGTGCTTCTTCAGGATTGTTTTATTTAGAGTTAGAGGAAAAGGGATTTTCTCTTTTTTGAGTATCTTCCTGAAAAGATGTATATACATTGGGGACTGCTAGTAGTCTTCTTTTTTATTGTATCAGGAAAATTTATACTAAGTGAGTACAAAGTCAAGCAAAGGCAAATGTATAAAAGAGGGAGAGTTCTCTTTGCCTTGTGGCTCTGGTTTCCTTCTGTAAGATCCCTACAGGGACCTAGCTCACTGTAAGGAAAACCAACTTGGTTCCTGAGCCAAGAAATCTTTCTATTACACTAGCTTGAGTTAAATTTCTGTCCCCTGCAATTTAGCAAATCTGGACTAGTACATGATACTATTGTTGAGATAATGAAATATCTTCTTTTGATATATTACTGAAAAAATCAAGAACACTTTGATGAAGGTATTTTAATAGTTTGATAACCATATTAAACAAATAAACTTGGTATGACAACTCCTGGAACATATTAATCTCTACTTCTTTTTCTCTGTGCTTGGAAATAATATATTTAACATTCAATTCTAAAATATCAGTGTATATAAATATCAAGTCCAGTAATAACTAATTTCCAGTGTCATTTTTTTTTAAATTGAGAATTCTGGGAAAACAGGAGTGGCAGTAGTGTTTTTAATGTTTCCAAGTTAACCATCAAAACAAACATATTAACTAGACTAGGGGTAGGGGTAGGGCAGGATCCATATAGTATCTGTGCATAAAAAAGAAGGGGGAAGCAATGGGGTATCTGAAAAACATGAAAACTGGAGAACCCCAAATAGCCAAAGCTACACACGGTAAAGTGATGGGCCAATATTTGTAAGATGTGCAGAAATGAAAGCAGTATAGGCCCTATAATGTCTCCAAACTAACTATTCAAATCTCCCCTCCAAGACAAAGTCCTACACTAAGAAGAAACTCACAGGAACAGAAAATAAATTGAATAGGACATGGATAAGGGGGTGTATTAGTCAGGAAGGGCCACCATAACAAAATACTACAGATGGGGTGCCTTAACAACAGGAATTATTTTCTGGAGGATAGAAATCCAAGATCAAGATGCTGGAAAATTTGATTCTGATGAGAGTTCTCTTTCTGGCTTGTTGTGTCCTCACATGACCTTTCTTTTCCTCTGTGTGCACATGAAGAAACATGGATCCTTTGTGTCTCTCTCATTTGGTATGAGAACACCAGTCCTATTGGAGTAAGGCCCCAATTATGACTTCACTTAACCATTATTACCTTCTTATAGGTCCTACATTTAAGTGCATTCATTTTGTGTGTTAGGGCTTCAAGAGATGAATTTGGGTGGGGGACATGATTCAGTCCATTGGTCAAAGGAAATATAAGTCCTAGGGAAAAATAACAAACAAACTTCAGTGGGCATCTCAGTGTTTGGCTCATTTGTGGGGCAAATGGACCTGGTTTGACCAATTGTGCCCTTCCGTAACCTGACACAGAGAACACATGTCTAGAAACATCACTCTGGCTGCACTACATCAAACAACCTGAGGAGGTGGCTTCATATAAAACCTTCTTGTTACTGTGGTATGTTTTAAAAAGAAGCAGTCATAACTCTGAATGTTGCAGAGATGGTAAACTGGAGACGATGGCAGAGCAGAAGGACTTGAGCTCACCTCCTGTCATGAAAACACCAAAATCACAACTAACTGCTTAACAACCTTCAACAAAAAAGACTGGAACCTACAAAAAAGTTATTCTACATCCAAAGACAAAGAAGAAGCCACAATGAGATGGTAGGAGGGGCATTTCTGCAGTATAATCAAATCCTATACATGCTGGTGGGTGACCCAAAAACTGTAAAATAATTATGTTTTAGAGGTTCTCCCACAGGAGTGAGAGTTCTGGGTCCCACAGCAGACTACCCTACCTGGGGGGGTCTGGCATCAGGAGGAGGAGAACCCAGACCACTTGGCTTTGAAAGCCAGTGGGGCTGGAGTGTGGGAGCTGCACAGGACTGGGGGAAACAGAAACTCAACTCTTGGAGGGCACACACAAGGTTTCACATGCATGGGACTCGGGGCAAAGCAGTGACTCCATAGAAGCCTGGGCCAGACCAACCTGCAGGTCTTGGAGGGTCTCCTGGGGAGGTGGGGGTCAGCTGTGGTCCATGGTCGCGGCAGGGACACTGGTGGCTGAGGCTTCAGGAAATACTGATCAGCGTGATCTCTCCTGGAGGTTGCCATTTTTGCACAAAGACCTTCCCCCACCCAATAACCTGCAGACTCCAGTGCTAGGACATTTCAGGTCAAACAACCAAGAAGGTGGGAACATGGCTCCACCCATCAGCAGACAGGCTGCATAAAGTTGTACTGAGTGCACAGCCACCTCTAAACACAGCTCTTGACATGGGCTGCCAATCAGAGGGACACGACCAAGGTCTGCCCAACAGTGGGCAGGCACCAGAAGCAAGAAGGACTAAAAACCTGCAGCCTGAGAAACAGAGACAACAAACATAGAAAATTAGATAAAATGAGACAGCAGAGAAATATATTCCACACAAAGGAACAAGATAAAATCTCAGAAGAACTAAGTGGAGTGGAGACAGGAAATCTGCCTGAAAAAGAAATCAGAGTAATGATAGTAAAGATGAACCAAGATCTCAGAAAAAGATTGGAGGCACAGACAGAGAATATAGAAGAAATGTTTAACAAAGAGCTAGAAGATTTAAAGAACAAACAGAGAGACAAATAATACAATAACAAATGAAAAATACAACAGAAGATCAATAGGAGAATAAATGAGGCAGAAGAACGAATAAGTGAGCTGGAAGACAGACTGGTGAAAATCACTGCTGCAGAACAGGATAGAGAAGAAATAATGAAAAGAAATGAGGACAGTCTCAGAGTCTTCTGGGACAACATTAAATGCACCAACACACACATTATAGGGATTCCAGAAAAAGAAGAAGAGAGAGAAAGGACCTGAGAAAATATCTGAAGAGATTATAGCCAAAAACATCCTGAACATGGGAAAAGAAACACTCGCTCAAATCCAAGAAGTGCAGAGAGTCCCATACAGGATAAACCCAAGTAGGAATACATCAAGACAGATATTAATCAAATTGACAAAATTAAAGACAAAGAAAAAATATTAAAAGCAACAAGGGAAAGGCAACAAATAACATAAAAGGGAATCCACATGAGGTTATCAGCTGATTTTTCAGCAGAAACACTGCAGGTCAGAAGGGAGTGGCACAATATATTTAAAGTGATGATCAGAATGATCATTTTTTAACAAACCTGATTCACTTTGTTATAGAGCAGAAACTAACACACTTTACAAAAAAATTAAAGTGATGAAAGGGGAAAACCTACAACCAAGCATACTCTACCCAGTAAGACTCTTGTTCAGATTCAATGGAGAAATCAAAATCTTTATAGACAAGCAAAATCTAAGATAATTCAGCATCACAAAACCAGCTTTACAACAAATACTAAAGGAACTTCTCTAGGCAGAAAAGGTCACACCTGGAAACAAGAAAATTATGAATGGAAAAGCCACCAGAAAAGGCAAACATACTGTAAAGTTAGGAAATCATTCACACACATATATCTAAACCAATAATCATGAGAAGAGCAGAGTACAAATGGAAATGTATTGGAAATACATTTGAATTTAGGACAATAGCAACTTAAATAAACTTGCCAGCTATATCACAAACTCATGGTAGCCACAAACCAAACATCTACAATAGATGCACACACACAAAAGAAAAAGCAGTCCAAACACAACTCTAAAGATAGTAATAAAATCACAAGAGAATAAAAGAGGAAGGAAAGAAAAAAAGACCTACAAAACAAATCCTAAACAATTAACAAAATGGCAATAGAACATACATATCAATAATTACCTTAAATGTAAATGGATTAAATGTTCCAACCAAAAGATATAGACTGGGTGAATGGATATAAAAACAAGACCCATATATATGCTATCTACAAGAGACCCACTTCAGACCTAGGGACACATACAGACTGAAAGTGATGGGATGGAAAAAGATATTCCATGCAAATGGAAATCAAAAGAAAGCTGGAGTAGGAAGACTCATATCAGACAAAACAGACTTTACAATAAAGACTGTCAGAAGAGACAAAGAAGTACATGACATAATGATCAAGGGATCAATCCAAGAAGAAGATATAACAATTTTAAATATATATGCACCCAACATAGGAGAATCTCAATATATAAGGCAAATGCTAACAGCCAAAAAAGGGGAAATTGACAGTAACACAATAATAGTGGGAGACTTTAATACCCCACTTACATCAATGGACAGATCATCCAGACAGAAAATCAATAAGGAAACACAGACCTTAAATGACACATTAGAACAAATGGACTGAATTGATATTTATAGAACATTCCATCCAAAAGCAGCAGAATACACATTCTTCTCAAGTGCACATAGAACATTCTCCAGGATAGATCACATGCTGGGTCAAAAAGCAAGCCTCGGTAAACTTAAGAAAACTGAAATCATATCAAGTATCTTTTCTGACCACAATGCTATGCGATTACAAATCAATTACAAGGAAAAAAACTGTAAAAAACACATCACATTCATGTGGAGGCTAAACAATATGTTACTAAACAACCAATGGATTGTTGAAGAACTCAAAGAAGAAAGTAAAAAATAACTAGATAAAAAATGACAATGAAAATAGGACAATCCAAATCCTGTGGGACACAGCAAAAGCAGTTCTAAGAGGGAAGCTTACAGGAACAATCTTACCTCAGGAAAGAAGAAAAATCTCAAATATACAATGTAAGCTTACACCTAAAGCAACTAGAGAAAGAAGAACGAACAAAACCCAATGTTAGTAGAAGGAAAGAAATCACAAAGATCTGAACATAAATAAATGAAATAGAGAAGAAGAAAAAAATAGAAAAGATCAAAGAAACTAAAAGCTGGTTCTTTGAAAAGATAAAATTGATAAAACTTTAGTCAGACATCTAGATAAAAAGGGAAAGGCCTCAAATCAATGAAATTAGAAATGAAAAAGAAGTTACAACTGACAACACAGAAATACAGAGGATCATAAGAGACTACTACAAGCAATTATATGCCCAGGTAATGGACCACCCAGAATTCTTATTAAGGTACAATCTTCCAAGTCTGAACCAGGAAGATACAGAAAATATGAAGAGACCAATCACAAGTACTGAAACTGAAAATGTGATTTAAAAATTTCCGACAAATAAACGTCCAGGACCAGATGCCTTCACAGTCGAATTCTAACAAATATTTAGAGAAGAGTAAACACCTACCTTTCTGAAACTATTCCAAAAATTTGCACAGGAACACTCCCAAACTCATTCTATGAGGCCACCATCACCCTGACACACAAAAAACAAAGATACCACACACACACACACAAAATATATATATTACAGGCCAATATCACTGATGAACATAGATGAAAAAATCCTCAACAAAATACTAGCAAACCAAATCCAACAATACATTAAAAGGATCATACACTATGATCAAGTGGGACTTATCCCAGGGATGCAAGGATTTCTCAGTATCTGAAAATCAATCAGTGTGATACACCACATTAACAACCTGAAGAATAAAAACCATATGATCATCTCAATAGACACAGAAAAAACTTTTGACAAAATTCAATACCCATTTATGATAAAACTCTCCAGAAAGTGGGTATAGTGGTAACCTACCTCAATGTAATAAAGGTCATATATGACAAACACACAGCTAACATCATACTCAATAGTGAAAAGCTGAAAGCATTTCCTCTAAGATCAGGAAGATGACAAGGATGTCCATTCTTGCCACTATTGTTCAACATAGTTTTGGAAGTCTTAGCCATGGCAATCAGAGAAGAAAAAGAAATAAAAGCAATCCAAATAGGAAAAGAAGAAGTAACACTGTTTGAAGATGACATTATACTATACACAGAGAATCCTAAAGATGCTACCAGAAAATTACTAGAGCTCATCAGTGAATTTAGTAAAGTTGCAGGATGCAAAATTAATATACAGAAATCTCTTGCATTCCTATACACTAACAACAAAAGTTCAGAAAGAGAAATCAAGGAAACAACTTCATTTACCATCACATCAAAAAGAATAAAATACCTAGGAATAAACCTACCTAAGGAGACAAAAGACCTGTACTCTGAAAACTATAAGACTCTGGTGAAATAAAAAATGGCACAAAGAGATGGAGAGATATATCATGTTCCTGGATTGAAAGAATCAATATTGTGAAAATGTCCATACTACCCAAAGCAATCTACAGATCAATGCAATCCCTATCAAGTTACCAATGGTATTTTTCACAGAATTAGAACAAAAACTCTTACAATTTGTATGGAAACACAGAAGAACCCAAATAGCCAAATCAATTCTGAGAAAGAAAAACGGAGCTGGAGGAATCAGGCTCCCTGGCGTCAGACTATACTCCAAAGCTACAGTCATCAAAGCCATATGATATTGGCACAAAAACAGAAATATAGATCAATGGAACAGGATAGAAAGCCCAGAAATAAACCCACTATATATTTATATATATATAAATATCTGAACCTCTTTGCTGTACACCTGAAACTAACACAACACTATAAATCAACTATACCCTAATATAAAATAAAAATTAAATTAAAAAAAGAAGTCTTAGAAAACACTTCAGAAGAAGAACAAAGACAAGAAATCCCAAGAAGTCTGGGACCATACATTTATATTATATGAAATTTAACACTTCATGAAAATAATAGAACATAGAACGTTAGTGCAATAAAGTTAAAATGACTATCCTGACCTATTCTCTCTTTTTTAAAACTTTAGGAAGCAAGAATAAAAAGCAGCAAATAATTGTGGTTGAATCCTAAGTGATTTCACTATAGGCAAAAGAATAAGAAATAAGATAATACCCTTACAAGAAAAAAAATGCCAGAAAGGCATGCTAGCAAATAGGGTAAAAACTGAAACCTTGTATTTCAAACTCAGCTAAAAAAATAAGAATATTATAGAAGATAGGAACATAAAAACATAAATCAGAATTAAATATAAATTAAAAAGACTTCTGGATTTAGTTCCAACACAAAAAGATCTTAGAAGTTATCACTCCATTACAAAAACAAAATTGCTGAACAAACTAAAAATCAGTGATATTTCTTAGATTCATCAGAGAACTGAGGTTACAGGGCTGCCTAGCCAAAATCTGAAGAGACACATGAACACAGAAAATCAAGTGGAGACCAGCAAATCTGAAGCAGAAGCTTTTGGAGCCAGCAACCAGCAGAAACAGTTAAATGGTAATTTTGATGAATTTCTGGAGGGTGAGAGTAGGCTAGCATGAGAGATTAAAAACTCCTGGGGCCACTGGACTCTCACACTTGAGTGAGTTTAATGTCCAAAAACCCAACTAGGCTCCCATGGCTACAATTAGAGAAAAATCCTCTCCTGTTTCTGGCCGAAGAAGGGAAAAGCGACCATTTTTAAATATACCCAGAAGGAAAACTGTATTATTAGAGCCTTATCTACATGCAGGAGGGGCACCTAGTCAGCTCTAATCTCCTCCAGCTTTGCTATCTCAAATGAGGGGGGGACACACATAAAAAAGGCTAAGAAGCACTTCTGAAGACCAGGCCCACTAAATAACAGAAATTTAATAAGATTAAATGTCATGATTTCCCCTTCCCATCACCTTCCCCCCCATTTTGATAGGGCTCCAGGATAATGACAGCTAGTTACAATGGAAAGAGCTGCAGGAAACAGACTCTTCTGTTTTAGAACTGAAGAAGTTCTCAGGCAAATCCAAAGACAGCAGGGGAGAAAACAAAATAAGAAAACTAGAGAATACTGACTCCTCTGGCAACTACAGTTACAGCAAACAGTAAACACAGCTCAACTCCTAGGCAAATTAAAATAAAACCTCACACTAAAAACCTAATTATCTCAGTTTCTATTATACAATATATTGTTTCCAGCTTTCAACAACAACAAAAAACTATTATACAAGGTATGCTAAAAGGCATAAAACACTCAGTCTGAACAGACAAAGCAAGCATCAGAACCAGACTTAGATTTGATATAGATTTCAGAATTATCAGACAGGGAATTTAAAATAACCATGATTAATTTAATAAGGGCTCTGACAGAGAAAGTAGACAACATGCAAGAACACATGGGTAATGTGGGCAGAGAGGTAGAAACTTTAAAAAAAAGAATCAAAAGGAAGTGCTACAAATCAGAAACACTGTAACAAATGAAGAATGTCTTTTCTGGGCTCACAGAGACTGAACATAGATAGCTGTGGACAGAATCACTGAACTTGAAGATATGTCAATAGAAACTACCTAATGTAAAATGCAAAGGGAAAATAGAACTTTTAAAAATGGAACATAATATCCAAGAATTCTTGACAATTATAAAAGATATACATGTAATTGTAATACCACAAGGAAGAGAGAGACAAGGCAAAAAAAGGAAGGAAGGAAGGAAGGAAGGGAGGGAGGGAGGTGGAGAGGGAGGAAAGGAGGGAGGGAGGGAGAAAGAAAGAGGCAGGGAAGGAGGAAGGAAAGAAAAAAAGAGGGAAATATTTAAGGTAATAATGGTGAACATTTTCAAAAATTAATGACAGACACAAAGCCACAGATTTGGCAAATTCTGGCAACACCAAAGAGGATAAAACCCAAAATGTCCAAACGTAGAGTTATGATATTCAAAAGCACAAATCCAAAGACAAAGAAAAAATCCTGAAAGAAGCCAGAGGATAAAACATCTTACCTGTTGTTATGGGCTGAATTGTGTCCCCTCCAAAATTCATATGCTAAAGTCCTAACACCCAGTGTGACTGCCTTTAAGTAGGTAATTAAAGTTAAATGAGGTTATAAGGGTAGAGTTAATTCAATATGACTAGTGCCTTTATAAGAAGAGAGACAGACACCAAGGATGGACATGCAGAGAGAAAAGGCCATGTGAGAACATAGTGAGAAGATGGCCATCTGCAAGCCAAAGAGAGAGTCTTCAGGAGAAATCAAACCTGCCAACACTTTGATCTTGGACTTTTAGCTTCCAGAACTGTGAGAAAATAATTTTCTATTGTGAAAGCCACTGAACCTGTGATATTTTGTTATGGCAGCTTTAGTAGACTAATACACTTATAGAGGAAAAAGATAATAATTACATCAGACTTCTCATCATAAACTAGGCAAGCAACAGGAGAGTAGAGTGAAATATTTAAATCATTGAAAGAGAATAAAAACTAACTTGGAATTCTGAATCCAGCAAATGTATCCTTAAAAAGTGAAGTAGAAATATAGAGTTCTCAGAGAAGTAAAAATTGAGACTATTTTGTCATCAGTAGACATGCCTCGCAAGAAATGATAAAAAATAAAAAGTTCTTCAGAAAGAAAGAAAAGGATACAGGTCAAAAATTCATCTCTCCAAAAAGAAAGAGAGCACATTAGAGAAGGAATAAATAAAGGTAAATAAAATATTTTCTTTTTTGGATTCTTAATTGATCTAACAGATAATGACTTGTTTGGAGTAATAAGAACAATGTATTGGGTGATTATGTTATATGGATAAGTAATGACAGCAATTAGGAAGAGAGAACTGTGAAAACTCAGTTATAAAGTACCTACCTTTCTTGTGAAACACTAGTGTTTTTTGAAAGTGAACTTAAATTATTGTAAATGTATATTGCAAACTCTAGAACAGTACTAACAAAAATTTAAAAAGAAGTATAATTGCAATGCTAAGACAATAGAGAAAATGGAATTATATTAAGTATTCAAATAACACCAGAGAAGCAGACAATAAGGGAAAGACACAGAGAAAAAAAAGGATAAGAACAATAAATACAAGATCATTATAATTATGGTAGATATCAACCCAACTATACAAATAAGTTTAAATGTGATGGCCTAAATATATCAATTAAGAGACAGAGACTGTCAGAGTGGATTAAAAATGTGTATATTGTCAAAAAATGTGTATATTGTCTAAAAGAAACCCACTTTAAATATAAAGACAGGGATAGCTTAAAAGTAAAAGGATGGAGAAAGATATACTAATGCTAACACTAATCAAAAGAAAGCTGGAATAGCTATATTAAATTCAGATAAAGCAGACTTGAGAACAAGGAAAAATAACAGGGATAGAGAAAGGTGTCACATAATGTTAAGGGAGGCAATTCCCCAAGGGTAAAATACTGAACATGCATATACCTAACAACACAGCACTAAAATACATGGGAATAAAACTGATAGAAACGCAAAGAGAAATAGGTAAATTTACCAAATATAGTTGGAGTCATCAATACCCTTCTTTCATTTTTATAGATCCAGTAAGCAAAAAATCTTTAAGGATATAGTGGACCTTAACAACACCACCAATCAGTTGGATTCAACAACAATGGAATATACATTCTTCTCAAGATCACATGAAACATTCACCAAGTTAGACCACATTCTGGGCCTTAAAACACAACTTAAGACATTAAAAAGAATACAAATAATGCAACGGATGCCTTCAGACCTCAATGGAATTAAAGGAGAAAACAATAACAGAAACATAGTTGTAAAATCCCACAACATCTGCAGATTAAACAACTTACTTCTAAACATCGCATGGGTGGGAAAAGAAGTTTCATAAATTTTTATACTATTTTAACGAAATGAAAATGAAAATAAAATGTATCTAGAATTGTTATATGCAGTGGAATCGGGGCTTAGAGACAAATTTATGGCATTGAATGCATATATTACAAAAGAAGAGAAATCTAAAATCAATAACATAAATTTCCACCATAAGAATATAGAGCAAGAAGAGCAATATAAATGTAAGCAAGTAGAAGAAAAGAAGCAATATGTTTAGAGCAAAAATCATAAAATTTAAAACAGAAACTGGAGAAAATCAACTAAATCAAAAGCAGATACTTTGAAAAGATCAATAAATTTTATAAACTAAGAAAAAAGTGGGAAGACATAAATTACTAAAATCAGAAATGAGAGGAGATCACTATTGGTCCCATGGACACTGAAGGAATGTTATGAACAATTCGGTGATCACAAATATGATAACTTTGATGAAATGGACCTATCATTGAAAGACACAAACTACTCAAACTCACACAGGAGAGATAGAATACACCTATATGGATAAAAGAAAGTATCAATAAATAATAATCTTCCAAAAAGAAAGCACCAGCCCCAGATGATTTCACTGGTGATTAGACTAAATATTTAAGGAAGAAATGAAATCAATTCTCTATAATCTCTTCTAGAAGACAGAAGCAGAGGGATTACTTTCTAACTTATTTTATGAGGCAGCATTACAAAAATACCAAAACCAGATCAAGACATTACAAGAAAGGAAAAGAAAGGGCCAATCTCCCATGAATGTAGATATGAAAATCCTCAACAAAATATTAACAAATCAAATTCAGCAATGTACAAAAGGAACTACATAGCATGACCAAGTGGGACTTATTTCAGGTATGCAAAGCTGGTTCAAAATTCAAAAATCAGTCAATGTAATCAATCACATCAACAGGCTAAAGAAGAAGAATCATAAACTTATCAATAGATACAGAAAAAGCATTTGACAAAATTAGACACCCAGTCATTATAAAAACTCTCAATCAGCTAGGAACAGAGGAGAACTTCCTCAACTTGATAAACAACATCTGTGAACAACCTATAGCTAACATCATACTTAGTGGTGAGAAATTGGATGCCTTTCCCCTAAATGTGAGAACAAGGCAAGTATGACCCCTTTCACCATTCCTATTCAATACTGCATGAAAATTTCTAGCTAATACAATATGAATTAAAAAATAAAAGGTATATACATTGGGAAGGAAGATATAAAGCTGTCTTTGCATATGACATGAGTGTCCTATGAAGAAAAATCCAAAGAACAGAAAAACAAAACAAAACCTACTGGAACTAATAAGCAACTGTATAAAGGTTTCAGGATATATGGTCAATATATGAAAGTAAATTTCTTTCTTATATACCAGCAATAAACAATTGTATTTTGAAATTAAAATTAGAATATTAGTAACATTAGCATCAAAATAATGAACTACTTAGGCATAAATTTAACAAAACTATACAGGAACTATGTGAAGAAAACTATAAAACTCTTATAAAAAATCAAAGAAATCTGAAACAAATGGAGAGATATTCCATGTTCATTGGCAGAAAGACTCAATATGGTTAGGATGTCAATTCTTCCCAACTAGATCTAAAGCAATGCCAATTAACATCTCATTTTGTGGATATGAAAAACTGATTTTAAAGTTTATATGGAAATGCAAAGTTACCAGAAGAGCAAAAACAATGTTGAAAAAAATTGGAGAATTAATTCCAAGACTTACCATAAAGTTAAATTAATCAAGACAGTATTCACTACAGACTAGATAAATAGATCAGTGGAACAGGATAGAGAGCCCATAAATAAACCCACATCTTTGACAAAGGAGAAAAGGTCATTCAATGGATAAAGGATCATCCTTTCCAGAAATGATGCTAAAACAACTGGACATCTGTACACAAAGAAAAGTTGAATCTAGACACAGAACTTATACCTTTCTCAAAAATTAACTCAACATATATCATAGACTTAAATGTAAAGCACAAGGCTATAAAACTTCTAGAAAATAACACAGGAGAAAATTTACATGACCTTGAATTTATTTGGCAATAAATTTTTACATATAACATCAAAAGAGCTTTCCTTGAAAAAAAATTAATAATTTATACTTTATTAAAACTAAAAACTCCTGCTCTACTTAAAGACACTCTTAAGAGAACGAAAAGACAAGCCACATAATGGATGAAAATATTTGCAAAAATACATATAATAAAGAACTTGCATCCAAAATATACAACAAACTCATAAAATTCAATAATAAAAAACAATCCAATTGAAAAAAATGGAAAAAAGAATTGAACAGACACTTCAGCAAAGATGTATGGCTCACAAATATGCATTAAAAAAAAGATGCTCAACAGCATATACTAATTTCAAATTAAAACAACAATGAAGTACTACTACACACTTATTAGAATGGCTAAATTCCAAAAACCTGACAACATCAGCTCTGATGTGGAACAACAGGCACTGTCATCTTTGCTGCTGCAAACGCACAATGGTACCACCACTTTGAAAGACCATTTGACAATTTTTTAGAAAGCTAAACATATTTTACTACCTAACAATTTACTCCTAGATATTTATCCAGTGGAATTCAAATCTTATGTCCACACAAAAGCCTACCCATGAATGTTTATAGCAGCTTTATTAATAATTGTCAGAAACTGGAAGCAACCAAGAAGTGAGTGACTGGATATACAAACTGTGGTACATTTATACGATGGAACATTACTCAACAATAAAAAGCAATGAGCTACAAAGTCATGAAGACACATGGAGGAACTTTAAATGCATATTACTACATGACCAAAGTCATCTGAAAAGCTAAATACTCTTCAATTCCAACTATATGACCATCCTGGAAAGAGCAAAACTACAGAGAAAGTAAAAGATGAATGGTTTCCAGGGGCTTAGGGGAAGAAATGAGGGATGAATAGGTGTAACACCCATTTATAGGGGATTTTTAGGGCAGAGAAACTATTCTGCAGGGTATTATGTGACATTATGCATTTATTAAAACCCAAAGCCCTGTACAACACAAACAATGAACCTTAATTTAAATTGTTGATGTTAGTTAGTCATAATATATAAATATTGGTTAATTATTATAATAGATATACCACACTAATGTTTGATGCTAATAAACAGAGAAACTCTCTTGCGGAGGGGAGATTATGGGAACTCTCTGTATAATCTCCTCTGTTTTTCTGTTCTAAAAAAAAGTGTATTATAAATAAAGTGATAGAAGCCAGAACTAAAATAAAAGAAAAAAGCATTCAGAAATAAAGATTAAGCCAAAAGAAACACAAGAGTAAAAAAACTCAATATATAGTAACTTAAGAGGAATAGGTGAAAAGAAAAAAACAAAATAAAAGAGAAATGTAGAAAGAAATAAAAAGTATTAGAGTGAGGGGCTTCCCTGGTGGCGCAGTGGTTGAGAGTCTGCCTGCCGATGCAGGGGACACGGGTTCGTGCCCCGGTCCAGGAAGATCCCACATGCCACGGAGCAGCTGGGCCCGTGAGCCATGGCCGCTGAGCCTGCGCGTCCGGAGCCTGTGCTCCACAACGGAAGAGGCCACAACAGTGAGAGGCCCGTGTACGGCAAAAAAAAAAAAAAAAAAAAAAAAAAAAAAAGTATTAGAGTGAAATTGATAAATTAGGAGCTAGTAAAGAAGTTCCAACATATATAATAGAAGTCCCTGGAAAAGTAAAGCAATGTAATGGAGTAGAACAAGAGCAGCAACAAAAAGCTGTAATTCAAGAAAATGTTTCAAACATAAGGTTAAGATTTGAAACCCCATATTGAAATGATCCACCACGTTCCTGGGAAATTGACCCAGAACAAATAATATCAAGTGTGGTAGCAGAATTATGGTCCCCCAAAGATGTCTGCACCCTAATCTCCAGAACTGTGTGTTAGCTGCCTGACAAAGAGACTTTACAGGTGTAATTAAGATTAAGGACCTTGAAGGAATCAAGATGGCAGAGGACCTGGAGCTCACTTCCTTCCACAAATACATCAAAAATACATCTACAAGTGGACCGATTCACACAGAACATCTACTGAATGTTGGCAGAAGACCTCAGACTTCCGAAACAGCAAGAAAACCTCCATGTAACCAGGTAGTACGAAAGAAAAAGAAAAAAAAAAAGAGAGAGCGAGAAAGGAATTCAGGTGGGACCTGTGCCCCAGGTGAGGAGCTATGAAGGCAGAAATGTTCCCACACCCTGGGAAGTCCTCTCACTGGTGGGGAGACCAGCCTGGATGGAAGGGGAGCTTTGGAGCCACAGAGGAGAGGGCAGCAACCAACCTGCAGAAAACAAAATGGAGAGCAAAATGGAAACTTGAACAGGTGGTCAGTACCACCACCCTGGGCTCCCCAGCCTGAGACACTCATCTGCAGGTGTTTGGAGGGGCTCAGTGCTGAAGCCTGGGCTTCAGAGGTCAGATTCAGGGAGAGGACCTGAGTTGGATGCACAGAGCCAGCCTGAAGAGGCTGGAGTATGGCAAGTGATGGTGCACTAGGAAGAAGCCTGGGCTCACTGGAGAGTCAAGGCACCATTGTTCAGGGGCATGAGAGAGAGAGGCAGGATGGCCATAGGAGCTCCTTTCCCTACATGCATGCTCTCAGGCAACAGAACACCACCTAATAGAGTAAGTAAACTGGAGGCAGACTGGTGAAAATCACTGCTGAACAGAATAAAGAAAAAAGAATGAAAAGGAATGAGGACAGTCTCAGAGACCTCTGGGACACCATTAAACACCATTAAACACACCAACATTCACAACATTCACATTATCAGGATCCCAGAAGGAAAAGAGAGAGAAAGGGCCTGAGAAAATATTTGAAGAGATTATAGCCGAATACTTCACTAACATAGTAAGGGAAACTCTCACTCAAGTCCAGGAAGTGCATACAAGATAAACACAAGAAGAAACATGATGATACACATATAAATCAAACTGACAAAAATTAAAGACAAAGAAAATATACTAAAAGCAACAAGGGAAAAGCAACAAAAACATACAAGGGAATTCACATAAGGTCATCAGCTGATTTTTCAGCAGAAATACTGTAGGCCAGAAGGAAGTTTCATGATATATTTAAAGTGATGAAAGGGGAAAACCTACAACCAAGAATACTCTACCCAGCAAGGCTCTCATTCAGATTTGATGGGGAAATCAAAAGCTTTACAGACAAGCAAAATCTAAGAGAATTCACCACCATCAAACCAGCTTTACAACAAGTGCTATAGAAACTTCTCTAGGTGGAAAAGAAAAGGCCATACCTAGAAACAAGAAAATTACAAATGGGAAAGCTCACTGGTAAAGGCAAACATACAGTAAAGGTAGAAAATCATCCACACACAAATATGATATCAAAACCAGCAATTGTGAGAAAAGAAAAGTACAAATGAAGGACATTGAAAATTCATTTGAAATTAAGAGACCAGCAACTTAGTATAATCTTGTGTGTGTGTGTGTGTATATATATATATATATATATATATATATAGAGAGAGAGAGAGAGAGAGAGAGAGAGACAGAGAGAGAGACAGAGAGAGAGACAGAGAGAGAGAGAGAGACAGAGAGACAGCTATATCAAAACCTCATGGGAACTATAAACAAAAAATCTAATATAAATAAGAAAAAGGAATCCAAACACAACACTAAGTATAGTCATCAGATCACAAGAGAAGAGGAAGGGAAGAAAAACCATGTACAAAAGCAAATCCAAAACAATTAAATAAATGGCAAGAAGAACATATATATCGATAATTACCTTAAATGTAAATGGATTAAATGCTCCAACCAAAAGACATAGGCTGGCTGAATGGATACAAAAACAAGACCCATATATATGCTATCTATAAGAAATCCACTTCAAATCTAGGGACACATACAGACTGAAAGTGAGGGGATGGAAAAAGGTATTCCATGCAAATGGAAATCAAAAGAAAGCTGCAGTAGCAATACTCATATCAGACAAAACAGACTTTATAGTAAAGACTGTTAGAAGAGACAATGAAAGACACTACATAATGATCAAGGGATCAATCCAAGAAGAAGATATAATAATTTTAAACATATTTGAACCCAACATAGGAGCATCTCAATATATAAGGCAACTGTTAACAGACATAAAGGGAGAAATCAACAGTAACACAATAATAATGGGGAACTTTAACACCCCACTTACATCAATGGACAGATCATCCAGACAGAAAATCAATAAGGAAACACAGGCCTTAAATGACACATTAGACCAGATGAACTTAACTGATATTTATAGAGCATTCCATTAGACAGCAACAGAACACAGACTCTTCTCAAGTGCACGTGGAACATTCTCCAGTATAGATCACATGCTGGGCCACAAATGAAGCCTTGACAAATTTAGGAAAACTGAAATCATATCAAGCATCTTTTCTACCCGAAACACTATGAAATTAGAAATCAACTACGAGAAAAAAACTGTAAACAACACAAACATGTGGAGGCTAAACAATATGTTACTAAACAATCAATAGATAACTGAAGACATCAAAGAGGACATCAAAAAATACCCAGAGACAAAGGAAAACAAAAACGCAATAATCCAAATCCTATGGGATGCAGCAAAAGCAGTAGAACTTAGAAAGAGGGAAGTTTACAGCAATACAGTCTTACCTCAGGAAACAAGAAAAATCTAAAATAAACAACCTAACCTTACACCCAAAGCAACTAGAGAAAGAAGAACAAACAAAACCCAAAGTTAGTAGAAAGAAAAAAAACATGAAGAGCAGAAATAAATGAAATAGAGAAGAAAACAATAGAAAAGATCAATGAAACTAAAACTGGTCCTTTGAAAAGATAAAAAATATTGATAAACCTTTAGCTGGACTCATTAAGAAAAAAGAGAGAGGGATTGAATCAATTAAATTACTAGTGAAAAAGGAGAAGTTACAACTGACACACTGGAAATAGAAAGGATCATAGGAGACTACTACTATCAACTATATGCCAATAAAATGGACAACCTAGAAGAAATGGACAAATTCTTAGAAAGGTACAACCTTCCAAGACTGAACAAGGAAGAAATAGAAAATATGAGCAGACTAATTACAAGTACTGAAAGTGAAACTGTGATTTAAAAACTTCCAATAAACAAAAGTCCAGGACCAGATGGCTTCACAGGCAAATTCTATCAAGCATTTAGAGAAAAGTTAACACCTATCCTTCCGAAACTATTCCAAAAATTTGCAGAGGAAGGAAAACTCCCAAACCCATTCTATGAGGCCACCATCACCTTGATACCAAAACCAGACAAAAATACCACTCAAAAAAGAATATTACAGGCCAATATCACTAATGAACATATATGCAAAAATCCTCAACAAAATACTAAAACCAAACCAAATCCAACAACATATTTAAAGGGGTACACACCATGATCAAGTGGGATTTATTCCAAGGATGTAAGGATTCTTCAATATCCACAAATCAATCAGTGTGATACACCACATTAATAAACTGAAGAATAAAAACCATATGATCATCTAAATAGATGTAGAAAAAGCTTTTGACAAAATTCAACACTCATTTAAGATAAAAACTCCAGAAAGTGGGCATAGTGGTAACCTACCTCAACATGATAAAGGTCATATATGACAAACCCACAGTTAACATCATACTCAATGGTGAAAAGCTGAAAGCATCTCCTCTACGATCAGGAACAAAACAAGGATGTCCACTCTCACCACTTTTATTTGACATAGTTTTGGAAGTCCTCGCCATGGCAGTCAGAAGAAAAGGAAATAAAAGGAATCCAAACTGGAAAAGAAGAAATAAAACTGTCACTGTTTACAGATGACAAACAGTGACATGTATGATACTGTACATAGAATATCCTAAAAATATTACCAAAAATCTATTAGACCTCATCGATGAATTCAGTAAAGTTGCAGGATACAAAATTAATACACAGAAATCTCTTGCATCCCTATACACTAACAACAAAAGATCAGAAAGAGAAATTAAGGAAACAGTCCCATTTACCACTGCAACAAAAATAATAAAATACCTAGGAATAAACCTACCTAAGGAGGGAACAGACCTGTACTCTGAAAACTATAATTAACTGATGAAAGAAACTGAAGATGACACAGATGGAAAGATATACCATATTCTTGGATTGGAAGAATCAATATTGTCAAAACGACTATACTACCCAAAGCAATCTACAGATTCAAGGCAATTCCTATCAAATTACCAGTGGCATTTTCCACAGAACTAGAATAAAAAATTTTACAATTTGTATGGAAACACAAAGGAACCCGAATATTCAAAGCAATCCTGAGGATGAAAAGTGAAGCTGCAGCAATCAGGCTCCCTGACTTCAGACTATACCACAAAGCTACAGTCATCAAAACAGTATGGTGATGGCACAAAAACAGAAATATAGATTAATGGGACAGGATAGAAAGCCCAGAAATAAACCCATGTACCTATGGTCAATTTATCTATGACAAAGGAGGCAAGAATATACAGTAGGGTAAGGACTGTATCTTCACTAAATGGTGCTGGGGAAACTGGACAGCTACATGTAAAAGAATGAAATGAGAACATTCTCTAATAGCATACACAAAAATAAACTCAAAATGGATTAAAGACCGAAATGTAAGGCCAGATACTATAAAACTCAGACGAAAACACAGGCAGAACAGTATTTGACATAAATTGCAGCAATATCCTTTTGGACCCAATTCTTAGATTAATGAAAACAAAACCAAAAATAAATGGGATCTAATGAAACATAAAAGCTTTTGCACAGCAAAGGAAATCATAAAAAAATGAAAAGACAACCCACAGAATGGGAGATAATATTTGGTAATGAAGTGACTGACAAGGGATCAATTTCCACAATATACAAACAGCTTAAGCAGCTCTATATCAAAAGACAACAACCTAAACAAAAAATGGGCAGAAGAGTCAAACAGACATTTATCCAACAAAAGCCCAGGACCACATGGCTCCACAGGCGAACTCTATCACACATTTAGCGAAGAGCTAACACCTATCCTTCTCAAACTCATCCAAAATATAGCAGAGGGAGGAACACTCCCAAACTCATTCTACGAGGCCACCATCGCCTTGACACCAAAACCAGACAAGGATGTAACAAAGAAAGAAAACTACAGGCCAATATCACTGATGAACATAGATGCAAAAATCCTCAACAAAACACTAGCAAACAGAATCCAACAGCACATTAAAAGGATCATACACCATGATCAAGTGGGGTTTTTTCCAGGAATGCAAGGATTCTTCAATGTACGCAATCAATCAACGTGATACACCATATTAACAAATTGAAGGAGAAAAACCATAAGATCATCTCAATAGATGCAGAGAAAGCTTTTGACAAAATTCAACACCCATTTATGATAAAAACCCTGCAGAAAGTAGGAACAGAGGGAACTTTCCTCAACATAATAAAGGCCATATATCACAAACCCACAGCCAACATTGGCCTCAATGGTGAAAACTGAAAGCATTTCCACTAATATCAGGAACAAGACAAGGCTGCCCACTCTCACCACTGTTATTCAACATAGTTTTGGAAGTTTTAGCCACAGAAATCAGAGAAGAAAAGGAAATAAAAGGAATCTAAATCAGAAAAGAAGAAGTAAAGCTGTCACTGTTTGCAGATGACATGATACTATACATAGAGAATCCTAAAGATGCTACCAGAAAACTACTAGAGCTAATCAATGAATTAGGTAAAGTAGCAGGATACAAAATTAATGCACAGAAATCTCTGGTATTCCTGTACACTAATGATGAAAAATCTGAAAGTGAAATCAAGAAAACGCTCCCATTTACCACTGCAACAGAAAGAATAAAATATCTAGGAATAAACCTACCTAAGGAGACACAAGACCTGTATGCAGAAAATTATAAGACACTGATGAAAGAAATTAAAGATGATACAAATAGATGGAGAGATATACCATGTTCCTGGATTGGAGGAATCAATATTGTGAAAATGACTCTACTACCCAAAGCAATCTACATATTCAGTGCAATCGCTGTCAAACTACCAGTGGCATTTTTCACAGAACTAGAACAAAAAATTTCACAATTTGTATGGAAACACAAAAGACCCTGAATAGTCAAAGCAATCTTGAGAATGAAAAATGCAGCTGGAGGAATCAGGCTCCCTGACTTCAGGCTATACTACAAAGCTACAGTAATCAAGACAGTATGGTACTGGAACAAAAACAGAAATATAGATCAATGGAACAGGATAGAAAGCCCAGAGATAAACCAACGCACATATGGTCACCTTATCTTTGATAAAGGAGGCAGGAATGTACAGTGGAGAAAGGACAGCCTCTTCAATAAGTGGTGCTGGGAAAACTGGACAGGTACATGTAAAGGTATGAGATTAGATCACTCCCTAACACCATACACAAAAATAAGCTCAAAATGGATTAAAGACCTAAATGTAAGGCCAGAAACTATCAAATTCTTAGAGGAAAACATAGGCAGAACACTCTATGACATAAATCACAGCAAGATCCTTTTTGACCCATCTCCTAGAGAAATGGAAATAAAAACAAAAATAAACAAATGGGACCTAATGAAACTTAAAAGCTTTTGCACAGCAAAGGAAACCATAAACAAGACCAAAAGACAACCCTCAGAATGGGAGAAAATATTTGCAAATGAAGCAACTGACAAAGGATTAATCTCCAAAATTTATAAGCAGCTCATGCAGCTCAATAGCAAAAAAACAAACAACCCAATCCAAAAATGGGCAGAAGACCTAAATGGACATTTCTCCAAAGAAGATATACAGACTGCCAACAAACACATGAAAGAATGCTCCACATCATTAATAATTAGAGAAATGCAAATCAAAACTACAATGAGATATCATCTCACACCAGTCAGAATGGCCAACATCAAGAAATCTAGAAACAATAAATGCTGGAGAGGGTGTGGAGAAAAGGGAACACTATTGCATTGCTGGTGGGAATGTGAATTGGTACAGCCACTATGGAGAACAGTATGGAGGTTCCTTAAAAAACTACAAATAGAACTACCATATGACCCAGCAATCCCACTACTGGGCATATACCCTGAGAAAACCATAATTCAAAAAGAGTCCTGTACCAAAATGTTCATTGCAGCTCTATTTACAATAGCCCGGAAATGGAAACAACCTAAGTGTCCATCATACGATGAATGGATAAAGAAGATGTGGCACATATATACAATGGAATATTACTCAGCCATACAAAGAAACGAAATTGAGCTATTTGTAATGAGGTAGATAGATTAGAGTCTGTCATACAGAGTGAAGTAACTCAGAAAGAGAAAGACAAATACCGTATGCTAACACATATATATGGAATTTAAGAAAAAAAATGTCATGAAGAACCTAGGGATAAAACAGGAATAAAGACACAGACTTACTTGAGAATGGACTTGAGGATATGGGGAGGGGGACGGGTAAGCTGTGACAAATCGAGAGAGAGGCATGGACATATATACACTACCAAACGTAAGGTAGATAGATAGTGGGAAGCAGCCGCATAGCACAGGGAGATCAGCTCGGTGCTTTGTGACTGCCTGGAGGGGCGGGATAGGGAGGGTGGGAGTGAGGGAGATGCAAGAGGGAAGGGATATGGGAACAAATGTATATGTATAACTGATTCCCTTTGTTATAAAGCAGAAACTAATACACCATTGTAAAGCATTTATACTCCAATAAAGTTGTAAAAAAAAATCTAAGAAAAACAAAAACAAAAAGACATTTCTCCAAAAAGATACACAGAGAGCCAGAAAGCACATGAAAATATGCTCAACATCACTAATTATTGGATAAATGCAAATCAAAACTACAATGAGATATCACCCGACACTGGTCAGAATGGCCGTTGTCAAAAAGTGTACAAACAATAAATGAAGGAGAGGGTGGTGAGAAAAGGGAATCCTCTTACACTGTTGGTGGGAATGTAAATTGGTACAACCACTATGGAGAATAGTATGGAGCTTCCTTTAAAAACTAAAATTAGAGCTACCATATGATCCAGCAATCCTACTCCTGGGCATATATCTGGAGAAAACCATAATTCAAAAAATATATGCACCCCAATGTTCACTGCAGCATTATATTGCAGTTCATTGCAGTTCACTACAATAGCCAAGACATGGAAGCAACCTAAATGTCCACTGACAGAGAAATGGGTAAAGAAGATGTGGTACATATGTACAATGGAATATTACTCAGCCATAAAAAGAATAAAATAATGCCACTTGCAGCAACATGGATGGACCTAGAGATTATCATACTAAGTGAAGTAGGTCAAAGACAAGTATCATATGATATCACGTACATGTGGAATCTTAAAAAATGATACAAATGAACTCATTCATAAAACAGAAGCAGACTCACAGACTTTGAAAACAAACTTATGGTTATCAAAGAGGAAACGTGCAGTGGGGAGGGATAGATCAGGAGTTTAGGATTAACATTTACCCACTACTATATATAAAATAGATAACCCGTAAGTACCTACTGTGTAGCAGAGGGAACTCTACTCAATACTCTGTAATAACCTATATGGGAAATGAATCTGTAAAAGAATGGATATATGTATATGTATAACTGAATCACTTTGCTGTACACCTGAAACTAACAACATTGTAAATCAACTATACCCCAATATAAAATAAAAATTACATTTAAGCTAGTGGGAAGCAGCCGCATAGCACAGGGAGATCAGCTCGGTGCTTTGTGACCGCCTGGAGGGGTGAGATAGGGAGGGTGGGAGGGAGACGCAAAAGGGAGAGGATATGGGAACATATGTATATGTATAACTGATTAAATTTGTTATAAAGCAAAAAAAAAGTTATATTTAAAAAAGTCAAAATAAAGGTTAAGGACCTTGAGATGAGATTATCTTGTGCTTTCTGAGTGGGCCCTATCTAATCACACGAATCCTGAATGGAGGAGAACTTTTCTTGGCTGTAGTGGGAGAGTGATGTGACTACTGAAAAAGGATCGAGGGAAATATGATGGTGCTGGCTTTGAAGAGGAAGGAAGGAGTCCATGACTCAAGGAACGTGGGCGGCATCTCGAAGCTGGAAAAGGCAAGGAAACAGACTGCCCCGTAGAGCCTCCAGAAAGGAATGCTTCTTTGTTGATATGTTGATTTTAGCCCAGTGAGACTCATGTTGGATATCTGACCTAGAGAACTGTAAGATGATAAATTTGTGTTGCTTTAAGTTGTTAACTTAGTGGTATTTTATTACAGCAATAATAAAAATCTAAAGCACCAAAAATATTTAATAAAATCACTGGACCTTAAAGATAAAAATTCCAAGCAAGAAAGAAATTCAGATTGCAATTAGACTTTACAATGGCAATGCTTTTGAAGAGGAGCAATGACAGGAGATAATGGAGTAACTTCTTTAAGATGCACAAAGAACAAAGTGTGAGACAGGAAATTATATCCAGTTACCAACAAATTGTTAACAACATACAAGTTCATGCTGAATACCCTTAAACCTTTCCTGAGGAATATTCCAGAAAATGAGCTTCAGAGAACAAAAATGACTAGGGAGACATCGACATAAAAACTATTATGTCCTTAAAAATAAGATTGATAGCATAGGAGAAAGAAAATGCAAATGTAAAACCTGAATATTAGAAGAAAATATGATACAAGGCATGAAATATTTTCTCTTTAAAAAACAAGAACTGTTACCTAGTTCTGTCTACTGAAAAGGAAACAATGACCAACCCAGGTGTGGCATGTGAAACTAGTTCCTAAAATCCAAGCTGTTCTCCACAGACTGGACCATTTCCTACTGAAAAGAACCTGAGGATCTTTAGAAAAAAAATGTTGCCCAGGTCTGGGACAGGAAACATGCAAGATGCCTGAAGTATCTTGTAATACAATATAGCCATGAATCTATCAAAAACTATTCGTTTCAAAAGATCTCAAGGGCCAAATTGAAGAGCCTCCCATGGGCTAAAATGATTTAATTTGAACACCAAGGAAAATAGTAGATGCAATGTACTGAAGTATATTAAACGTTTACTTCCATGAATTTATTATAATACCAAAAAAAGAACTAACTGATCATCATCAGAGTATACTAGGAACTGAACTCATTATTTTGGAAATGGGTACATAATGAGAAAGAATCAAACATCTATCCTGCCTTTCCCATACTAATATACCATTGGATATAACCTAAGAGTAGATCAGCGAAGTTTCACTTTATAATAGTATTCCAGCTAATAAATGAAGAGGGAAGAATAGAGCTAGAATATCACCATTTTCTTCCCTAATGAACTACTTGATCTAAGCATTGAGCATCAATGTCTGCTAACATCACGAAAGATAGAAAATCAGATAATTTGTGCCTTCTGATAGAACACCCCACCACCCATGAAACTGCCTTGGAAACATATCTAATCCAAATCTGATCAAACCTCTAGATCAACTACCAATGTTCAGAATATATAGAAGACAGAGGAAGCTGTTCAAGTACATAAAAACAACCTGTATTACTTTAATGGCAACACAACAAAAGCAAGAAATAAAAGAGGGAGAAAGAAGTAGAGACAGAGAAGAAAGCCAACAATTAAAAGAAACTCAGCTGTTGGTGGGAATGTAAATTGGTGCAGGAAGTATGAAGAACAGTATGGAGGTTCCTTTAAAAATTAAAAATAGAGTTACTATATGATCCTGCAATCCCACTCCTGGGTATATACGCAGAGAAAGCTCTAATTCAAAAAGATACATGCACCCCAATGTTCAATGCAGCATTATTTACAATAGCCAAGACATGGAAGCAACCTAAATATCCATCAGCAGATGAATGGATCAAGAAGATGTGGTACATACATATAATATTAATCAGTCATAAAAAAGGAGTAAATAATGCCATTTGCAGCACCATGGATGGATCTAGAGATTGTCATTCTAAGTGAAGTAAGCCAGAGAAAGACAAATATCATATGATATCACTTATATGTGGAATCTTAAAAACTGATTCTAATGAACTTATTTACAAAACAGAAATAGACCCAGACATAGAAAGCAAACTTATGATTAACAAAGGGGAAAGCAGGGGGCAGGGGGAATGATAAATTAGGAGTTTGGGATTAATATAAACACCCTACTAAAGTAAGTCCCTTACATACGAATGAGTTACATTCTGAGAGCATGTTTGTAAGTCCAATTTATTCATAAGTTCAACAAAGTTAGCCTTGGTACCCAACTAACACAATCAGCCTTACAGCACTATACTGTAATAGGTTTATAATATTTTTCACACAAATAATACATAAAACACAAACACAAAAAATAAAGAAATCATTTTTAATCTTAGAGTACAGTATCTTGAAAAGTACAGTAGTACAGTACAACAGCTGGCATATGGGGGCATGTTTGCATCTTTGAAACTTCACAACTTGAGGGTTCGTATGTGAGGGACTTACCATATATATAAAATAGATAACCAATAAGGACCTACTATATAGCACAGGGAACTACACTCAATATTTTATAATAAGCTATAAGGGAAAAGAATCTGAAAAAGAATGTGTGTAAAAAAAAAACTTTAAAAAATCAACTTTCACATATGGACTTGTGTTCTGATTCAAAAAAACTATAAAATAAATACATTTATAGCATTTATGAGATAATGGGAGATTTGCATGCATACTGGATATTTGATAGTATTTTATTTAATTTATTTTTTATTTTTTATTTTTTAAATTTATTTTATTTATTTATTTTTTTTGCGGTATGCGGGCCTCTCACTGTTGTGGCCTCTCCTGTTGTGGAGCACAGGCTCCGGACGCACAGGCTCAGCGGCCATGGCTCATGGGCCCAACCGCTCCGCGGCATGTGGGATCTTCCCAGACCGGGGCACGAACCCATGTCCCCTGCATCAGCAGGCGGACTCTCAACCACTGTGCCACCAGGGAAGCCCTTTGATAGTATTTTAAAAAGTGCTGTTCAATTGTTTTAGCTAGGATATTGAAATTTTTATTATATTAATGAGTTCAATCCTGTCATCCTGTCGGGGAGAAGACAGAGGTTCCAGGCATGTCCCCGCACCAGCTTTCTGCGTGAGTCTGCGGCTTTGGACTTTGTATCCCAGCAAATAAAAACTGACTCGAATCCAGGGCAAAGGGTGTTATGTGCCGACTAAGGTTGACTTGATTAGCCTCAGTACTGGGACAACATTCTGACCCCTCTCACGTGTCACTTCCTAGTTCTCCCAAGAGCATCTCTCATGGTAGAAATGAAGAACTTAGCAGAGGTGAAGAAGGCAGAGAGAAGTCAACAACATACCCATGACTGCACATCACTTTACCTGTGCATGTTCCAGTGGTGCTGAAAGAACAGCAACAATAGTCTTGGACCTGAAGGGGTCTATAGGGCAGGAAAAAAGGATGGCTCAGCAGTGACCTTCACAGACCATCTGCCAGGAGCAGCCGTGTGTCTGACAGGGTCTCAGTGCTCTGGCTGGGTGTCAGGTCTGAGCCTCTGAGATGGGAGAGCCTAGTTCAGGACACTGGTCCACCAGGGGCCTCCCGGCCCCATGTAATATCAAACAGCAAAAGATCTCCCAGAGATCTCCATATTAATGCTAAGAACCAGCTCCACTCAACGACCAAGCAAGCTACAGTGCTGGACACCCTATGTCAAACAACTAGCAGGACAGGAACACAAACCCACTATTAGCAGAGAGGCTGCCTAAAATCATAATAAGGTCACAGACACCCGAAAACACACCACCAGACGTGGTCCTGCCGACCAGAAAGACAAGCTCCAGCCTCATCCACCAGAACAAAGGCACCAGTCCCCTCCACCAGGAAGCCTACACAACCCATTGAACCACACTTACCCACTGGGGACAGACACCAAAAACAACGGGACAACAAACCTGCAGCCTGAGAAAAGGAGACTCTAAACACAGTAAGTTAAGCAAAATGAGAAGACAGAGAAATACACAGCAAATGAAAGAGCAAGGTAAAAACCCACCAGACCAAACAAAAGAAGAGGAAATAGGCAGTCTATGTGAAAAAGAATTCAGAGTAATGATAGTAAAGATGATTCAAAATCTTGGAAATAGAATGGAGAAAATAAAAGAAATGTTTAAGAAGGAACTAGAATAACTAAAGAGCAAACAAACAATGATGAACAACACAACAAATGAAATTGAAAATTCTCCAGAAGCAATCAATAGCAGAATAACTGAGGGAGAAGAACGGATAAGTGATGTGGAAGATAAAAGAGTGGAAATAGCTACCTCAGAGCAGAATAAAGAAATAAGAATGAAAAGAATTGAGGATAATTTAAAGACTTCTAGGACAACATTAAATGCACCAACATCCAAATTGCAGGGGTCCCAGAAGAGGAAGAAAAAAAAAGGGGGGGACTGAGAAAATATTTGAAGAGATTGTAGTTGAAAACTTCCCTATTATGGGAAAGGAAAGAGTCAATCAAGTCCAGGAAGCGCAGAGAGTACCATACAGGATAAATCCAAGGAGAAACACGCCGAGACACATATTAATCAAACTATCGAAAATTAAATACAAAGAAAAAATATTAAAAACAGCAACGGAAAAGCAACAATTAACATACAACAGAATCCCCATAAGGTTAACAGCTGATCTTCCAGCAGAAACTGTGCAAGCCAAAAGGGAGTGGCAGGACATATTTAAAGTGATGAAAGGGAAAAACCTACAACCAAGATTACTCTGTCCAGCAAAGATCTCATTCAGATTTGATGGTGAAATTAAAAACTTCACAGACAAGCAAAAGCTAGGAGAAATCAACACCAGAATCCAGCTCCACAACAAATGCTAAAGGAACTTCTCTAGGCAGGAAACACAAGAGAAGGAAAAGACTTATAATAACAAACACAAAACAGTTCAGAAAATGGTAATAGGAAGACACATATTGCCCACTACCTTAAAAGTAAATGGATTAAATGCTCCAACCAAAAGACACAGACTGTCTGAATGGATACAAAAATAAGACCCATAAATATGCCGTCTGCAAGAGACCCATTACAGAATTAGGGACACATACAGACTACAAGTGAGGAGATGGAAAAAGATATTCCACAAAAATGGAAATCAAAAGAAAGCTGCAGTAGCAATTCTCATATCAGACAAAATAGACTTTAAAATAAGGACTATTACAAGAGACAAAGAAGGACACTACATAATGATGAAGGGATCAATCCAAGAAGAAGATACAACAATTGTAAATACTTATGCACCCAACATAGGAGCAGCTCAATACATAAGGCAAAGGCTAACAGCCATAAAAGGGGAAACCGACAGTAACACAATCATAGTAGGGGACTTAACACCCCACTTTCACCAATGGACAGATCATCCAAAATGAAAATAAATAAGGAAACACAAGCTTTAAATGATACATTAAACAAGAAGGACTTCATTGATATTTATAGGACATTCCATCCAAAAACAGCAGATTACACTTTCTTCAAGTGCTAATGGAACATTCTCCAGAATAGATCATATCTTGGGTCACAAATCAAGCCTTGTTAAATTTAAGAAAATTGAAATTGTATCAAGTATCTTTTCTGACCACAATGCTATGAGACTAGATATCAATTACAGGAAAAAAATCGGTAAAAAATGCAAACACATGGAGATTACACAATACAACACTAAATAACCAAGAGATCAGTGAAGAAATCAAAGAGGAACTCAAAAAATACCTAGAAACAAATGACAATGAAAACATGACAACCCAAAACCTATGGGATACTGCAAAAGCAGTTCTAAGAGGGAAGTTTATAGCAATACAATCCTACCTCAAGAAACAGGAAACATGTCAAATAAACAACCAAACCTTACACCTAAAGCAATCAGAGAAAGAAGAATAAAAAAACCCCAGTTACAGAAGGAAAGAAATCATAAAGATCAGAGCAGACATAAATGGAAAAGAAATGAAGGAAGCAGCAGTAAAGATCAATAAAACTAAAACCTGGTTCTTTGAGAAGATAAACAAAATTGATAAACCATTAGCCAGACTCATCACGAAAAAAAGGGAGAAGACTCAAATCAATAGATTTAGAAATGAAAAAGGAGAAGTAGTAACAACTGACACTGCAGAAATACAAAGGGTCATGAGAGATTACTACAAGCAATTATATGCCAATAAAATGGACAACCTGGAAGAAATGGACAAATTCTTAGAAAAGCACCACCTTCTGAGACTGAACCACGAAGAAACAGAAAATATAACAGACCAATCACAAGCACTGAAATTGAAACTGTGATTAAAAATCTTCCAAAAAACAAAAGCCCAGGACCAGATGGCTTCACAGGTGAATTCTATCAAACATTTAGAGAAGAGCTAACACCTATCCTTCTAAACTCTTCTAAAATATAGCAGAGGGAGGCACACTGCCACACTCATTCTACTAGGCCACCATCACCCTGATACCAAAACCAGACAAAGATATCACAAAGAAAGAAAACTACAGGCCAATGTCTCTGATGAACATAGATGGGAAAAACCTCAACAACAACAAAAAATACTAGCAAACAGAATTCAACAGCACATTAAAAGGATCATACACCATGATCAAGTGGGGTTTATCAGAGGAATGCAAGGATTCTTCATTATACTCAAATCAATCAACGTGATACACCATATTAACAAATTGAAGGAGAAAAACCATATGATCATCTCAACAGATGGAGAAAAAGCTTTTGACAAAATTCAACACCCATTTATGATAAAAACCCTCCAGAAAGTAGGCATAGAGGGAACTTTCCTCAACATAACAAAGGCCATATATGAAAAACCCACAGCCAACATCATTCTCAATGGTGAAAAACTGAAAACATTTCCACTAAGATCAGGAGCAAGACAAGGTTGCCCACTCTCACCACTATTATTCAACAGAGTTTTGGGAGCTTTAGACACAGCAATCAGAGAAGAATAAGAAATAAAAGGAATACAAATTGGAAAAGAAGAAGTAAAGCTGTCAATGTTTGCAGATGACATGATACTATACGTAGAGAATCCTAAAGATGCTACCAGAAAACCACTAAAGCTAATCAATTAATTTGGTAAAGTAGCAGGATACAAAATTAATGCACAGAAATCTCTTGCATTCCTATACACTGATGATGGAAAATCTGAAAGAGAAATCAAGGAAACACACATTTACCACTGCAACAAAAAGAATAAAATACCTAGGAATAAACCTACCTAAGGAGACAAAAGACCTGTTTGCAGAAAACTATAAAACACTGATGAAAGAAATTAAAGATGATACAAACAGATGGAGACATATACCATGTTCTTGGATTGGAAGAATCAACATTGTGAAAATGACTATATTACCCATAGTAATCTACAGATTCAGTGCAATCCCTATCAAACCACCAATGGCATTTTTCACAGAACTAGCACAAAAGATCTCACAATTTATATGGAAACACAAAAGACCTCGAATAGCCAAAGGAATCTTGAGAAAGAAAAATGGAGCTGGAGGAATGAGGTTCCCTGACTTCACACTATACTACAAAGCTACAGTAATCAAGACAGTATGGTACTGGCATAAAAACAGAAATATAGATCAGTGGAACAGGATAGAAAGCCCAGAGATAAACCCACACACATATGGTCACCTTATCTTTGATAAAGGAGGCAGGAATGTACAGTGGAGAAAGGACAGCCTCTTCAATAAGTAGTGTTGGGAAAACTGGACAGCTACGTGTAAAAGGGTGAAATTAGAACACTCCCTAACACCATACACAAAAATAAACTCAAAATGGATTAAAGACCTAAATGTAAGTCAACGCTATAAAACTCTTAGAGGAAAACATAGGCAGAACACTCCATGACATAAATCATGGCAAGATCCTTTTTGACTCGCTTCCTAGAGAAATGGAAATAAAAACAAAAATAAACAAATGGGACCTAATGAAACTTAAAAGCTTTTGCACAGCAAAGGAAACCATAAACAAGACCAAAAGACAACCCTCAGAATGGGAGAAAATATTTGCAAATGAAGCAACTGACAAAGGATTAATCTCCAAAATATACAAGCAGCTCATGCAACTCGATATCAAAAAAGAACAAAAAACCCAATCAAAAATTGGGCAGAAGACCTAAATAGACATTTCTCTAAAGAAGATATACAGATTATCAACAAACACATGAAAGTATTCTCAACATCACTAATCATTAGAGAAATGCAAATCAAAACTACAATGAGGTATCACCTCATATCCGTCAGAATCGCCATCATCAAAATATGTACAAACAATAAATGCTGGAGAGGGTGTGGAGAAAAGGGAACCCTCTTGCACTGTTGGTGGGAATGTAAATTGATACAGCCACTGTGGAGAACAGTATGGGGGTTCCTCAAAAAACTAAAAACAGAACTACCACGTGACCCAGCAATCCCAGTACTGGGCATATACCCTGAGAAAACCATAATTCAAAAAGAGTCATGGGCCTCCCTGGTGGCGCAAGTGGTTAAGAGTCCGCCTGCCGATGCAGGGGATACGGGTTCGTGCCCCGGTCTGGGAGGATCCCATATGCCGCGGAGCGGCTGGGCCCGTGAGCCATGGCCGCTGGGCCTGCGCATCCGGAGCCTGTGCTCCGCAACGGGAGAGGCCACAACAGTGAGAGGCCCACATACCGCAAAAAGAAAAAAAAAAAAAAAGAGTCATGTACCACAATGTTCACTGCAGCTCTATTTACAATAGCCAGGACATGGAAGCAACCTAAGTGTCTATCGAGAGATGAATGGATAAAGAAGATGTGGCACATATATACAATGGAATATTACTCAGCCATAAAAAGAAATGAAATTGAGTTATTTGTAGTGAGGTGGATGGACCTAGAGACTGTCATACAGAGTGCATAAGTCAGAAAGAGAAAAACAAATACTGT
The DNA here is from genome assembly GCF_025265405.1 of Mesoplodon densirostris. NCBI lineage: Eukaryota > Metazoa > Chordata > Mammalia > Artiodactyla > Ziphiidae > Mesoplodon > Mesoplodon densirostris. Next base: position 188,205,948 of record NC_082662.1, on the reverse strand, counting down.
ATGCTAACACATATATATGCAATCTAAAAAAAAAAAGGTTCTGAAGAACCTAGGGGCAGGATATGAATAAAGACGCAGACATAGAGAATAGACTTGAGGACACGGGGAGGGGGAAGGGTAAACTGAGATGAAGTGAGAGAGTGGCATGGACATATCTACACTACCAAATGTAAAATAGATAGCTAGTGGAAAGCAGCCGCATAGCACAGGGAGATCAGCTCAGTGTTTTGTGTCCACCTAGATGGGTGGGATAGGGAGGGAGGGAGGGAGACGCAAGAGGGAGGAGATATGGGGATATATGTATATGTATAGCTGATTCACTTTGTTATAAAGCAGAAACTAACACAACATTGTAAAGCAATTATACTCCAATAAAGATGTTAAAAAAAATGAGTTCTTTTAGAGACACATACTGAAATGGAGAGATGAAATAATAGGATGCTTGGGACTTACTTCAAAAGTTTACAGGCTGGGGGCTTCCCTGGTGGCACAGTGGTTGAGAGTCTGCCTGCTGATGCAGGGGACATGGGTTCGTGCCCCAGTCCGGGAGGATCCCACATGCCGCGGAGCGGCTGGGCCCGTAAGCCATGGCCGCTGAGCCTACGCGTGCGGAGCCTGTGCTCCGCAACAGGAGAGGCCACAACAGTGAGAGACCCGCGTACCACAAAAAAAAAAAAAAAAAAGTTTACAGGCTGGAGAAAGTAGATACATTGTAGGCAATGGGGTATAGTACAAGAGTGGATAAATGCTGAAGCTGTGTAATATGTTTAAGTGATTTTGTTATATTATTCTATTTTCAAATATGCTTGAAACTCTCAACAATAAAAATATCTTAAAAAAAATCCAAATAGTATTTGCATTTCTCTAGCCTTCTGATGACTATTTCGTTCTTCAAGATTACTATAAGTGTTACTGAATAACATCACGAAGCATTTTAAGATCTGTAAGTAGTTTGGAATAAAATGTATATGGAACTGGAGATCTGAATACATGAAAATTTCCCTCTTAACTATGTTTCCTCCACCCCTTCCAGACGATTATGGATGAGGAAGATGGAAACAAAGGACTGAGACAGGATTAGCTTAGCCTTGGCACAGGGTCAAAGGGAAGAGCTGTCATAACCCAGCAGCCCTCCAGGAGTTTCTCTTCTGAGACAGGTTAGCCTTGAATCTAAATTTGAAATAGACATTATTGATTTTCCTTTTACGTTAGGAAAACCCAACCCTCATTTGGGCCAAGAGGGAAGCTACAGATAGATGTTGCAAATATTACAGATTTAGAAGTCTTAGTAGCTGAGTTAATTGCTTTGTTAATGGGACTACATCATTTGTTTCCTTTATATTGAATTTAAAAACCTACAGTGGTTGCTTTTCTCATTTTCACTAATATTATCTCACAATAATTTTAAAGACATTTGATGTTTTCTACCTATACTCTCCAATCTCTGAATAATATTTCTTACATAATCTTTGTGAAGGGAGAAAGGTTAAAATTTATTAAAAGTTATATTCTATTGTCCCCTAACTTGAATTTAAGAGCTTACTATGAAGCTGTTTGAATTTCTAGTTTCTCCCCTCCTGGGGATGAAACGGGATGTAAGCAGTAGCACACATCCAGCTGCAGGATAGTACTGGCAAGCACAGCAATGAATTTTCACTGAAAACCCCCAACACTGAAGGCTTCATTTTTCTTTTCTTTCTTCTTCTTTTTCCCCAAAAATCCCCTATCGTATGAGGTACATGAAGTCATTTATACCAGAATGCGTTGCATAATAATGGTCTCCTTCAGGTTTTCTGGCTCACCTAGAAAAATCACTAAGGAAAATTGTGAAAATTGCCCAGTTTTCACTAAAACTGCTCTTATTATTCTAATTTTTTTAGCAATTTTATCTTTTTAAATGTAAATACTTGTAAGAGTTCAGAAAAAGATACCCAGTTATTAACATTTCAGGTATAATTATTACTCTTCCTAATCTCTACCTTTTCCATGGAGCAGTTTTCTTTAGAAGTATTACTACTTCCCTACTTGTGCGGGCCCTCAGACATCTTCAAATAAATGTCTGTAGGTGGGACTCTGTTTATAAAGGCTGAGTGAAATTAATGTTTTTAATGTACCAAGGTGTGAAGTATGAACTACAGCTGGGCTCCCATAAAGAACTCTGTTGACTCCATGTTTGAAGCTACAGAAGATCTGTCTCAAATGACGCTATTGAAGCCTTTTACTAGCTCTCGTGCTAATCAGCGAGGAGAGCCTGCAGCTTCGTATAACGTGGAGTCAGAGTGCTGACAAGCAGCTAATCAGCGTTAGTGATAACCGCTGTGTTTCAGCAGCCAGGATCAGAAGACGCTTTCCACATTTGCCTTCTCTTTTTCAGGACTGAGTACTTAACAAATCAGTAGACTGTTGCCAGGAATCTTGCCTGCAAGATGCTGCCTTTGAGGATGTTTGCAAGCCTTTAAAAGAGTAACCAGAATGCATTCCATTCCTTATGAATTTCTTAGTTTATGGGAAGGAAGGAATTATAAGGTGTCCTCCTAAGGACCATTAGACACATGTAATATTCTAATCATTTTCTGTATATGTGCATATCTCTTAAGACTGTTACTCATATTTTGCAGTTTTAACTCATATTCTGAGTTAAAACTTCAGAGCCCCTCCCGATCCTCCAGTTTATAAATCCTTGCAAAATTTAGAAGCCTTGACTTGGTGAACCATCTTCAACACACAGAAGTGGTTCCACTTATGAATCATTTATTAATTCATTTCCTCATTTACATAATGGGTCAGTCAATATTATTTACTGAGTATCTACTTTGTGCTCTAAGTACTGGCTTACATGCTGCTCATGTACAAGAGGATAATATAATCCTGAAAGAACTCACAGTCCGTGGAGGATACACACATAGAAGCTTTGATCAAGTACCTCTGGAAGCAAGGGAGAGAACAAAGAATGCTCCTTGGGCAGCGAGGCAGGCTTCCCAGAGGAGGTAACACTTACCCTAGGCCTTAAAGAACGAGGATTCTGTGGCAAGGAGTATTGGTACCTTTAATTGTGCCAATGGGGCCTCTCCCTTGCCCACTGCAAAACAATAAAAAGAAAATCATGATTGTAAGCTAGTAACAGTGCTTTGATCTTGGCTGTTAAGAAATTCCATCTCCAGAAAGTCCCTGTTAAAATGTGAAGGAGGTTGGCTCGTTAACTCATTTATAGGACTTTTAATAATTCTCCTGTTACATCACACAACTGATATGAGGTTCAAATGATAAGATATTTGGGAAATCACATTCTTTGTCAATGGTAAAGTACAATGCAACTGTTAGATATTTGTGATCTATCACTACTGTCATAGTAATACCATTCTTACTGTAATAAGGATTATTTTATCAGTTCTCTGGACCCTGGAAACATAACTTGGAGAAAATCGAAAAACACAAATGGTTTTGAAATATTATGTTATGTCAAAGTGGATACTTCCAAAAAGGTTTATCAGGGAAAACTTTGTCATAAAGAAAAGTCCTTTTGTGCTACCAGGGAGACAAAATAACAAATAGGCTAGATTATCTCATCTAGTTTAGAAATTACAATGACCTCCACCTGGTGTTAACGCGATGGCATTTCAGGGTCCAGCCATGCTCCCCTGTTTCTACAAGGCGGCTTCATCCTTCATCTGTTTTCTCCACCCACGTGTCAGCTGCCAAGCAAAAACTTACCCAAGAGCTACCTAAACCCAGACTTAGGGTGCCAACAAATTAGAGACCCCAAAACTACTTCTGAAGGATGGCACTTGATATTTCAATTAGAAGTATCGAAGTTAAACATTAAAAGAAAAACTCCGTTGCATTATCTTAGTCTTCATTTATGAATTAAGAATTGTTTTTATTTTTAAGACATGTGGGAGAGGTACCACAAAAGTTTCAGTGTTTAAGGCTCCCGAAAGGTCTTCAATTGCCCCAGCCGGGAATTTCAAAGAGCGTTCACAGTTTCCTGCGGTTCTAAACGCCAGGAGAGGCAGCGGGACATTGTAAACCGAGGGAAGAGTGGACGCCACTCTCTGAGCATCTCTGCCCTGGACGCCGAAGGCGGACACATGGTGCTGGACGGACAGGAAAGGATATTTGCAAACCTGAGGCCACTCCTGTGGGCTCCGGCATCAGCACGCAGCAGCTTTCCGCCCGCTGGGCGGTTCCCGTCTCCTAATAAAACGTCCCACATTTGAAAGGGGCCTGGCCCCCAGCCTTCCCGTCTCCCCCATGCCACGCACAAGAGCACGGATTTGAGGTGCACCAGGGGCACCCAGAGTGTGCAAAGACCCCCTCCGTACCTTTCTCGTGGTCTGAAGTAGTCCCCGCTGAGGTCAGGGGAGATGGGGCGCATCAGCCCACAGAGCCGCGCGTCCACCTGAAGGGGCCTGAGTGGCAGCTGAGCAGAGAGGGCTCCACCCCCTCAGACGCGTCTGCGCAGAGCGGTCAGCCGGACGCGCCCAGGTGTAAACCCAACTGAAATGGTGAGGGCGGGGCTTAATGCTGGTGTGGTGATGTAGTCAAAACACGCCCTGGCCAATAGAGCAGGACGTTCAAAGTAGTAAGTCCCCCCACCTTACAGTTCTGAACCCCCTGCGACGTTTCTCAAAAGCCCCCTTTCCTCTTGCGTCTCTTCCTTTTGCACCCACGGCTGCTCCTTGCCTTCGGGGGCAAAATTCTCCCAGTTCCGGCCATGACTCCTGCCTTTGCACAGAGACCCCTTTCTCCTGCTTCACCACCACGTGCAGTCGCTTCATGATGACATCCTGTCACGGGAGCCCGAGCTGAGAGAGCTGGTGTGGAGCCGGCACACCTTTCCCGCGGGGGTTCAGAAGGGGAGGGCCCTGAGAGGGACACTCGACACATCTGACGTTTTGGACAAAACATAATTTTGGCCCCAGCACAGTTGTCACTTCCGAAAGCTGAACACAGAGCCCTAAGTATCTGGGTGCAGGTGACACTGAGAATCTAGGGCAGAGTCTCTGTGGGTCCAGGAAAAGCACCCACAGAGTCGTGACTACCCTCAGAGCCACGAATGATTGGAAACCTGCTACATGCCCGGGAGCTTTACGTATTTTAGTTTTCCTCCGAGCGACGTGGGTGGATGGATCTTAGCATCCCTGCTTTGCAGCTGAAGAACTAGAGAAAATCAGGGAGCCTAAATGATCTCGGGCTAATTACAGCAGGCAGCGTGCGGGCCCCACGCCTGCAGCGTTCAGGCCCGTGTTTCCCCTTAAGTCGCACTATGTCCACGGGGAGGGTGTTAGAGGCGGTGGTAGCTTCTCAGATAAACAGAGCTTTGCCAAAGACAACAGGCCCCCCTATCTCCCCCGGATGCCAGGCCTGGCCCAGCCTCTCTATAGATTCTAAGCCTGTTGACATCAGCGCACTTTGACCTGCCCCGGCTGGGACGGGAGCTCTTCCCCTCTCACAGCAGCCCTAGGGGTCTGCTCTCCAGTGCGGCTGCAAAGGGAACAGCCATCTGGGTGGCGGCTACCCACGCCAGCTTTGGGGCAGTTCATGCCAAGGACTAGAAAGCGATCTTTCTCTTCCTGACTCTTCCCCTCCCCCCTCCTTCAGATGGGAAGGTTGACATATTTCTTAGAGGTAAAGGGGGTTAAATCTCCATGGGCCATTCTTTGAGCTGTAAAACAAAACAATAAAAAGGTTCTGTAAGCCCTAACACCTTTTATACATTTTGCAGTTAAAAGAGAAGAAAGAATCCTGCGCCCCTAGCAAGACACTTAGATACTTTCCACTTGAACGTCTCACATTTCCATTTCTCTACACAGCCTCCAGCAATATTCTTAATTAGGGGCCAATATTTCCTTCTTTCTAAATAAGTAGTATAAACCCTCCCATGTTCCACTTTAAGGGGAGGGACATAGAAACACGAGTTAAAGGCTGTTTGTATTCTGTTTTTCATACTGAAGTGATCCTTGTAAAACCCAGTTCACTGGAGAATTAATGGCCCTTTTCTCATGCTTTAGGGCAGAAGCGGATCACCAGTCTGGGTCAGGGAGAACACTTCCCGGTGTAGGATTGCAGACTTAAATGTGTGGTGAGGAATGTGGGCTTTACTTTGATGCTCCGACGCAGGTGCTGCAGGACATGGCACTGCACCCTCTGTTTCTCCAAAAGTGCTGGTGGACGAGCTGAGACCACCGGAAACACCCACCCCACGAGCCCCTCTGATGGCTCTGAGTGGGCAGCAGGTGTCTGTAAGTGAAAAGTCTGGACTCAGCCAAGTGGAACGATTTTTAACACTGTGTGAAAATCGTTCACACAGTGTAAGAGACGTTTCCCCGTCTTTCTGGGGTGAAAGGGGCGGGAAACCCCCTGTGCCCTGACCACATTTGCTTTCACTCAGAAGTTGCCAACATATCATTTTTTTGTACAGATTAAAACTTGTGTTTCTGTTTTAAACCCAAGCACAGGGAAATCATGCGTTCCCTGAAACAGAGGAAATACTAAAAGAAAGATACAGGTCTTATAGGGATTTAAATAATTTAAATGGAGATGGCTGCTATAGCTATCAAGTTGGCCAAATTTTATATTCTAAAGTAGTGCTAGTTGAGCTTCCCATGACAGTGGGAATGTTCTATATCACTGCTATCAGATATGGTAGCCACTGGCCACGTGTGGCTCCTTGAAATCTGGCTAATGTGACTGAGGAACTGACGTTTTAATTAAATTTAAATTTATATAATCAAATCTGGCAAGTGGCTACCACATTGGACAGCACAGCTTTAAATTGTAGGGAGTATTTAACACTTGATGTGATGAGCTTATTAAAAGAACATTAGCAAATTCCGTGTGGTTGTGGTTTCTCTACTGTTGATGAATATATTTTGTCTCACACCAGGCAGGGGTTTGGTGAAGTCTGATACGTTTCACAAGGCAAGAAGAGCCATCAGATGTGTGCTTTCGCTCCATCTACAGCCCTGCCTCAAGGTGATAAAAACTAGCCCAAGAAGTGTTGAGAAACACCGGTTCTGACTCTTTCACTTTCTTTCACTTCTAACTTGCCTCATTACACTGTGAAGGTAAGAGAGATTTGTTAGAACTTAACAGTTGAGGGAAGCCTTTGGGGTCCATTTCTACTCTCTCCACTGTTTTTGAATGACCAACAGTATGAAAGAGTTGAAAAGGCATATGGCCAACTATGCCAAGATAAAATAACTCTCTTTAGATTTTTCTTTCACTTACTTTTCTTTGCCTCATTTTTCCTTTTCAAGGCTAATTTTCTTCTTTCTGGCTTGATGATCATATTACTTTTCTAGGGCTGCCATAACAAATTATTATAAACCGGAAGGCTTAAACACAGCTATGGAGGCTGGAAGTCCACAGTCAAGGTGCCTGCAGGGTTAGTTTCCTCTGAAGCCTGCCCTTGGCTTGCAGATGGCTGCCCTCTTGCAGCCTCTTTACAGGGCCTTTTCCATGTGTGCTTACATCCTTGGTATCTCTTTGTATATCCTAATCTCCTCTTCTTATAAGGACATCAGTGAGATTGGATTAGGGCTCACCCTAAGGGCTTCATTTTAACCTAATAACCTCTTTAAAGGCTGTCTCCAAATACAGACACATTTTGAGATATTGGGGGAGAAAACAGTAGGGCTTCAATAAATGGATTTGAGGGGGGGATACAATTCAGTCCATAATGCTGATGATTAAGTAATATTCTAATTTTTGAAGAGTTATACATTTCTTCATTTATAATTTTCATGCTTCAATTAAGAATAAAGAACTATCTATCTTTGGCCATTATCTTTGACTTATAAGTAGGCATATAACAATATGTAAAAATGGAAATTCTTCTGTTTGTTCCAATTCATTAATATAGGATTAAAATGTACTGTTTATCTACCACATTCTTTTTATAGCTAGTTCATCCTTGTCAAAAGTAAAGGGAAGTAACAAAAAGAGAAATGCTTTTTAAAAATATGCCTAATTTGGGGCTTCCCTGGTGGCTCAGTGGTTGAAAGTCTGCCTGCCGATGCAGGGAACATGGGTTCGTGCCCCAGTCTGGGAAGATCCCACATGCCACAGACCGTCTGGGCCCATGAGCCATGGCCGCTGAGCCTGCACATCTGGAGCCTGTGCTCCACAATGGGAGAGGCCACAACAGTGAGAGGCCTGCGTACCGCAAAAAAAAAAAAAAAAAAAAAAAAAAATATATATATATATATATATATATATGCCTAATTTGGATGTTGAATTTTATCAAAAGTTGTTTTTGCATCTATTGAGATGATCATATGGTTTTTAGTCTTCAATTTGTTAATGTGGTGTGTCATTCTGATTGAAGATATTGAAAAATCCTTGCATCCCTGGGATAAATTCCTCTTAATCATGGTGTATGATCCTTTTAATGTTTTGCTGGAGTTGGTTTGCTACTATTTTGTTGAGGATTTTTGCCTCTATGTTTATCAGTGATATTGGCCTGTAATTTTCTTTTTTGTGGTGTCTTTGTCTGGTTTTTGTTTCAGAGTGATGGTGGCCTCGTAGAATGAGTTCAAAAGTGTTCCTTCCTCTACAATTTTTTTTGGAATAGTTTCAGAAGGATAGGTGTTAACTCTTCTCTAAATGTTTGGTAGAACTCACCTGTGAAGCCACCTGGTCCTGGACTTTTTTGTGTTGGGAGTTTTTAAATTACTGATTCAATAGCAGGAATGGTAACTGGTCTGTTCATATTTCCTATTTCTTCCTGGTTCCAGTCTTGGGAGATTGTGACTTTCTGAGATTTGTCTATTTCTTCCAGGTTGTCCATTTTATTGGCATGTATTTGCTTGTAGTTGTCTCTTATGATCCTTTGTATTTCTGTGGTGCCCATTGTAACTTTTCCTTTTTCATTTCTGATTCTATTGATTTGGGCCCTCTCTCTTTTTTTTTCCTGATAAGTCTGGCTAAAGGTTTATCAATTTTGTTTACCTTTTCAAAGAACCAGCTTTTAATTTTATTGATCTTTTCTATTTTTTTGTCTGTATTTCATTTATTTCTGCTCTAAACTTTATAATATTTTTCCTTGTACTAACTTTGGATTTTGATTGTTATTCTTTCCCTAGTTGCTTTAGCTGTAAGTTTAGGTTGTTTATTTGAGATTTTTCTTGTTTCCTGAGGTAAGATTGTACTGCTATAAACTTCCATCTTAGAACAGCTTTTGCCATGTCCCATAGGTTTTGGTTTATCGTGTTTTCATTGTCATTTGTCTCTAGGTATTTTTTGATTTCCTCTTTGATTTCTTCAGTGACCCATTGGTTGTTTAGTAGCATACTGTTCAGTCTCCATGTGTTTGCATATTTTGCAGGGTTTTTTTCTTGTAGTTGATTTCTAGTCTTAGCATTTTGGTTGGAAAAGATTTCAATTTTTGATTTCAATTTTCTTAAATTTACTGAGGCTTGTCTTGTGGCCTAGCATGTGATCAATCCTGGAGAATGTGCCATGTGCCTTTGAAAAGAATGTGTATTCTGTGGCTTTTGGGTGGAATGATCTATAAATATCAGTTAAGTCCATTTGGTCTAATGTGTTATTTAAGTACTACATATCCTTATTGATTTTCTGTCTGGGTGATCTGTCCATTGATGTAAGTGGGGTGTTAAAGTCTCCCACTATTATTGTGTTACTGTTCATTTCTCCTTTCATAGCTGTTAATATTTGCCTATGTATTGAGGTGCTCCTATGTTGGGTATGTATATATTTACAATTGTTATATCTTCATCTTGGATTGATCCCTTGATCATTATGTAGTGTCCATAGCTCTCCACCTCTCCTGAATGCAAGCCTGCCTGCCTTCAAAGCCAGACATTCTGGGGCTCGTCTTCCCAGTGTAGGATTCCCAGCTGAGGAGGCTGATGTGGGACTCAGACCCCTCACTCCTTTGGAGGAAGCTCTGCAATTTTGATTATCCTGCTATTTGTGGGTAGCCTACCTGAGAGTGTGGGTTTTGACTATACAGCATCTCTGTCCCTCCTACCCATCTTGTTGTGGTTCCTTCTTTATATCTTTAGTTGTAGGAGATCTTTTCTGCTGGTCTTCAGGTTGTTCTCATCAATAGTTGCTGTGTAAAATAGTTGTAATATTGGTGTGCCTGTAGGAGAAAGTGAGCTCAGGGTCTTCCTGCTCCACCATCATGGCTACCTCTTGTTTTGTTCATCTTTGAATCTCCAGTTCTTAGCACAATATCTGTCTTACAGTAGATACTTAGTAGCTTCGTGTTGAATGAAACTGAATAGAATATCACTAGTCAAGATGGAAGAAACTTGGAAAGGTCTTATACCTCTGTTAATTCTCACTTGAGTCCGATAAATTAACTATCCCTTCATTTGGAGATGGCTGTCCACTAAATATTCACACCAGGCATGCAAAACTGAAAATAGAAGGAATGGTGTTGAGCTTAGTAGCAGTAAGACTAAAAGTCTGAAACTAACTCTGAAGTTATGATGGAAGTGGGATGGAAAGAAGCAAGCAGTCAGGAACTAGTTTCTAAAACTCAAAGCCCAGGAAGAGGTTAATCCTGTAGTCACTTGTGCATGAATTATGGATAAAGGTTCTCAAATTACAGTACAGGAAGGTATTATTATGTTTATTATTATATTAAGGTATGTTCTTTGGAAATGAATGTAAATGTGAAACTTTTTATTAAGCATAATTTCTTTACATATTTTTGTCCATTAATAAAGTGTTAACAGTAGAGATTATTGTGTATTTTAAGATTTAAAATGAACAATATATACAAGCAACTGACATTTCATTTGTTCCAATAATTGCTCTAGACATTTCTTTAATGATTTTGAAAATGTTAGCATAATGGGAAAAATTTAGAAGTTGTTTAAAGCTTATTTGTGCTTAAATTATTTGATAGAATCATGACCATACTTGACCTTTGGCACATTGTAAAGTCAGTCATGTTTTCATATTTTGATATCGTGAATACTTTAAATGACATGGTCTGCAATATTAGAATTTCAACATAATTCGTTGCATCTTATTTTGTGATTTGTCTTGGTGCCCTTGATTGTGGGATGAATCTTTTTTGTAACCCTTCTCCTCCTGTCACATTTTAAATGTCACCAGGCCAGTATTTATATAATTGTATATATAGATTGTATAATTATATATATCATTGTATATAATTTATATAATTCTCCCTTCCCACCCTTTCCATCCATTATACCTCCCTCCACATGAGAGGACATTATGCCTCCCTGGACAGTAAAACAATCTCCTTTCAGTATAATCGACTCCTTTCAGAAATTTCTGTGTTCTGTGTTTTGTGCAATATTCTCTACCTCACCGTTTCTCCTCATAGGTAAGATTTCAGATGTTATGTTTAATTTCAATTAATTATGTTGTACTTAGCAGCAAATGCAAGACATTTGGTGATTTTTTTTTCATTAAATGAGCAAAGTGAATAATTCTGCTGTTTAGAACGAATGTGAGGGAAGTATTATTATAGGTACTGGTTTTAAAGTCAGACTTGTATGTTCCAGATATGTTTGAATGATTCAGAAAATGTGCATTTTGAACAACCTCATTGTGGGTTGGGGAGTGCTAAAAGCCTTGGAGGTCTGGGCATTCATGAAATTGTCAACAAAAGAATGGGCTGGAGTGTGAGGGGAGGAGGAGGAGACCCTTCAGACAGCATCAAATCAGTGTATTTAACTTAACTTCAGTGAATCAATATGTAGAATGTGAGAGTTGGGGTATTTACCAGAGATCCAGGAGCCACCAGTTAACTCAGTTTGCTTCCTTGTTTTGGGTGGAAGAAGAAGGAAGAAAATGATCAAGGAGTGGATTTTAAACTCAGAGCAGAAGAATTTATGTTGAAAAGTAAATAGTACCGAGCAAGAAAAAGTCAGATGACGTGTCCTCTCACAGGTTACAAAGGGCGATTATGCTGATATAGGAGACACAACAGTTCATGGGGGAAAATGGCTACATCTGTGTAAGGCTGTTTACGTTATCCTGCCAGTTTCTTGCTAAACAGAGTTTCACCATCCACAAGCCTCTGCAGGTCACCAGTTATAGAGTCCTGTGTGTGTGTGTGTCTTGGAGGATCCTGGGGCAGCCAGACCCCCATCTCTGTGTCCTGAGACTGGGCAGCCCTTTGGGGCAGGTGGAGAGCATCGCTTGAACTCTTGGAGGTAGTCGGTGCACGTGCTTGGGAAGGTGGTCTGGACAGAACAGAGGAGTCTGGAGACGTGAGGGGGGCAGCAGAAGAGCCTAACCTCCTAGTGTGCTTGAGGAGACTGAAAATTCTGGGAAGTGCTGAGCACGGCGGGAGCTGAGTTACTGTCACTGCTAGTGAGGGTGGCAGAGTCACCTGTGGGATCCAGGTCGGGGTAAGGGGACAGTGCGGCTGGGTGAGGCAGCTGCTGGCCTAGGGACCTTTAGAGGACGCAAAAGCACATGCCACCACCCTCCTCCAGCAGCGGCCCCGCAGGAGGCGCTGCAGCCTGGGTGGGGCTCCAGCACCACCACTCCTGACAAGGACGAGACACCTGTAAAGTCAGCACAGCCTAGGGAGACCCACCCCCCTCTACCCCCAATAGGTCACCTTCCAGGGAGGGGGGGTGCCCTTTATTATCTTGTCGTAAAAAGGAAAGTGGAGATGACTAATCAATAACTTTCATCAAGATAAGAAAAAGCAACTTTGTCCCAAGAACATTATGGGGATTGGAGTTTCAGAGGGTCTAGAGGGGGCTTTGAGTTAATGAGTCTTTTACTAATATGGTCTACTACTAATAGAAGAATATGGCCTGCAAAAGAGGGTTACACTCAGAAATTTAGTGGGAAACATACATTTGTTCTCTATGTTTGTGACTCTATTTCTGCTTTGCAAATAGGTTCATCTATTTTTTTCTAGATTCCACATGTATGCGTTAATATGTTATATTTGTTTTTCTCTGACTTACTTTACTCTGTATAACAGTGTCTAGGCCCATCCACGTCTCAACAAATGACCCAATTTTGTTCCTTTTTATGGCTAATATACCATTGTCTATACGTATCACATCTTCTTTATCCATTCATCTGTCAATGGACATTTAGGTTGCTTCCATGTCCATGTATGGACACCAAGGGGAGAAGGGGGGATGGGATGAATTGGGAAATTGGGATTGACACATACACACTACTATGTATAAAATAGATAACTAATGAGAACCTACTGTATAGCACAGGGAACTCTACTCAGTGCTCTGTGGTGACCTAAATGGGAAGAAAATCCAAAAAAGAGGGGATATATGCATACCTATAGCTGATTCACTTCACTGTACCACAGAAACTAACACAACATTGTAAAGCAGCTATATCCCAATTAAAAAAAAAAAAGTTTAGTGGGAAACAGAAGTTACAACACACAGTTGGATTAAACACAGTTGGTCAGAAAGTTTATATTTATGACCAGTGCCCCATTTCTTTAATTACTTCTTCAAATAGTTAATGGTCACAAATACCTGTTTTTTTTGTTGTTGTTGTTGTTTTGTTTTTTAAATAAAGAGAGCCATTTCTGGAGAGAAATGATACTTACTGGATTATAAATCTTACTCCACAGCTGAAGACAGAGACTTGCTAATTCCTCCACACACCCTGACTGGCATCTGATAACAGTAAAGAGAAATTGTTATAGTCTTAAGGAGAAAACAAACTGACTTTAAGAACTGAATTTTGGATATCTAATTTGTAACAGTGATGAAAAATACCACAGCAACCCAATAATCTGTTTTTATTTTGTCTGTGTAATTGATTAAATAATGTGAAGTCTGTTTGCTTAGTCTCTTGTCAACAATGGCTTTCATGCAAGGTGACTATTTTTGATCAAATTTACTCCTGAACACTACTGGGATCTACCTTGAATGCTGAGCTAAGAATTGATCTACCATCTTGAAGCATTTCCCACCTAGCTTCATTATTTCTAGTTTTAATTTCTGGGTCAGAGAACACAGAAAGAAATATCCTCTGAGAAGAGGTCCAATCATCCTCTTTAAAACAAACTGAGAATATTTATTACACAGGTTTTAAGATTAACTAACTATTCATGGCAACAGCGTGTTTATTTTTATAGCCCTTCTGAGTCTTTTACAATTGTCTCATCTCTGGACTAGTAACCCTTGAGGGCAGATGTTAGATCTACTGAAATGCATTCAGAAGGTCAAAACAATATTCATGTAAATTACTGGAACTCCATTAAATCTAAATAAATGTAATTTTATCACATGGACGTATTTGGCTAGTTTCTTCAAGAGAGAGGTGCTGGAATTAATTTGTATTTCATTTCAAATGATTTAAAGTGGCTTCTACCAATTTGGATTACAATATCATATTTTACTTTCTAATTGAAAACAATATTTTCTTTATTCTTTTTTTCCCACGACAAGGCCTCCCATTCTACCAAAGTAATAATGTTCTACCAAATGCTAAATAAGCCGACATAATTGGAATCTCCTCTAATCAGTGATTCTGGTCATTAGATGTTTCAGATACTTAATAACTGTTAAATTGATCATCCTTGCTCCTCTTCAAGTTTGGAATATTTAAGTCCTATTACTGCAGATTCAATAATTGAACTACATTAGTACTTAGCAGTGCAGGGATATTGAATTGAAATCCATGTACTGTTTAGATCACCAGGCAAGAGGACCTTTTGGCTTCTCTTCTGTCTATCAGAGAATTAAATACCAATTCATTCGAAAAACAGCAAAGACTTTTAGAAAAAAATTGAGCTTGAGTTCACGTGGGGATACCTATATTCCAGATCTCAGAGATTTAATAATTTTGGGAATCTCATAAAAACAACCTTAAGAGTTAGGCTTAACTGACCTTTTTCATATGACAAAGTATTTTCAAATTAAACCTCCTCTTGGTGGTTAGTATTTAGTTATTTAGCTTTTTGCACAATTAAACACCCCAAACTTATTCAAATGGAGAGCAATTTTTTTGTTTGTTTTCTGGAAACAAAATAAGGTTTCTGAATAATCTCTGGGGAAACTCACCTAGAAGGTATCTGTGGATACCTGTCCCCGGCAGTAAAAGGCTTTTGGATGTTGACTGTGTCACTGAATGAGTTGACCTATGACATCTCCAAATCCATGACATGAAGGGCTGAGTCACAACAGGGTTCAGGAGAACCTATGCTTTGGGGACTTTTACCGACACATATACTTGTTTCCATCTGGTGTTTACCTTATTTCAGCCTGAATAAACTTCAGTTTCGGAGCCTCGAGCTGCAAACCGTGAACACCTCCAGGAGGTGCTTCTTAGAGCTGGGAGAGGTGGATTCGGGAGCAGTTTTCAAGGATACTTTGTCACCCAACCCCATGGCTCGTTCTTAAAGCAGCTGTCCTCAGGCAGGTACTGCCAAATATATTTGATGGATGTCATTCCCAGGTTTCTGGGCCCACATAAAGCAAAGCCTGGGCACCAAAATTACAGAAGAATGGGCTTAAATGGGAGACTTGCATTTTTGACATGCTGTTCAATGCAATGCATAGCAGTAAAAGTTGCACTTTTGCTGGAAGCCGTTTGAAATGTGAAAGGTCATATTCACTCCAGAATTAAGGAAAGTTTCACGATTTGAGTCATACCCCTGTCGAGCATAAAATCAGGTAAAGTTGACTAGCTAATCATCATCAAAAGGACGATTTAAACCGAGAAAGATTTAAACTCAGTCCTTCTTGCTGTTGATGACTGTAGATGATTGTGATTCCTTAACACAAGAAGTTTAAGGAGTAATGCTAAAAGGCTGGGTAAAAAAAAGTGCTCTCTGTAAAGAAAACTTGTTTTTTTCATTCTTATCATCAGTTGTTTGGGGGACTGAGAGACCTGCGACCTTTGATTTATTTTCTGACAGTTTTATTGAGGACATACAGGTGGTCTATACAGTTCATGTCAGTCTTACAGATGAAGTGATTTCTCCAGTCAGATGGGGCTGCCATCACAGGGTCAATTCTGAGACATAAAAACGACATGAAGAAGTAACCTTTCTTTGCACGAAATCTGCTTATTTTACAAATACATCATCAGATGGATGGAAAGGGGGTTGGAGGAGCAGTTACCCATGGCATCGGTTTGGCAGACCAATGAGTAGGAGGTGGGAGCCTGTTTTTCAGGCTAAGTTCATGTCACCTGGATGGGGCAGAGCAGAAACTTAAACCTATGTTTGTCTCCAAAGTCTCTTCAAGTGAAGATAAAAGTTCCTCTTTCAAAGAGCTGTCATAAGGTTTAAGTGAGCCGGGATGCATGTAGAGTAGCTAAATATAGTCCTGGCCCTTAGCCAGAGCTCCCCAAGGATCCCTCGCTGTCCTTGTAATAATGGAAGCGTTCATTATTACATCGACTCCTTCTAGCTCTGCCTCCAGCTATGATACCAGTTACTCTTCAATAACTGCAGCTAATACTGATTGATAATGATAGTAATTGTGCTACCCAGGGCCAAACTCTGGGACCACACCTTCCTCTGTCTGAGATGAAGGCCTGCTAAACTGTGATCATTTAAGGAAGTGAAATAGGGCAGGTCTGACGGCTGGTTTAAGTTACAGTCGTTTGTCATTTCCTGCTGCCCTTTGCACTCACTGTGCCTACAGGAGCCGTGTGAGAGGCCCCTTGAAGGAGCCTTCCTGTCCCTCCTTGTAAACACACACCAGATGTGCCTTTTGCATTGGCTGCCCAGCCAGTGTTCGCCCAGGGCAGGAAGCGGGACGGCTGTGTCTCCTTTACACCCCAGCCCCCAAGCCTGTAGATGGCTGTGCTGGAAGAACAGGGGACCTTCAGCTGCCCAGACCAGGGCTTGGAGTGAATGGATTCTCACCATATTTCCCGCTCTGAGAGAAATCAGCATGCATTTGTCATCTTTTATTAATATTAAGCTAATTATCCTTACTCTGAAGATGAATACTGCATGGCCCACTGGTTCCCAGAGCAACAGTTTTGCAAGCAAAGGAATTAGAAGCAGATGAGTCCTGCATCCTGCTGTGTTCTTTGGTTTGCCTCGTTGGTGTGGACAGGTGTGTCTCAGTCACCAACCACCATGTAACAAATCAACCTAAACCTTAGTGACGTCAAACAATGATTTATGATTTCTCTTTGATTCTGTGGCTTGATGGGGTTGTTCCTCTGCTGGTTTCACAGGGGTCACCATGTGGCTGCATCCAGCAGGGAAGGTGGCTGGGAGCCTGGCAGAGCTGAGCCTCTCTCCAGTTGGTACATTCACTCCAGACTTCACAGCATGGAAGTCTCAGGACAACCATCTAAGGAAAGGAAAAAAACCTGCAAGTCTCTTGCACCTAGCATCATTTCCATGACATGTTGTTGGTCAAAGAAAGTCACAAAGCCAGCCCTGAATCAGGGGATGGCAAACAGACCCACTTCCTGAGAGGAGCAGTGGCAACATCACAATACAAACAAGCATGAGAGGAATTCTTTCCACCATCTCTGAAACCAAGCTAACACAAATTGCAAAAATACACATGATGTGAATGTTGCATCATTTGCAAGTATTTTCTCCCATTCTGTAGGTTGTCTTTTTGTTTTGTTTAAGGTTTCCTTTGATGTGCAAAAGCTTTTAAGTTTAATTAGGTCCCATTTGTTTATTTTTGGTTTTATTTCCATTGCTCTAGGAGATGGATCCAAAAAAATATTGCTGTGATTTACGTCAGAGGTCTTTAATCCATTTTGAGTTTATTTTTGTGTATGGTGTTAGAGAGTGTTCTAATTTCATTCTTTTGCATGTAGCTGTCCAGTTTTCCCAGCACCACTTATTGAAGAGACTGTCTTTTCTCCAGTGTGTATTCTTGCCTCCTTTGTCACAGATTAATTGACCATAGGTGTGTGGGGTTATTTCTGGGCTTTCTATCCTGTTCCATTGATCTATATGTTTGTTTTAGTGCCAGCAGCATACTGTTTTGATTACTGTATCTTTGTAGGGTAGTCTGAAGCCAGGGAGTATGATTCCTCCAGCTCTGTTCTTCTTTCTCAAGATTGTTTTGGCTATTTGGGGTCTTTTGTGTTTCCATAAAAATTCAAAAAAATTTGGTTCCAGTTCTGGGATTAATTTCCAAAATATACATAGAGCTCATACACCTTAATATAAAAAAACCCAAACAACCCAATCAAAAATGGGCAAAAGACCTAAATAGACATTTCTCCAAAGAAGACATACAGATGGCCAACAGGCACATGAAAAGATGCTCAAAATCACTAATTATTAGAGAAATGCAAGTCAAAATTACAATGAGGTATCATCTCACACCAGTCAGAATGGCCATCATTAAAATATCTACAAGTAATAAATGCTGGAGAGGGTGTGGAGAAAAGGGAACCCTCATACACTGTTGGTGGGAATGTAAATTGATACAGCCACTGTGGAGAACAGTATGGGGGTTCCTTCAAAAACTAAAAATAGAGTTACAATATGATCCTGCAATCCCACTCCTGGATATATATATCAGGAGTAAACTCTAATTCTAAAAGATACATGCACCCCAATGTTCATAGCAGCACTATTTACAATAGCCAAGGCATGGAAGCAACCTAAATGTCTGTCAACAGATGAATGGATAAAGAAGATGTAGTATATATATACAATGGAATATTACTCAGCCATAATAAAAGAAGGAAATAATGCCATTTGCAGCAACGTGGATGGGCCTAGAGACTATCATTCTAAGTGAAGTAAGTCAGAAAGAGAAAGACAAATATATGATATCACTTTATTTGTATCTAAAAAAATGATACAAGTAAACTTATTTACAAGACAGAAATAGACCCACAAATATAGAAATATAGAAAACAAACTTATGGTCACCAAAGGGGATAGTGGGAGGGGTGGTAAATTAGGAGTTTGGGAGCAGCACATACACACTGATATATATAAAATATATATAAAATAGGTAAATAACAAGGACTTACTGTATAGCGTAGGGAACTATGTTCAATATCTTGTAATAATCTATAATGGAAAAGAATCTGAAAAAGAATATATATATATATATATATATATATATATATATATATATATACTGTAATACATATTATATATATATCTGAATCACTGTGCTGTCACCTGAAACTAACACAACATTGTAAATTAACTATACTACTATAAAAAAAAGTTAATTAAAAAAAGAAGAAAGTCGCCCCAACATTGGTGATGCAATTACTAGACTTTTCTACTTAAGGTGAGGTTTATCTTGTTAAAGATGTTTCAGTACAAATACTCCATAGGGCTAACTTGGAAGCATTCTGACATAAGATATTGTATATCTAGCTTGTTCAAAGATGCAGATTTGACTTGCTGGGCTAGTCAGTAAGTAACCTCCTATATGTTTGGCACGTCCACATGGAATCATTCATTTATTCATGCCTGCATGCATTCATTCATATATATATTTGAACATGCATTCCTATGTAAAGCCCTGAACTAGGCACTGGAGGAGGGTGAGTAGCCAGATTAGTTAGACATCTTTTATACACTTAAAGTATTACCATTGACAGTTACCTTTTTCTTCTTACCCTTGTTGATCCCAACAGGACGAACTTCTCCTCTGTTATTTTTTTTTTTAGTTTGTAGTTTTTTAAAGTCAGCTACTTTTTGTTTTCTTTAAGCAAGAACTCTTTTTGTCCTTTCCATATACACCTCTATTAAGAAGTTGTAACTCTAATGGGATGTAAATGTAAAGAAAATGTCTTATGGCATACTCTGCATGCAAACACCCAGAGACATCCATTTTCTTGGACAAACACTTAAAACAATATGAAAAATTGAGGGAAAGCCAAAGATTAAGCCATTAATAGCTACAAAGCTATTACAGTTTAGTAGCAGGAACATCCAATGACAACTCACACAAATCTTGGGCACTTTGGGGTTTTGCTGCTGGCAGGCACAAATAACATTCATTCATTATTTGTACATTTATGCGGAAAATATTCATTCTGTTTTTATGGTACATTAGACCTGTTTTAAATGAGGGTTTTTGCAGTGAAAGAAAAAAAAAACAAAGTTCTTGTCCTCATGTAACTTAAATTTTAGTCAGGAGAAACAGACAGCAAAAAATATGTGATTTGTCAGGTAGTGATAAACAGTATGGAAAAAAAATAAAGCAGAGGAAGATGAGGGAAAACCAGCGAAGAATCTGAGAGGGGCTGGGCAGTGGGGTAAAAGGA
Source organism: Mesoplodon densirostris (assembly GCF_025265405.1). Classification (NCBI taxonomy): domain Eukaryota; kingdom Metazoa; phylum Chordata; class Mammalia; order Artiodactyla; family Ziphiidae; genus Mesoplodon; species Mesoplodon densirostris. Next base: position 188,185,767 of record NC_082662.1, on the reverse strand, counting down.
AAATCAGGAAGAAATGGTGTCCCATTGGGTGGCAAGTATTTCAAGAAAGGAATGACCGCTGTTTCAAAGGCTGCTGAAGTCTGAGGATGGGCTGTTGTGTTTGGCAACGTGTCCATTGGTGACCCTGACACGAGCTCTTTCGTGGGGTGGTGCAGAGAAAAGCCAAATTTGTTTGATTTCAAGAGAAAATGGGAGGAGAGGAAGGGGAGACAGAGAATATAAAACTCTCTTATGGACGTTTTGCTGACAGGCATAGTGAGGAACGGGATGGTAACTGGAGGGAGATGGGGCCACAGAAGGTAATTTTATACGATAGGAAATATGGCAGCATGTTTGGTGCTATTGGAAATGATCTAATACAGTGGGAATGCTGATGATGTGGAAGGTAGAGGGGCGATTTCTGGAGTGGTGTCCTTGAGTAGTTGAGGAGCATGGCTTGCTATAGAACAAATATAAAAATTCATATTATTAATTTTTTGAGCATATATCCAAAGTATATCGGATTGGCCAAAAAGTTCGTTCGGATTTTTCCATACGATGGCACAGAAAAATCCGAGCGAACTTTTTGGCCAAACCAATATATGCATACATTAAAATTTTTTATTTATATACTACTTTAATAACATGCTATATGCATTTCAAAACACATATAAAAATCTAATTAAATCTTTGGAGGAAAAAAATACATAAATAGAAGGCCCAGTATTTTCCCTCCAAACCACACAGATAGTCCTACACACATGTTCGTTGAGGTGCGTGCACTGTACTTTGGGGTTCTTACCTTTAGACAAGGTCACTGTCTGACACTGACTTATCAAAAAGCAGTTGGAAGGAAAGAGCTTGGTCTTTCAGGTTTGAGAATACGAGGTTTCCTTTTATTCTGTTTTCTGCCTCGGAAAGTGTTTCGACCTTAAGCAACACCTTACAAAGGGCAAGGACTTTAAACGTAGCACTTGGGGTGATTTAGTTAAAACGTTCTTCAAATGTTCCTAGAGGTTACTTTTGTCACATGTAGTGTCACAAAATGGAAAAAAAAATACTCAGAAAGAGGAACAACCACATTTCAATTTTTATTTGTGGATGGTGAGTCGCTTTTTAACCATAGGTCTTTCCCATAACTTTCTCGAATCCATGACTGAAGGACAAAAAATGTGCATCTCCTCATAGGTACAAACTAAAACCTTTCACCACATAACAGGAAGAGTGAGAGATGTGTCTTTTTTTTTTTTTCTGTAGTTTCTGTGTGAAAAAAATGCAGTTGCCAGCTGATGGGCAAACTAAAAACGTGTCCCCAAGTTGCAAAGAGTACGGAGTGTACATGTCAGGCACTGGAGCTTTTCCCAGAAGTCGCATCCTCAGGAAGGTATTTTTTCTAATTATGAGGCTGAAATTATTGGCACAAGAAACACTGTTCCGTGATTGGCTAACATAATACAATAAAATAGTGGTGTCAAGTTGAACCACTATGAACATCCGTACGGTGGTCAAAGGAGTCCTTCCCACAGTTTCAGTGTGGTCCCAGTTGTAACCTGATGTCTCCAGGTTTGTCAGAAAAACACTCAGGTACAAGTGTCCCTTTTGCAGTGTGTGGATCTCTTCCTCTAGAGACAGGATGGTCCTAAATCAGCCTTTCCATTGCAGGGGGAGCCGTCATGCTCCACATCTCCACGCGAGAGCCATCCTTTTCCTGACGGCTCGGGCTGTAGGACCCCTGAGTTGCCCTCTTGTTGGAGGCAACGACGGAGGCCACCACTGCCAGGAAGAGGATCAATAACAAGGCTAAAGTCACTGAACCGATGGCGGCGAAGACATCTGAGAGCAAGTCGTCTGCCAACTGCAAGGATAGAAATAATTGTGATGTGAGTTACACAGCAAAGGAGAACGTCCAGGTCAAGGAACTACCCTGGAATGGAAACCAAGCAGAGCGCAGGTGCCACTCAGTGCTGGAGAAAGATCAAGGTGTGAAAGGAAAGTCAGGTGTCCTTATTCCCAGATCATGAGAACGTGACTGTCTCTAGAGTCCAAGGTCTAGAGTCAGAAAGTGAGGCAGGAGACATCTCCTGTGTCTACTCTGTGTCTTAATTTCAGTGACTGAGGTCATTTGTGTGACATCAAGGCCAAAGGATGAACCCACACGTTTATTTGTAAAATAGTTCTGCATCTATAGAGATGTATGGCTCACAGTCTTTCGACTCCCTTGCAAAAAGTTCTGATTTTGCACTGAAAAAAAATGGTTGTTTTACAGCCTTTCTTGGGAAAGGAAGAAAATTAAATTAGTTGGGTCTCATGGGAAAGATCTGGAGACATAGGCTGGGCTGCAATGCACTGGTTTCCACAGTCATCACTTTGACTTGGATTCGATGTGACAATTGAATGGTTGTGAAAACACACGTGCACCACGTGGAACCAAACCTGGGAACAGAAAACTGCAGGCAGAGCCCCGCATGGAGGAGCTGGGTCCTGGAATCTCCGGGGTGTGTCTTGGACAGAGTGGTTTGCCTAGTGTTGATTCCAGTGTGTTTGTCAAGCACTTTTTAGCAATGGGTAAAATGAAACTGATTTAGTTGCATAGAAATATTAAAGACAGGACAACAGTTGCTATTTGAATCTTTAACAGGTTTTCAAAGAAATATTTCTGTCAGGGTAAGTAAAAGCAGAAGTAAACTAGTTTACCTTCTCTTTTAGCTTTCTCTAGGACCCATTCATTCCCTGTTACCTAACCAAGCTACTGTTATAAATGTAATCTTTGTTAGTTTAACATCCTAGCGAATTTTAAACACCTTTGTTTTCCTTTGTGTTTTTTATTTTGCTGTTCTTGTTCACTGTGCTTTGATTTAGCCATTATATAATTAATATAATCCTTTAATACTGTATCTCTTCATAATATTGTCTTGGGTGTACTCACTATGAGCCTTGTTTGAATGTGCTTCATTAGTTTCCTCATTCATTCAACAATGCTTATTGATTACCTGCTATAAACATGGAACTGAGATAAAAATAGAAGGTAAGTCAAAGTCTGAAATCTGTAGCTCAGACACGCACGCACATATACACAGATAATCATACATTATAAACACATTATGATAATGTCATAAATGAACTGCCTAGGGGTGTAGGTAGAGTAATATTGGAATGTGGCATGTGATTACCTTTTGAAGGATAAATAACATTCAAATAGTTCGAGTGGGAAATTCTACTTGGATGAAACAATTTGAAATCAAAAGGGCAAGAGTATATAAAAGTCCTTAGAGTTTGGGGAAACAGTAGGAAATCCGGCGTGACCAAATGTATTGTCCATAAATGTGTACGTTTGAGTAGGAAAAGGATTTAAAAAGTTGGTGAGAGACAGAACTATAAGGTAGATGAATCTGGACAAGAAATGTGAAAGCCACACTAAAATTCGGACTTGGTCCTGAGGTCAGTGGGAGCCAGTGAAGGCGTTTAAGTGAGAGCATGATATGATCAAGTCTGTGTTTCATTAAAACTTGGCTCTGGTAACGGGATGGAGGGTGGGTGGAAGTGAAGGTGGGGCTGGAGGTGGAGGAAATAGGAGTTTATTGTATTAGTCGTGGTGAGATGACCTCGGTCTAAGTTTGCCAGTGGAGTGAGACTCGAAGAGGAAAAGGTGGAGAGAGACTGGGGAGGCGGAGCCAGTCCTCGGCAGACTGTGCGAGCAAGGCTGGGGGGAGCGGAGGGAAGACAAGGATGGTCACCACAGGAGGTGACCCTGTTGGCTGGGGTCTCGTTAACTGGGATAAGATACACAGGAGCAGAAACAGGCGTGCATGGGAAGATTGCCTTTAGGCTGGGAAAAGCTAGCGTCAGGTTCCTGGGCAACATTCAGGTGTGTGCTGCTACTCTCCACATTACTGTCTAAAATTCTGGGTCACAGCAACTTTTCCAGTTATTGGAGAAAAGCATATAGAGTTTCATAGAATTCAGTCATTCTTGAGAAAAATTGTTTACCCCAACTAGAGGGCAGGTTCTCTGGCCACACTGTGTGGCAATGACATCCTTTATCTGTAGGGATAACTGTGGGCTGGGACAGATGAATAAAGCCGTAGACCTGGCCTTGAAAGCTCAAGAGCCTGGGTCTCAGCAGGACAGATGGACCCTTTGGTGTTATCTGGGGACCTCTAGACTGTGTAACCCTCTTGTTCCTAGATGCTGAATTCTCCCTAATCTGTCCAGTAAACTGTGTCATCTTTGGGAGTCAATGGTTGTTCTGCTGGGTGGGTGAGTTGGGAGGGTCCACACCCACACGGAGAGGAGACGAATCACTTGGTTTGCCACTGTTTTCTAAACTTCTCTGGCATCTTCTCATTTGGGCTGAGAATGATTGCACGGGGAAAGCTAATGCCGCCCAGACCCTCGCACCTGCTGCCCTGCAGCTGGAGAGGGAGGGGACATGGCAGGTGTAGAAGCTGAGTTCTCGCTGGGACCCCAGTTCTGGCAGAACCAGAGGACTGATCCGCTTCACTTATCTCGGGACCTGTGGGGAACCAAGGCTCTTGTCTGTAGAGGCTCCACTGCTCTCAGCAATGTGGAGAGAATGGAAGGGCCAGCTCCAGACCCGAGAGAAACCCCCTGCCTCCACCGGCTGTGTGCTGAGCGGTGGGCCTCAGCCAGTCGTCCTGCAAGACCCTGGGTTTGATCACCTGTAATACCAGATCCTAGCATCTACTCCCAGGGATGGGAGCCAGGAGACACAACAGATGCAAAAGCCAAAGAGAATGTCCCAGAGTAAGTTCCCGGCACAGGAGAATGTGAGAACCGTGAAGATGTGATGTATCACCTCTCTGACTTCATTCAATTCTGAAAGATGAACTAGAACTCCCTCAATGCCTCGAGAAACAACCCGGGAGCCAACCTACAAACCTAACACGGCAATTCCGAGCTTCAGATAAAGTTTAGGATGAAATGGCTGGCCTAGCGATATCAGATGGGGCGCGTCACTCAGCTTTGGTGGGGAGCCGAGGGAGTCTGAGTTTGAAATCGCCTCTGGAGGGCCCTTTGCTTTTGAATTCCCCTGGCTGAAAGGCCTTTTTTCCGCTGCTATTCTTCGACTGGGCTTAAAATACACAGCCCTGGAATGGATCCTTTGATAACTGAAACTGCTGGGACACAGGAACTGACAAGGCCGCCAGGTGTGGACCGTCCTGAAAAACAGCATGAGTTTAAGGCCAGGCCTGTTTGGGTGGGTTGTGCTGCTAATGCTGCCCTTTTGAATAACCTTTTTCAGAAAAGATAGACCCCAAATTAATTAAAATTTCATGTAAAATTACTTTTCAGATGGCTTATGCTGCAATCTGTATTGTTAATATCCTGTTTAAATGTACATTTTACACATGATCACATTAAACTGCGGTGACTGTGAACTCCCCATCTGCAGAATAAAATAAATAGGTGCTTCATTTTTTTTCCTCCATGGAAGATTCATTCTGAAACATTGACTGGTTGTGGCCAAATGTGACCCAAGGCAAGGATGCACGCTGGCATTCTCAGGGGAAACTGCCAACGCTTATCTTGAATCTTCTCACCTGAGCCTAGGCTAGAACATGCTGGAAATACACATTAGCTTTGTTTCCTTAAACTCCAGAAGAGGAATTCTATACTGTGATTTCTCTGAGGCGAGACTGGAAACAGAACGCACTTGCGAAACAGACGGAAATGGGTTTGAATCCAGTTTTGCCACTAGTGTCCTACACTTATCTCTGCTGTTTGCCCACCTGTAAAGCGGGAGTGACAGTTCCTGTGTCCTAGGCTTGCTCTGAGATGTGGAGCATCCAGGTGTGTGGAGCTTCTTTGAGGGGCAGGCTCAGAAGGGAAGTCAGTCCTTGTGGTCACTGCTGTTTAGCACTCTTCAGAGAGATGACCCTTCCCTAGCTGATTTCTCCGGTCCTGCTTGGGCGTCAGAACACCCACCAGATGCCACCCACTCTGGCAACAAGTCGGGACTCAGAGCCCAGCCTGGGAGCCGAGAGGGGCAGCCGCTGACCTGGAGCTGGCGGGGGTCTGGGCCATCTGGCCGTCGGGGCCCACAGCCCCTCACTAGCTGACTGCTGGTCAGTTCATCTGATTTTGAAAACACAGAATGAGCTGGCTTGTCTGGAAAGGAAAAGTAATGAGACTATCTCTGTCCTCAGCACAAGGATCCGCCTGTCATAATATTTAGGGCCAATTTGGAAAAATGTGAAAACCATAAACACATTGGAAGGAGCCTGGAAAAACAGGATATCTTAGGAAACTTGACCTCCAATTTCCAGGTGAAAGGAGGTGAAGACGTTAAAGCTTTGACTTGAGGTGAGGAAATTCTAGGACTGAGGCCATGGTTTCCCCCATAGGGGCATATTTTTCTCAGGTCGGATTTTGTAAAACCAGCGGAAGTACGTTTGTAGTTGAAAAAAGCAGAAATGTTGGGAGTTAAGAACTGGCTCCTGAAAAACACTAGGTTGGAGTGAATTCCCCAAATCCTTCTTAGAATTCAGTTTATATGTCCGTTGTGTGGAAATATGTGGAGACAGTTGAAGACAGGAAGTTAGAATGTTTGGATGTACTAGTTGATTACGGGTTATATTCCAGCTTCAGTATGTGAGTTTCTGAAATGTGTGTGTGTGTGTGTGTGTGTGTGTGTAGTGTTACACAAGTACATAATAGTACGTTAGGTACTATTATGAGCATTAGTGATTAATGGGAAAAATACTTTAAAGATGTTGTGTTTTTACAAAGTCGGTTATAATATTTACCTTCCATCTGTGTATCTAAAGTGAAATGAGGACATCTCTTTGACTCATCCTTCAAATTAAAAATAAAGAAGAGATAGATATGAGAGAGAGAGAGAGAGAGCGAGAGAGAGAGCAAGCAGTTCTTGTGAATTACTATTGTAACAAGTAGGTCTTCAATTTTTGTGGATGGTAAAAAACTCCCACACAGACCTGGGTCCTTGAACTATCTCTTATTAGTGAATTGCTAGGAACAGCCGTTTCCATAGTAATATTGAATATGTGCCAGAAGTCTGTTTTTAAAATGAATATTGCTGCAGCAGCCAATTTTCAACCATAAATACACTGTCCACTTTACAGTTATAAGGGGGGATACAGGGTATTTAGAAGCTGAAAGCGAGGCCTTGGGCAGCATCCTGGCACGGGGAAGGGACCACCCAGCAGATGCTCCTGCCACCTTGTAAAATGCTCAGGACTGGGAAGCGTGGCAGCCACGGAGCCCCCTCCAGGCAGCTGACGGCTTCAGGGACCAGGGACCAGGGGGCGTCTGGACTGCAAGCCCAGTAGCATTGTCTCCTTGGTGCTCCCATCTCTTCATCCACTGCTCTGCGTCTCCCAGAAGACACACAGGCTCTCAAAGGAAGCCGACATAGTCTTTCAACCAATTCTCACCAAGTAATTACAGTTCCTTCCAACTCTACTAATTGGGGACCGTCTTGACAGCCTGGTGATGGAGAAACCCGGCGACATGAGGTGTTTCCGGGCACCACCCCCGCCCCCGGAGGGGTGCTGTCCTGGGAACCTTCTAGTGTGATTTCCACAACAGGCCCCACCGAAGACGTTGGAATCGCTACTGGAAATTTGGTACACGGGAGACAAATCAGAAAAGGAGCTGGGCCAGCACAAGGCTGCACGTTCGGGGTTCCAGCCCTAGTTGAAACCATCGTTTCTTTCACAACTGACCATCAGCCCACGCGTGACGTGTGGGGGCTTTTAGGGGAAGAGCACCATTATTCTGAGATTTGAGGGGTGCTGTGGCACCGGCCATGAAGGGACACAGCTATTCCTGCATTCAGCAAATGGTTCTTGAACACACCCTCTATGTGAGCACAGTGGGAGCCAGAATACAGTGGTGAGCCCGGCAGCTTCCAGCCCCATCTGTCTAGTGCTGGGTCTGGAATTCTTGCCCCGACGTCTCACAAGCTCTTTCCTACTCAGGACGCCACATTTTCAGCAGAAGTATAGATGTAGCTAGAAGTTTGGAGACACAGCTTTCCTATTCTCTCTCCTTAAGCAGGTGGTATAAGTGATATAATTGTTCTCCTTGGAAGACCAGGTCTTATGAATAAAAATTCACTCTTTGCCTCATACAAGAACCAAATCCCAGCAGCCCAAACTCAGATTTCATTATGTTTTTGTAAATTTACTGTTTGAAGATAATTGCTGCCCTTTCTGCTGACCCTGGGTCAGGGGGGTTACCAGATGTTGTACGCACAGAAACGTTTAAATTCCAGGTAGGGATTATCACATCCTGTCACCTTCTCAGGGAGGCCTTGCCTGGTCGCCCTCTTTAACTGTAATCAGCTTCATCTCTCTCCAGCACGTCGCGCCCTGGGACACCTAACAGTTCCCGGGGGGCGTCCCTCCCCTCCCAAGGCAGAGGTTCCATCAAGGTGCAGCTCCATCCTTCTGCCTCCCAGCCCCTGGACCGGCATCCGTGCCCCAGGGACCCCGCGGTGATCGCCGCTGGGCGGAAGGCTTGCCCAGCAGCACATGGCGAGCTCTCAACTTCATGCACAGAGCTTCTTCCCGGGGATTCCTGCAGGAGGACACCCTCAGCCTGTGACCCACAGGGGGAGAGACAGCCGCTCTCTTAACTCCACTGAAGGGTCAGGGCGCCTCGGAGGGGCTGCGGGCAGACACTGGGGGGGAGTGGGGGGTGCAGCAGATCAGAAATCACGTGATCAAAGAGTGAAGGGGGCTATTATTATTATAGAACTTGGCTACTATTCCTTTCCATGGAATCCGCCACAAGCAGTCTGCTTTCATCTTCTCCTGCCCCAGAACCCAGATGGGAATGTCATCAGGTGACACAAGCAGGAGATGCGAGAGATCTTTTTTTTTTTTTCTTAAATACCATTTTCTATGTGTGAAACGTTCTTTTTGTCTCCGCTAGGTGACCCCCTGGACACTACCATGGCCCATTTTGGTCTCAGAAAACCTGGGTAGACAGTCATACTTCCTTTCCTTTTTTCCCTCTCCTTCTCTTTCTCTCTGCATTCCAGAAAACAGTGGTCGCCAGCTGAAGATTCGGGCTGTGTAGTGCGCACCACACTGTGAGCTGCTCACACTTGTGTTTGTCAATCGCACACCCTTTCCATCTTCATTATTTTACACTGGGATCCACGAGGAACGCAGTCCCCTGCCCTTCCGCTCGGATTGCTCTCTTGTTCATTCTCAGGGTCACAACCTGGTTAAGACAGTAACTGTCTCTTACGTGGCTGGTTAAACGGTCCTCTAGCCATTCTTTCTTGCCCCAGAATCTACCCCAGCCAGCCAGCCCTATAGGAAAAAAAAAAAAAAAAAAAGAGCTTGCTTACCTGGCTGGGAAGCCCACGGATGCTAACCATATCAGTCCTAACCGTGTCAAGCCTAACCTGCTGAGTTTTAAGTCAAGGCTCGTTTTGACTTTGCCCCCATTCTCCTGTGAAGGTCAGCATCAGCCACGCCCTGCGCGTCAGCAAAGCGACTGTCCTTACGCGCCCCTCTCGAGCGGGAACCAGCCTCCCTCGCCCCTCCCCCGCTCATGCCGCTCCTCCAGGTTGAACACGCCCTTTCGGGAGACCTCTCCTCTGCTCAGAGCACCTGGGGCTTAGCTGCCCTCTGCAGATCCCCCGAGGACCCTGCGGGCTCTCCTGCCAGCATCTCATTCCCGGAAGCCCAGGGCTCAGCAGCGTTTAGAAGAGCTGCGGCCCAGCCTGCCAGGCGTGACGTGTCCCGTGCACTTGAACGTGCTGCCCTGTTCATCAGGGGTTAGGCCACCCTCCATCCCGCCCCTCAGGACTGTACGGATGAGTATCTGTTTCCTCTGGAACTTTCTGACACGACCAAGTGTAGTGCTTTGCACAGAGTGGCCGATCAGTTGTTATTGACTCACCCACTGGTAGTGCTCGTGGCTCTGTTTAACGCCTTGATTCTTTTTTCAGTCGTCGGGAGACTTCTCTACTGCCGGGCGTTTACTGGTGGGGACACGGTTCACCCGTTTGTTCACGCGCTCATTCACTCACGCATCGGCAGTGAACGCCGTCCCCGTGGCAGGCAGCTCCCTAGGTCCTGGGCACACGGGACCCAAAGGCATAGGCATCGCCTTCAGAGAGTTCACCGTGGAGTGATGGTCCCAGGCCGGGTGGCTACACAAACCGCCACAGTCCAGGCGACGGGCACTCTGTTAGAGGCGAGTATGAAGGAAAGAAAGTAAGGCGACAAGGTGGACTTCATGACATGCTCCAGTTTTCTTAAAGGGAGCTGCTGGAAGAAGGAGGTAAGGAAGGGTGTTGAAGGCAGAAGGAAACACCACGATCCAGCGGGAGAGAGAAGGAGAAGCGTGCCTGGGCCTTTCCTGCTGGCCTGGGCGGCTGGTGGAGCGAAGTGCTTCTTGCTTCTGCAGAGCCCCACGTGGAGGAGAAGCAGCAGCCCATGTGTCAGGAAAGCGTTCACCCAACCTGGGCAGTAACCAGAACAGATTCCCTTCCAGGAAGCTTCTCTCCTGTCCCTCAGCGAAGCAGAGGCCAGAATCGCACGCGCAGTTTCATGGATATTCTCTGCGGGTTCTTTCCTAGCACATCTGACCTACACCTCTTAATAGAAACCTATCAGCCTCATATGCCAGGAGCCCTCTACTAACCTGGGTTTTGTAGGACACAGAAGGATTTAAATTTCTTTATACCCCTTCTCTGACATGGTCTATAGATTTTAGAAGGTGACTGATAAGTATATCAATTGATTTTATACAACATTTCAAAAGCAAGAGAATATCCAGCAAACAAGTTAAAAAGGCAGGGGGACTTTTGAGATTAAATCATACTAAAATGACATGACAACTAACAACTAAATGCAATTGATTATATCCTTGATCAAAAAAAAAATCTAAAGGACAATTTTGGGACAGTTAGAGAAATCTGAACATGGATAGTACATGAGATGGTAAATTTCTTGAATGCCATACTGGTATATGGTTGTAGAAGGGAGTCTTTTTTCTTCAGAGGCACTTGCTGAAATATTTAGTGGTAAAGTGTTACAACGTCTGCAACCTACTTTCTAAAGCTAGAGCAAAAAATGTATTTATATAGAGGTAAGAAAGGTAGCAAAATATTAAAAAACTTTTGAAACTGGTTGAAGGGTATGTGTTCACTGCACTATTTTTTTCTGATTTTCTTTAGCTTCCATTTTTTTTCCCAAAAAAGTTAGAAAGGTAATACTTTAAAAAATGATGTTACTGTGAAAATAATTCCTCTAACCCCCCAATTTGTGGATCTTGCTTCTTCACTATCTGTTTGCTCTTCTGCTACTCTGGGTCTTGCTGATTTCTCTCCCTGCTATACTTTTATTGCCTAGTAAATCTTGTTCCCATCGATGGTTTTATCTCCCATCTAGACACTGAGACATTCATGGATCACATCACATGCCAGTTTCCTCACACATTTGGCCCTAACCCTCCTGCTGGAGCCTAACGCAGTGCCAGGCACACAGTGGGTGTCCATGGACTTCCTCACCATCTCCTGGCATCATCCTTCCTGACCTAAAAGCTGTACCTTGGCCCTTTCCTCCCTTGGAATTCTTTCTTCCTACCAACTTTCTTCAGTCGGTGAAAAGCTGCTATTAATTCATTCTCACATTAAGCAGGAGAAAGAATGCCAAATCCCCAGCATCCTTATGGCTTATCACATGTCCTTTTGGCAAAGGTAATCTAGTCTGTGTCATTGTATTTATTGCCCCCAAATCAGAACCAGTTGCCAGAGTAATGAAGGTCTATTGGTTTGTGTTGGCTCAATCCACATCAGGGGGGCTTTAGGGGCATATAAGGATAATTTGACCAGCAAAAGGAAAGCCATAAAAATGATCAAAAATGCTAACAGATATGCTGAGAACACCAAGCTTATTTTACTGAGGATTTATGGCCAACTTATCAGAAAATTATTTGGTCCAAGTCTACATTCAAATAGGTCCCTCAGTAATTCAGCAAAGATTCCAGCCTCTGAAAAAACAGCCTCTATAATGAGATACTCCAGTAACCCCTAACTTGCAGCACATGTAGTTTAATTTTCAACAGTTGTAAGACTGCAGTAAATCCAGCTTTTGAATAACTAGTTCCACTGATACCTCAGACCTGCATTAAATTAGCAGAGCATGAAGATCAACGGCATCCTCTCTCCTGACATACCTGCGTCCGTGTTTATTAACCAAATCGAGCTTAAATGTCTGACCTCCCCCACACGGCAGCCGTGCCAGCTCCTGCGGGGCCCCACTTGGGTGCCAAGTCACCAGGCTCTGCCGCATGATGTCAGCTGTGCCCCCGGCCCAGCTCTGGAGGTTGTATTTTATTGACCAGACTCAAATTGGTTTCCCCTCGTGCAGGTGATAAAGTGTGGCATCAAGTCACCCATGTGAAATATATTACCTTAGCTTTGACAGCTTGTCATTGAAGTCCTTGTTTATATAATCTATTGTGCCATTGACTCTCTTCTTATTTTACAAAGCAAACATAGAAATAAAAACCCTTGCTTCCAGTGTTTCATGGATGAATGTCTATACCCTGCACCTTCTCTTAAATAATCTCAGAAGTAGCTATTTCTATTGACATTGTCGGTGTACATCAAATTATCAGATTTTCAGTTTCAAAGTCTGCCTCGTGGAAGATGAAAGATGCACTGCGTGCTTTAACGGGAATCCTTTCACAGTGCAGCTCTCTCCCTCCCAAATCGTTTGAGACTTGCTACGTCTAAACAGGGAAGGAGCCTGCCGTGCTGAGGTTGGTAGGATCCAAAGTGAACATTCCTAAATCTATGAGCTTGTCACGACTTAGAACACCAGGGTATCTTACCACCAGGAAAGATAGAAATCTTCATATTGGGAAGATTGATTAAAGTAGTAGTTAGTTTTAGAACTAAAGAGTTCTTTCAGAAATCAGGCTTTCAAATTCCAAATAAGCCATTTGGTAAAACTCTATGGCAGGATTAAAACAAAACAAAACACAAACACAAAAACCTTATGTCTGATTTTGCTAACAGTCCACCTAAATGTCCCAAAATGCAACTGGGCGTAAAGATCTACTTCCATTGGTATGGAGGATGTACAGCCTTCCTTCTTGGAGGGACAAAAATAAAGTCTAACAGCATTTAACTCAGTCTAAAAATCCTGCTGAACTACAGTTGCCCTATCTCTATGTATTAATGTAGCATAGAATTTAACAGCCTATTATAAAATGAGACCAGACAATATAGCTGTGCTGGTTATTTTACACTTTTGGAGCTCTAAGTGTATGTGCACAGTAATTATGATATACAACGTGTCTGCATTGCCTTTTGAAATAACGGTTTAGGAGATTCTTGCCTGAGAAGTTCTCTTCCTTCCCTACAAAGGGCTCAAAGGACGAATCTTCTCCTTTTGCCACTGACTAATTTCTAGTGACTGTTTTAATAAAATGAAGATCAGATTCTGTTTCCTATCCAGTTCAGAGACCTTTTTAAGAAGAAATAAGATAACCTAGTTAACATGTTAAATTGTGTTTTAGTTCTATAATTTGTCATTAATATTCCAAAATGTAAGGCTTTTCTCTGGATAATCTTTGCTGATTGTTGCATTTTCTCATATTCTGTGTCATACTGAAATTTTTAATTATTTACATTCTTTTTTTTCCTGAAGTTTGGAGTAATTGCCTAAAGAATATTCCCCTTACTAACTTAAATAATTTGAAACATATGGAAATTCTGTTTTCTAAACTCCCAAAGAGACTGAGAACTGAGAATTCAAGCTATAAACTAAGCCTCTTCAGTTTTGTTGCTTCTTTTCCCAGACCCCAGAATAACACTTCTCTCCCACCTTTATAAAATATTTCCCTTGGGTCTATAACTTTTCTATTCCACCACCATTTAGATGACTTGTCCTCAGGGATATGGCTGTGCTAAGAGACTCAGGAAGAAAACCAAGATTAGTCACCAGGCTTGCAGAATCCTCCCCGATTCTGTTTACGAGGATGGCTGCCAATTCTCCAAACGTGCTCTGCACTCATGTTCTTTTCAGGGTCACTCTGCTCGCACAGCACAGATTAAACACACAGCCTCGGGACTCTCAGTGTTGTGAGGAGAAGCATTTACATTCCACTGACAGCGCGGGGTGTCAAAGGAAGCCATCTGCTCTGATTTAACGACACAAGGGATAGCTGCGGCTCCGAGAAGAGAAAGAGAGTTACAACGTGGCTCACCTCAGCCAACCACTCCTCTGTGTGGCGGACCTGGGGAGGAATCGCCTCCATATTGAGGCATTTTTATCCTTAGAGGTTCTTAGAGGTTGGCCCTCTACCCAATGGTTTCATTGTTCTCTTTTATTAAAATTTCTTTGCTACCATTTTTTAGGCCTCTTTCCCTGGTCTCAGGAACCTAGAATAAATCTAGTATTTCTACTACAAGGTGGCAACTAGATCTTTGATTATTTGTGCATTCTACCCAGGCCATTCATCTTTTCGATATTCTACAATGAGATCAGCTGTAAAACACTTCGGAACTAAAAGGTGGTACATGGGGGAAAAAGGAAAAGTAATTAAAACCTGAGGACTTAGTCTATCCCTGGCATCTGACAAGTCACCTCATTTTAATCTTCACAATAGTCTAATGATACAGAGATCATTGCCCTTAATTCAAAGATCTTTTAAGCAATTTGTCCCAAGTAACAAATTACTTAAGCAGCAGATCCGGTACCCAAATGGTCAGGGCTTGTTCAGTTATGCACAGGTGCATCCTAGATAGAGCACTATACAGATGTAACCCCAAATCTACCCTGAATTTCAACTAAGTTACCCTTATTCGACATATTTACACACTGAGAGATGAGTAATAATATTTACACTTCAGGTCTCTTGCTATGGACAGCACTTATATAACCAGCTGCGTTTCCCTGCTTACTGGTGTTGGTTTAATTTTTCGGGACTTTGCATGTCAGAATAAGCTCCAACAAAGTAGGCTGAGAGGTGGAAGGATTTTGTTTGTGAGTTCTAGGAAGGTGCCCAGCACACAGTGGCTGTCTGGGAGGTAAGCTGTCCCTATATACTGTGCCTGCATAGACCCTGAAAAATTCAGAGGGAGAACAAAGAAAAGGACCCATAATTCACAACTTTCAGTCCCATGCTTTTAACACCCCAGCATGTCTATCAAGAAATAAAACAAGGAAACAATGCAGAAAATCTCCCAGGGTTGTTGCTTGTATAAAACAGCCCTGTGCTACCCTCCAGTGTCAACACAATGTTATCAGGTGATGATTAAGAAGGTAGCTGTTTCCTCGCTTCACAGTGTCAGAAAACAAGGTATCAAGCCAACAACTCCCTTTGTAGGTGCAGCGCTGAGATTGCAGCCACGTAGTGCTTCCAACTGTAAATATTAATGGTGAAGAAAAGAAAGAGATCTTCCCTGGCTCTGGGCTGCCTGAGCTCAGCAGATTACATGACACTCTGGCATGATTTGCTGAGATGTAGAAAATTGAACTTCTTGTTAACAAGTTTCCATGTATTTTTTACTCCATCAGCAGGTTCTTGAATCAATGCCTAGATTAGGTTTGACTAACATCAGCACAATTTGACTTTGATGGAAAGTTTAAAATTTATAATTAAAAATTGTACATCCATTTGCTAATTTCCAAGTAAAAGGAGCTAATCCTTCTGGAAGCTATAGCATTTATACCTGCTTCCCCAAAGCACATTGGTTCTTTTGCTTCCTCCTGGATGAAGAAGTCTATAATGCTTCTAGGACACTGGGGAACACTTAGGGGCAAACTAAGAAAGCCTTTTACATTTCACCCACTGCCAAAGGATTTAAGGTTTCCATGAGCTTGGAAGAATGACAGGGTTGTTTTTATACTCCTTTTGAGACACTAATTTCAAAACCATTATATCGGAGCTCCTATTTTCTTGTAGATTTAAAAAAGTGGACTCAACATTGTTTATGTGAAAACACGCATGCATATTTTACTCTATATAAAGTATATAAGTATGATTTATAGTTCCTGCACTCAATAAATGCCGGTTGATGAGGATGGTGATACAGGAGTCCCTAAAATGCACTTAAGCTGTCCCACTGCAATGGCATATTACTACCCATAAAAAGTCTGACGCAAAAAGGTTATCCTACACTACCATGTACAAAATCAAGGAAGGCAGCATTACCTGTGTACAAAATGTTATAAAGTCTACCTACTTTTATTTATAAGAACACACTTTGAATTGTGTAGCAAAAATTCTAATTGGCATGTTCTCAGCCGTGGACTCCTACAGTTCATTACATGCTGTATTCCTGTCTTATTGTGTGATTTCAAGATCCATACTTTTCTATATTTAGAAAGCTGCACTCAAACAGAATATAGCATCTTCTTCTCTCCTGTCAACTTCAGAGTTCATGACACATTGTAGGTGCTCGAGTTCTTTTTGACTGAATTGACAAATTAGATAGCATTGTAAAACAAATGCAAAAGCAAACTTGACATAGATGACGAGCAGCTCCTGATCTATCCAGGTGATACTTGGTTTACTTGTCAGGTAGAGAGGAAGACCTGGTAGATCTGCGCATCAAGGCCCACCTGGGCCTCACTTTGAACTCAGAGAACTCAGCAGGAGCCTGTCATTGTGATTGCAATCTGTGACCACTGGAATGAGTAAATCAGTGAACAAATCCTTAAAAGGGAATTGGACCCAGGATGGTGTCCTCGTCAAATCTGCTCCAGCTAACAGTGCCATGTGAGTTAATAAGCGGGACACAGCCTACTCTTCCCTCCCAGAATATTTTATGTGAACAGGGAGCCACTCAAATGCTTTGCCCTTTGTAAATGCACATCACCTTCGTGACTCTCACAATGCCTCCCAGGCTCTTTACATCCCAGAATGCCTCTGTACAAAGGTGCACGCTGTAGTCCCAACCCGCCCCCACTGCCGTGGCGGGAATCCTGCCAAACATGCCACCATTTCTGTCTCAGGGCAGAAGACAAATTATATGCAATTACTCAGAACCTGTACCTCTTGAGCTCACCCCACAAGGTGAGTGGGAAGCTCAAAGTCATCACTTAGGGTTCTGCAGATACAATATTAAACTGAGATGCTTATATTGGTTTCTGTAATTCAAGAGCATTTATTTTGGTAATTTAAGTGGCAATGGAGTTATCCCAGTTCAAACACACATGACCTTTACCCTCAAGAAGCTGCAAATTAGGATAATGTACATACTGCCAGCTGTGAATACCTTTAGCATTCACAGGACTTAATTGGTAAAAATAAATAGGTACCGGATTCCATGAGAGCCACAGAGGAGATTTTACAATCTATTTTCCATTTCCATTTTTTCATTTTCTCCCTGGAAATGTTCTTCAAAACATTCCAGAGTTCCCTGGATGCAGTTTGTCTCATGAAAAACTTGCATTTCTTTAAACTATATATAATGGTACCTATTTCAAACACCCATTTTACAATTAAGAAATGTTAACATTTCTGAAATATTTGGGTGGGGCAGTCTGCTTAAAAACAGTCTCCAAGTATTGTGTTTTATAATTTAGGAAACAGAAACCCAAGATTGTATTTTGGAGGAAAATCAGTGATGAGTCTGAGTAAATCACTTAACTTGTTTGGGCCTTAGTTTTGGCATCTGTAAAGTGGCAATAACATTCCTACTGATGTTAGGATTAAATGAGATACTACACGTTGGGCACTTTTGGTCATCGGGACATCTCGACATCAGAGAAGGCCCAGCTCTCAAAGGAAGAGACACCAGTGGGCCCTGGTCACCTGGTCCCTGAGCCAGTGGGGTTTCCTGGGCTGGTGACGCTTCTTGGGCAGTTGGTGGTCCACTTTCAGAAACTTATGGCTTCCTTAGCTCTGAAAATAGCTGGCACTAACCACAGAAATGCTTCAACCACCTCCTGCTTGGCCTAGGGTACATTTTATAAGGATTTGCACGATTGGGACATTTTAAAAAAGTGACTAAATATATTAATTTTATGTACTTTAAGATGATGAGTGATAGCAGCATTAGTCTATAGCCTCAAAGAATCTTTTTTTTAAGGTGCTGATCCAGAGAATTTGCTCAATTTTTAGGGAAGGGAGACAAACTGAATCTCCTCAGACCAAAACATGCCTTTGGTCCTTTGAGAAGAAAAGGGAGAGCATCATGGGCCTGAAAATCCTCAATTAATGAATAAGAACTTTAGAAAGATACAAATGAAGTTTAAAAAAGATGCTTAAAACAAATCGTAGTTAACAAAACTATGTCTAGAGGAAATTTTAATTAGTAGAAATCAAAAATTAAGTTAAAGAGTATGTGCCTTTAATAAGTTAGTGAAAAAACAGCCCCCCACCCCACCAAATCTATTCAACAAAACTTCCTGCCTGAACAGCATTATTTAAAAAAATAAAATAGACTATCTGGAACAAGGAACAGTTTGTATTAGTTTGAGTTCCAACAGGAAAGAATAAGACTGAGAATATCATTGAGGCGTTTTCATCAGTCAAATAAAACCATCATTAAAGAAAGGTGCTACCATTTTTGGTGCAAGGTAATCCTTCTAATCAAAGTGAGTGGCAGCCCACAGATAATCACAACCTATTGGAAATAATTTAGAGGAAAGCATGGAGAGGCCTAAATCATGTTATTAGGAAATGACTCTTCCTTCTTGGGCTGGATTTCAACAGGAGCTTGGATCCATAATCTTGCCCTAGCTTGAATTTATCTGATTTGACATCCCATCACTTCCCAGCAACCTTCATCTGTCCTAGTCAGGCCTGGTCACTCTGTGTACTTCACATCATCCAAACTTTGTTCCCACAGTCGCATTTTGTCTTGTGACCTTTCTTCTCTCTTGAATGCTCTCCCGTTTTCTGTCCTCCAAATAATCTTTCTCATATTTTATGGCCTCGTTTAATTCCCATAACCTCCATGAAAACTCCCCCTCTTGGACTAGCTCATAGTGACCAGACTTCTGTGAATTCATACCGTGCTTTTACTCAGTACCATAAATTAGGGGCTGTTTTCAATATGTCTGGTAGTTTCTCTTTTTCCTCTGAAACTAGATTGTTGTTTTCTTGAAATTCTTAGAGGAGGGATTATAGATTATATTTCCCTGATTGCCTGCCCTCCTTCCTTGCTCCCTGTGTCCAGCCCACTGTCAGACAGGTTGTAGAAACACATGTGTGGATGCGGTGGTTACTTCTTTGACTCTCGGGAGCAGGTGACGGCACCGACTCGGCAGTTCCCTGCATCGTCGTGGGATGTGTGCAAGGACAAAACTTTGGATTTCCTGCTGAGAGGCCCAGAATGTCAGCTCATCCCACGGGAGCAGTTACTGCAGAAGAAGGTGGCTCAGAGGGAGGATAAGTTGGCAATGAGGAGGAGGGAGTGGACGGCTCAAACCTTCAGGTGCAGCTGAATTCGAAAGGGGTAGAACATTTGGACATTTCTTTGTGAGGCTTGTCTGACAACCAGACAAATTGTGAAAACTGATAAGCTTTGGTCTTGCTAATGGTGCTCTCGGGGCAAATATAGGCATTTCATCCACGTCCCTGGGCACGTGTGGCAGCTGTAGGGCCCTTTCTACTTGGGAAGAACTCTAGCTCTTTCCCAGGTCCTCCTTTTCTCCTGGCACCACTTGAATTTCTTCAGCATCTTTCCCTCTCTCATTGCGTAGGGCTCTTCAACAGTCCGTCTGATGTTTGTCATCTTTTGGGATCAGTGCCATAAATCTCCTTCCCTGTCTTAGGTCTTTAAAGCCTCTTTCCGTTGATCCCGAAGGAAGTTTATGGCTCTGATGGCTGTTCTCCAGGTTTCCTTTCTCAAACCCTTGAGATGCAGATGCAGTTATACAAAGAAGAATTCTTGATCATCTAGGCAGTGGGTAATCATAAATGCAGCGTGGCCCTTACACACGAATGAGAACTTGGGATCCTGAGCTCTCTTTGCTAGCAGGCACACAACTTTATTTGTGACTTAATTTCTTCTGTGAAAACCAATTTAATTAGCCCTTTGGTAACAAACAATCAAACAAAACCAAAAATCATGTCAGGAAAACATGAGTTTTTGTTTTGTTAAGAAAATTCCTGCTCATTCTAAGACCTGGGTCAATTATCTTCCATGCATAACTTTCCCTGCCCTCCCCACCTCTGTGTAAACCCCAATCATTCATTCGTCCATCTATTTATCCCTTCAGTAAGTACTGAAGCACCTGCTCTGCCAGGCAGGATTGCCAGGCACTGAGGTTTCAAAGTTAAACAGCCTTCCTGAAGCTCACAGCCTCGAGGAGCATCTGCACTATTGCTCCTGGGTAAGTGGGGCGCACGACCCAGAGCCTGGATGCTCGGTGCTACACCTTCTGAACTGGATCTGCTTGGGAAAAGTGTGCTTAACCTCTGACTTTGTGTTCTCATCAGTAAAATAGGAAGATAATACCACCTAAGTCTTGGCATTTTTGTGACAAATAATTAGATAATGTGTGAGATGACCTTAGAATAGTGGCTGGCTCAGAGTAAGCTCTATAGTTATTAAATTTTATTAGCCTTGTTACCATTAAATGTTACAATGAAGGCATGTTCGGGATGGTGTGGGAGCGTGAAGGCACTCCCAGCCCCGACGGAGAGGGAGAAGAGAAAGGAAGCCTTCATGGGCAAGTTCTGAGCATATATACACCTGACTAGGCAAAGAAGGATGAAATGAGAATTCAAAGCTCACAGAGAAAAGAGCAACAGATTCTTTAAAATGCCTTTTTTCAAAGTTGCAACAGTGGTCACTTCCTACTGGTTTTAGAGGAGGTGAATTAAAAGGACATGGATTTTAACAATTCAACATATTCATCTTTGAAGAGAAGAAAACTTACACTCCTCTCCTGAATTACTAAGATTTTTAGAGGCCCTATCCATTCTGCTATAATGGAATGCTTTCCTAAAAGCAAAGAGGAAGTCAAATTAAATATATCCCGGAGGGCTGCTCTGAGAGTGTCCTTGGGTGTCCACGTGACTATGTTAGAGGTGAGAGCCCACATCTTTATGAATCTAAGCTTCCTCTGGGAAATGGTTCAGGAAAGAGCCAATTTATATCAAATTTCACTTCAACATGAATAATAGGGTTTCTGTGCATTTGTTTCTTGGATGGAAGTAACATTCCCCTAATGGAGAATGTAGATCACTTATCCTCAAGACCCTACCATCACCAAAGGGGTTACTAAAGACCAAGCCTTGTCTTTTTCATTCTGTGAATTTGGTGGGGAAAATGGGCCAACTTTCTGTACTTAATATGAACTATCAGTTTCATCTTAATTTTAATAACTATGGGACAGGCTGAATACACACACATACACACAAACGGTTCTCAAAGTTAGAAACTGCCACTTTGAACTCACCTCAAAAACACTTCATTCATTATATTAGTAAGTTAGTTAATATTTATTATCTACTATACACGATATCAAGTTGGCTATTGAAAAATTTGAGGGAACATACTAGCTTTAAAACAGATGTTTTCCTGAGTTTTAGGTATCAACCAGAGTGATTTCATTCATTCATCAGAAATTAACATGTGCTTTGCCACTTTGAATAACAAATATATGGGTACCTCAAATTTCCTTTATAACATAGTCTTGCTATCAGCACAGGATTATCAAAAAACGTTAGGGGAAGTGGGTGGAAGTAATATTATTCAGAGATTTATGTGCAACTAAATTAAAGTCAGGTAGACAATGAAACAATCAGGAATATGTTTTCCAAATGATCAAATATATTTCTTTGCAAATAGCCTGTTTGTTTTTGGAGGAGTTATATTTAATACGGCGCTTCCTTCCTCTATACAGTTAGTCTCCAATAGATTTCCATCCCATGTGAAATAATCTGTTGTTCAGCCATTACAATGTGAGAAGAAGATAATAGCCATGAACTTTATGCCTTTTTAAAAGGAAAGAATTTTTTCTATTTTTATCAAGGTTGGGAAAATAATATACATATAACCCATAAATATACATTATGAGTCACAAAAGTGTCAAGGAAAAATAAAGTTAAAACAAGTACCAATTTCAAGTCAGGTATCTTGATATTTAACTTTGTTCACATATGAAATCTCCTAGAGTGTGCCCAGTTTTTGGCTCTCAAAAAAAGATTAGCAATGGATTCAGTGAGCTGCAGCCTCCTTTCCTAAAGCCAGTATACGTCAGTCGAGAAGAAAATCCATACTGTATAAGAATTTACACACTCCATTTTTGAAAAGAAAAATTAGGAGAAACTAA
Organism: Mesoplodon densirostris; assembly: GCF_025265405.1. Lineage (NCBI taxonomy): Eukaryota > Metazoa > Chordata > Mammalia > Artiodactyla > Ziphiidae > Mesoplodon > Mesoplodon densirostris. The sequence continues at coordinate 188,163,535 of NC_082662.1, read as the reverse complement.
ATTCATGTTATGTTAAACTAGACGACATCATGATATTCACTTGCATACTAGTAGTCTTCAGTTTTGTTGATCACAACTCTGTTTTTAATAGATGGAACCAATGCCAAAAGTTTTTCTTGAGTAAAAAGCAAGGGGAATAACTCAAGAAAATGATAACACGATGCAATCAAGTTCATTATTCACTTTGAGTCATTTTGGTAAGTTAATTGGTTTGTAACATGGTCATCTGATTTCGAAAATGATCTGTGATCGACTTCAGTGACATTCTGAAGAGAATGGAAGTGTGTCAGGTAGAGATGATGCTTCTCCGGGGGGAATAACTAGGATGTGTCTCGGTTTTCCTAGAACAATGTCAGTTCAGGCTGTTGTGTCAATGTAATTATGAATAGTGCTTCCTTTCCCTCTCAAAGTATTCCAGTTGAACAATAAATAGTACAGTCATCGTGTCATAACCAACACACATCATTACATTCACTTCAAATATCTCCATGGTTTACAAAATTGGAGAACTGTGTGGGTGGAGCTATACATGGAAGTCACCCAGTTCCCTTAGTCTAAGCTCTTCAGAGCAGGAGCACGTCTTTTGCGTATATTTTAGTTTCTCACCAAGCTTTGGCTCAGAGCCTTGTTTATAGCAGACCCTTGATAATGGTGGATGAATGGGTAAATAACTGATTTTAAAAATCAGTTTCCACAAAGTCCAATATTGTAGCAAGGCAAGGATCACTTCAGGGAGATTTGTTTTTTTTAATGATGAGAATTGATTTGACAGGTAGCTAAAAAGCTGTATGATTTGGTTAGCTAGTCAGCTCAGCGGCAAACTTCAACCAGTTTATTTCCCTCTGCTGTCTGTGGTTTAACACCAACCAATTAATTCACTTATGCCTGCAATCCAGGAGCCCTGCTCTCTATCGCCGGTTTCCGTTCTACTTTGGACACGTAAAGAAATGTGTTCTGAAGCTGAAACTCTATGTTACATGATTTCTGTGAAGCCGGTGGCGACGACCTCACATTAAGAAATGAAGAGCATTAATTATAGTTGGTGAAGCAGAAATCTTAATAATGTGTGAAAAGATTAAAGGAAAACAGATTAGTGAACTGAATCAGACCTGATTTCAGTGATTGAGATACATCAAAATAACATTTAAGAACCTTTTCCTGTGTTAGTGCTATATTTACTCCTTCCTGAATGCTAATTAGTGGAAACTCAGTAAGAAGTGACGGGGCTATATAAAATTGTGATTTGAAGAGAATGTCATTCTGGGTGCCTCTTTCCTGAAAGTCAACTTGAGAGCCCAGAGAGACTGCTGTTCAGAGAAAGATGCTGTGCCCTTGCCCAGGGCTCTGTTCCCATCAGGAGCCCGAGGATGTGGGCCGGTCGGTGTCACCCTTGACATCAGCCTTCTGGATCAAACACAACCCTAATCCTCTCAGAAACCGTGCATGACTCTGTCATTCACAAACGACCCAAGTCCCTGTCGAGTTTATTTTTCTTTTCTGCTTTGCTCTCTTAATTTAATGAATTTTGTTTATTAGTATAAAGAAGAATTTCCTATCACTTGCTAGATTTACTGTGTTTCAATGAATGGTTCCCACCCTGAAAATCTGGGACTTTCTGAACAGGTTCCCTCAATCAGGCCATCTATTCATTTACATGAATGTTCAGACTCTTCATTTAGCCAGAATAAAGAGTAATTTTGTTGTTAGACACATCTGCCCACTCCTCAAATCCCCTGTCTTCTATTACACAGTCACCTCCCTTTTCCTTCTAGAAGTGTCGCAAACAGTCATAGGCACCAAAGTTTTAGGGTTGAATTGGAAAGAAGTACCTGTTTGGTTTTCCAAACCATTCTTGATGACAGCTAACATTTTTTATTTTTGCCACTTTGGACCACAATAACAAAGGAACTCCTGCTAATTATCCCTACATCCCCTTCCTAATTGGTGATCTCAAACCTTTCTTTAGCATGAGATTTGTAAATGGAAGACTCTGATGAACCCAAGCTCCGATGTTTCCTATACATTGGCCTTGAGCAATTCAGGTAACCTCTTTAAGTCTCTATGTATCTTTAAATAAAGATAATAATGCCTCTCAGAGTGATTATGAGGGGGAAAAACTGGAGTTATTAATGTAAGTAGTAGAAAATGTGACAATTTTTTTTTTTTTTTTTTTTTTTTTTTTTTGCGGTACACGGGCCTCTCACTGTTGTGGCCTCTCCCATTGTGGAGCACAGGCTCCGGACACGCAGGCTTAGCGGCCACGGCTCACGGGCCTAGCCGCTCCGCGGCATGTGGGATCTTCCTGTACTGGGGCACGAACCCGCGTCCCCTGCATCGGCAGGCGGACTCTCAACCACTGCACCACCAGGGAAGCCCGAAAATGTGACAATTTTTAACCTCCCACCAAAGAAAACCACAGGACCAGATGGTTTCACTAGTAAATCCTACCAAACATTTAAAAAAGAATTAACTCCTGACACCCCTGGCAGTCCAATGGTTAAGACTCCATGCATGCAGTGCAGGGGGTGCAGGTTTGATCCCTGATCAGGGAACAAATATCCCACATGCCATGCAGTGCGGCCAAAAAAATAATAATTATTATTATTAAAAAATTTTAAATATAAAAATAAAGAAAAGAATCGACTACATTTCTTCTCAAACTTTTCCGAAAAAGTGGAGAGGAGGGAACATATCCAAAATCATTTTATAAGATCAACATGACCCCAATACCAAAGCCAGACAAAGACACCACAAGAAAAGAAAACTACAGGCCAATATCCTTGCTAAACATCAATGCAAAAACCACAACAAAATACTAATAAACCAAATCCAACAACATATGAAAAGGATTGTACACCATGATCAAGTTAGATTTATCCCAGGGATGCAAGGATGGTTTGACATATGAAAATTAATCAGTGTAATACACCACATTAACAGAATAAAGGGAGAAAAATCACATGATCATCTCAACTGATGCAGAAAAAGCATTTGACAAAACTCAATACCATTTTATGTTAAAAACACTCAAAAAACTAGGAATAGAAGAAAATTACCTCAACACAATAAAGTCCATAAATGAAAAGACCACATACTCAATGGTGAAAAACTGAAAGCTTTCCCTCTAAAATCTGGAAAAAGGCAAGAATTCCCACTCTTTCCACTTCTATTCAGCATAGTAATGGAAGTCTGAGCTAGAGCAATTTGACAAGAAAAAGATATAAAAGTCTTCCAAATTGGAAATAAGTAAAATTTGTCTGTTTGTAGATGACATCTTATATGTAGAAAACTGTAAAAACTCCACAAACAACTTGTAAAACTAATAAACAAAATCAGCAAGGTTGGAGGATACAAAATCAACACACAAAAATCAGTTGAATTTCCATACACTAACAATGAACAACTAATTAGAAAAGGAAATTATTAAAACAACCCTAGGTATAATAGCACCAAAAGAATAATTCACTTAGGAATAAACTTAATCAAGGAGCTGAAAGACTTGTACACTGAAAATTATAAAATATTAATGAAATAAATGAAAGAGGACACAAATTAATGAGAAGACATCCTGTGTTCATGGATTGGAAGAATTAATATTTTTAAAATGTCCATATCACTTAAAGCTATCTACATATTCAATATAATTCCTATTAAATTCCCAATGACATTTTTTTCAGAAAAAAAAAAGCTAACATTTATACAGAATCTCAAAGGGCCCTGAGTAGCCAAAACAATTTTGAGAAAAAAGAAACCTGGAGGCCTCACAAGTTTTGATTTCAAAATATACTACAAAGTAATCAAAATAGTATGGTACTAGAATAAAGACAGGCATATAGACCAATGGAACAGAATGGAGGGCCCAGAAATACACCCTTGGATATATAGTCAGCTGATCTTTGACAAAGGTGACAAGAATACATTATGGGGAAAGAATGGTCTCTTCTCAACAAATGGTGCTGGGAAAACCAGAAATCCATGTTCAAAAAACTGATATTAGACTCTATCTTACACCATACACAAAAATCGAACTCAAAGTGGATTAAAGACCTAAACATAAGACCTGAAACTGTAAAACTCTTAGAATAAAACATAGGGGAAAAAACCCCTGACATAGGATTTGGTGATGATTTCATGAACACAGTGCCAAAAGCACAGGCAACAAAAGCAAAAATAGACAAGTAGAGCTACATCAAACTTAAAAACTTCTGCAGAGCAAAGGAGACAAACAACAGAGTGGAAAGACAACCTATGAAATTTCCAAGAAAATACCTGCCAACTCTCTTTCTAATAAGGAGTTAATATTCAGAATATGTAAGGCACTCCTACAACTCAGTAGTAAAAAAAAAAAAAAAAAAAAGCTAATTACAAAAAGGGGGGAAGGACATGAATAGACATCAAGTAAGGCATACCCTCTCTGAGCCTTACATTCTTCATCTTTTATAGAAAGAAGTTGGACTAGATGGTTTATGAGAACTTTTTAACTCTTTGATTCTCTGTTCTGCATTAATAATTCAAAATTTAGGAGAAGCATCCTGGCACTTATCAGGCCCTTCTTATGTGATAGGTAAAACAATATGAAGTTGCCATGTTTGCAAAATATGCAAGTTCATGTGGTTCTGTCTAATATTTCAGTGTCATGTACTTCTGTGTAATGATTGAAAGAGGATTAACTTAATATTCCTTTAGAGGACACCCTACACTTAACAATGGAATATTTTTCTAACATCATGATTTTACCATAAGAGTTAAAAAAGAAAAACACCACCCAAATAAACTTTCCCAGATGCTCTATTTTTTCCCTGGTTATTGCCTTGATTCTATTGCAGATCTTGCCTGAAACTAATGGATTGCAGAGCAATGCCAACCTCAAAGTTTGCTCTCAAAAAGCATGTGAAGAGCAGGACAAGCATCCAGGCCCAGTCTGTTCTTGCTATGGATGATAAAGATGCCTTTCAGAGGGTGAATGAGGCAGAACTGATGGTGTTAGTCTTTCAGTTTCAAAGGAAGCAGCATAGTAGATTACTGTATCTAAAAATATATTCTTTTTAAAAAATATTTATTTATTTATTTATTTATTTATGGCTGCGTTGGGTCTTCGTTGCTGTGTGTGGGCTTCTCACTGCGGTGGCCTCTCCTCCTGCGGAGCACAGGCTCCAGGCACGTGGGCTTCAGTAGCTGTGGCTCGAAGGCTCTAGAGCTCAGGCTCAGCAGCTGTGGTGCACGGGCTTAGTTGCTCCGTAGCGTGTGGGATCTTCCTGGACCAGGGCTCGAACCCGTGTCCCCTGCATTGGCAGGCGGATTCCTAACCACTGCGCCACCAGGGAAGCCCTAAAAACATATTCTTAAGGAAATTTCTCATTGTCAAAAATGTCTTCACTATAACAAGGCCCAAGGTGTTAATGATATAAAAATCCCAGAGGTATCCTTTCCAGTCTTCACTCTTATCCAAAGTATCAGGTGATCCTGGTCAGTTACTTGCCCCTCTACACCACACTTTCCTCAACTAAAAAATTCACATGTCATTTCTAAACCTAGCCTATAATCTTTCTGTTGTGAATAATATAGATAAGAATCTTGAGAAATTTCATATGTACAAAGTGCATTAATTGTGCTTAATCAGCTAATCATAGACGCTTAAGAGTGGTCAGGTCCATGTATCTCTCTCAATTAGTGACAAATATTTTTCGCAATATTTATGACATATTGTCACTTAGTTTCTATTTGAATGCTTCCAGGGATGGGAGTTCACTTTGGTGCAAGTCAATGCATTACATTATTGAATAGTTCCAGTGTTAAATTCTTTTCCCTTATGCTGACTTGAAATATTTTTCCTATAAATTCTATTCCTCTGTCTTATTTCTGCTCTCTGTATTAATATAGAAAAAATCTACTTTTTCATTTTCATGATAACAATTCAAGCACCTGAAGGCAGTTTCATGCTTTCCTTAAGTCGTCTCTTTCTAGAGAAAACATCCCCTATCCTTAGACTGTTTCTAAAATGCCTTTCTCTAGGCCTGGAAGTCATCAAGGTTTTCCTTTGAATGTGGTGCCTGGAAGTAAAACCTACACTTCTGAAGTGACTTGGTCAGTACATAAGTCAGAAGGAAAACAATAACCCTTGTTCTGGGACCAAATGCTTATGTTAATACAGTTTAAGACTAACTTCCTAAAATTATAGTTCTCACTTCTATTAAGGACAATGTAGCTTCTATTAGACCAACATTTCAGCATTTCACAGAAATAGAAAAAACAATACTAAAATTTGTAGGGAACCTCAAAAAACTCTAATAGCCAAAGCAATCTTGAGAAAGAAGAACAAAGCTGGAGGCATCACACTTCCTGATTTCAAACTATATTACAGAGCTAGAGTAGTCCCAACGGTATGGTATTGCCATAAAAATGGACACATAGATCAATGGAACAGAACAGAGAGCCCAGAAAAAACCTGCACATATATGGCCAATTAATTTATGACAATGGAGGCAAGAATATAAATGGAGAAAGAATAATCTCTTCAATAAGTGGTGGTGGAAAAACTGGACAGTTACATGCAAAAGAATGAAACTGGGCCCCAGTCTTATACCATACTGTATTAAATCAACTCAAACTGGATTGAAGACTTGCATGTATAACCTGAAACCATAAAACTCCTAAAAGCGTAAAACTTCCAGAAGGAAACATAGGGGGTAAGCTCCAAGACATTGGTGTTGCCAATGGTTTTCTTTGGATTTGACACAAGCAAAAAGTGGCAAGTGAGTTTTATATCAAACGGAAAAGCTTCTGCACAGCAAAGGAAACCATCAATAAAATGAAAAGGGAATCTACAGAACAGAAGAAAATATTTGCAAATGTATATCTGATAAGGGGTTAATATCCAAATTATATGAAGAACTCATACAACTCAATAGAAAAAAACCCCAAACAATCCAATTAACAAATGGACAGAGGATTGGAATAGACATTTTTGCAAAGAAGACACACAAATGATAAAAAAGATACATGAAAAGATGCTCAACATCACTAATCAGTCAATGCAAATCAAAACCACAATGCGATACCACCTCACACCTGTCAGAATGGCTATCATCAAATGACAAAAAATAACAAGTGTTAGAGAACATGTGGACAAAAGGGAAACCCCCTCATGCACTGTTGGTGGGAATGTAAATTGGTGCAGCCACTATGGAAAACAGCATGGAGTTTCCTCAAAAAATTAAAAATAGAACTACCATATAATCCAGCAATTCCACTCATGGGTATTTATCCAAAGGAAATGAAAATAGGATTTGCAGAGATAAGTGTATTTATATACATACAGCTGACCCTTGAACAATGTGGAGGTTAGGGGTGAGCACCCTCCTCAAAGTAACAACTCTGCGTATAACTTATAGTCAGCCCTCCATATGTGCCGTTCCTCCATATTCGTGGATCCTCCATATCCATGGCTCCGCATCCTGGGTGTCAAACAACCTCAGACTCTAGCATTCTGTATTTGCTATTCAAGAAAAAGCCGTGTATAAGTGAGTGGACCCTCTCAGTTCAGACCTGTGTTGTTCAAGGTCAAAAGTGTATATAATGGACTATTATTCAGTCGTGAGAATGAAGGAAACCTTGCTATTTGCAACAGCATGGATGGACTTGGAGGGCATTATGCCAAGTGAAGCAAGTCAGACAGAGAAAGACAAACACCGTATGATCTCACTCATATATGGAATCTAAAAACATTGAACTCAAAGAAGCAGAGAGCAGAATGGTGGCTGCCAGGGGCTGAGGAGTGGGGAAAATGGAGAGATGCTGGTCAAAGGGTACAAACTTTCAGTTGTAAGATGAACAAGTTCCAGGGACCTAATGTACACCACTGTGACCACATATAGTGAATAATACTGTATTATTGAAAGTTGCTAAGAGAGAGGATCTTAAATGTTCTCACCACAAAAAAGAAATAGTAATCATGTGATGTGATGGAGGTGTTAGCTAATGCTAAGGTGGTCATCATTTTGCAAAGTACAAGTGTATCAAACCAACACACTGGACACCCTAAACTTACAGGATGTTTTATGTCAATTATATCTCAACAAAGCTGGAAAAATACTAAAAAAATACAAGTGAACAAATTCAAAAATACAAAAAAATAATACAGATATGGAGAATAAAATGCAAAAGTTCAATAGATCTATAATAAGTCTCCCAAATGTATACTGCCACCTTGCCATGACTCTTGAACTTCAGACTGGAATATTCACACTAACTAATAATTGTACTTGGATAGTCCATTGACCTTACATGTATTCATTTATTCAATTAACAAAAATTTAAAAAATAAGATTCACCAAATTTAACTTTTCATTACTCAGATCTACAGCTTCTCCCAAACAATCATAAGATCTTACTGCTTCAAACTCTGTTAAATGAAGCCCTTTCGCAACATCCCGTTTAACTATAGAAGGTAGCTCAAAGTGCCCTGCCCTTTTGTCTGTATCGCTGCAACAGCCTCTTAAATGTGTCTTTATGGGTCCAGTCTTGCCCTGCTTTGAATCCATTCTCTCCCTAGAAGCCCAAGTAATCTTCTAAAGTGCAAGCGTAATCATGTCACCTCTCTGTTTGAACTCTATCAAAGACTCTCCATTGCTCTTAGGAAGAAAAGCCTAGGTCCCTGACACGGCTTCCAAGGACTCACTTCCACTGACTCTGCAGCCTCAGGCTTACTCCGCCCTCCCTGCACCCCCACCCCCCACTTCACATGGCCACACTGCACACCTCTGCAGCCCCTTCTGCTGACATGTCCCCTGCTATTCCAGTCCTCCTGACACAACCTCATGTCTGTTCACCTTTGAATCTCAGCTTAGGCTTTGGGACTTTCTTTGACCTTCTGCCTTTAAGACTGGGCAAAAATGCCCCTCCTCTGTGCTCCTCTAGAGCTGGCACTAAGTTCCATCCTAACAGGGACCCAGGACCTCTCCTCCTCTGTTGACCTATATCCTCTATAACAGCGGTCCCCAACCTTTTTGGTACCAGGGACCCATTTCATGGAAGACAATTTTTCCACAGACCCCGGAGGTGGGGGCGTGCAGGGGGATGGCTCAGGCAGTAATGCCAGCGATGGGGGGATGGCTCAGGCGGTAATGTGAGCGATGGGGAGTGGCAGGTGAAGCTTCAGCTCACCTGTCCACCGCTCACCTCCCGCTGGGCAGACGGCTTCCTAACGGGCTGTGGACCGGTACCAAGGTTGGGGACCCCTACTCTACAAGACCCTCAACTTGCGGGCAAGTGCTGTGTCTAATCTACAGTTGTATTCTCAGTACCTAGTCCAGGGCACAACACATAGTAGGTATTCATCAAATATTTGTTGAATAAATCAAAAGAGTAAAGTAGAGAAATGAAATTAGCCCACATTAGTAATAATTTTGGTAGTTGAGAATAATTTTCATATTTCTTTTGCTGGTTTTCTTCCTAAATCACTAAACTCAAATTTTATGTATAACCATTTGTAGAAGAGGCTCCATTTAAATTTTGCAAAATTAAAGCTGAATAACTTCTGCTTTAAAATTCAGACGTGGCAAAAGGATCTTTAAATACAATTTAGTGAAGAATTTGGAAGGTGAGAGATATTGGTTGCCCTTATATTGAAAAAAAGTATGTATTTATAAAAGGTTTATCACAGTCCCTGACACAGAGAAGGTTCTTGATAGTGTTAAGTGAATTTGTCTTTCTGTGCTGTCAAAACAGTAATTTCTCCCAACCTCCCTGTTTTCTCAGCTTCCCTGTTCTCCAAAAAGGAGGGTGATAAAAACTACTCCCCATGTACACACACACAGAAGGAAGAGGTATGGCCAAAGATAGAGATATAGCCTTGTTTAGTTCAAATGTTGAACCTTAAAAAAGAACAAAATAAAAAAAATTTAAATTCAACTACTATAGGTTATGCTTCAGAAATGGGGTCTAGAGGAGTTTGTGTGAATTTCTGTCACTCAGGTGAGATGGCCCCTCCTCAGAGCCAAGTTAACTATGGCTAGCTCTGGTGGGGACGATGCAGATCAATAGTAAGAATAATTGAGGATGTCATCAATACTAGAATTACAACTAGAGGAATACCTGCCACAGAGGGAAAGTATCAATATATGGAACTTTGACCTTGACTGCCGCAGGTGTTTACCTGCAGTAACACATCTGGGGAAAGAGACCACAATTCAGGGTGATCAGCACAGGTAGTTCTGTGTTCATTATGTGGGGGGTGTGTGTGTGTGCGTGCTCCTGGCTTGTGGACATCTTAGTGTGCAAGACACAGTCAAGCCAAATGAAGACAGTTATCAGAGGATGAGGAGTAGAGATACAGAAACAATGGTTTTATTTTTCGGTGCAAATGTGCAAAAGCCATAGTCACACACAATGCAATTGAAAATACAGAAGAAGACAGAGAAAAGGGAGTGTTTTTAAGTCAGCTATGACAAGATATTGGAAAACAGAAAAGCAACTACTGACAATTACAGTGACAACAGAGCCATCAGAATTGTACAGAGAAAGAGATGGTGAGTGATTCTTAAATATATTTGGAAGGAAACATGTTACATTTGGAATGACCTGTAAGCATATAATTACAGATATGCCCAATGGGAGCAAATGTGAAAACTGAACACGTGGTCTTTGGCTGTATCAATTTTATGCTTACTTCAGATAATATGGGAATGCAAATATTGATGGGAAGGTTTTCCCCATGTCTCTTGCCATGAAATCTAGCTTTGGAACAGATCAGCTGAGATGGCAGGATGGCACGTACTGTGTAGTGGCGAGGGGAGTGAGGAGTAGAAAGGAAAGACTTCAACATGAGTCTCTCCCAGTTAAGTGGCTGCTAGCACTCCACAGGATAAATTTGCTGCATAAAATCCTCTATTATTGTTGAAAAATAAAACTGAAGATATTTCCTTTGCTTTTATAGTATACTACTTTGTAATTTTGATTTCATGGTATAGTTAAGTTTACCTTGGTAATTTCCAAAGAAAAACAAATTTCTTAAAACAATTGGGACTAAATGAGTATTGGATATCACCCAATGGATAAATTACCCTCACATTTTCAAACCAGGGCAGCTCCTAAAGACACAAACACATTTACAAAATGATCTTTGGCGGGCCATTGTTATTATAGCTCTTTCTAAATTAATTCATAGGATCAAATTATTTTCCCATTAAATGAACACAAATAATGGCTCCTTTGGAAGGTATAGCCACACAAACATATTTAGCATAAATGATAACATGCAGTGTGGAAGCAATAAAAATATTAGCAAATAAAGTTATTTTCTAATTACTATTTTATATACTCTAAGGAAGAATATATTAATCTTTGCATACCTTATTAATTTACTTTGTAGATCCGTCATTTCAGGTATTTATTTCTTAAAAAAGTCATAATGCCAAATATACTTTGATTATAATAGGTACTATGCTTTTTTTCTCAGATAGTTGAAGAGGATAAATTTACTTGCAAATTTTAGAAAAATATGCATCCAAGAAATTCAAGCTTTATAATTTACATTTTTAGTGTATGCATATACAATAATGCTTATTTCTTTATTGAATATGCATTGAAAAGCAATTGAGATTAGTCAATTTGATAGAAATGTCGATAAGCTCATACATCTATAAGCAATTAACAAAAAGTTATTATTTGTATAGAAAATATTGCAGGAAAAAGAAATGGAGAAAGGTTTTATCTGTCATTTTTTTCTGAGGAAGGAAGGTTTTTATGGAATTGTAAATTATACTGCTGAGGTATATAACTTGAGAATTGATACCAATTATATTACAAAATTTTCTTTCTAGATTTTGAGGGATTTCATGGAATTTCCCACTTTCTTTATATATATTTTTAACTTACCAGAGAACTGGCAACACTTCATCTGAATAGCTTGTATAAGAGCATAGATGGATATAAAAAGTTTAATCAGTGATTTTCAAGTTGTCATGTCATGAATAATAGATAAGAATGAAAGAACATAAATGACTGAGGATGAGGGCGAATGAGGGCGACATACTGTAAAAGCTCACACAGGAATGGGGTGTGGGAGAAAGCTGTTTCTTACTGCGGTGGTCATTCAAATATAGAGGCGCTAAGAATGACGGCACATCTGTACTAAATACTCTCAACAGGGAGATGTCTCTGCTCGTGTTAAGAACAATTCTGTTTTGCATTTAGAGCTGGAATAGGTAAATATTTGACGTACTCATAAAGTGCTTGCCATATGCTTAAAATAGTCCTTGAATTTATTTTAATTTTCAAGATGGTTTTTATTTCAAGGCATCTCTTGAAATTCATGTCTTTCAAGTTTGGGAATGTTCACAGGCACGTCAATAATCATCCTGTTCACCCCACTCGACCACGGGCTCATCATTCATGCGCAGAATGAGGTAAGAAAGAAGCTGGAAGAGGTTCTGCCAGAGCAGGAGGGAGACATAGAAGGAGAGGCCGCTTACGTCCAGCTCACAGCGCGCGCCGGCGAAGGCCAAATCACAGACGCACTGGAACTTGTTCAGCAAGTCGTGGCATTGGCCTCCATTGAGGCAGGGATCGGAGGCACACTCGTCAATGTCCTTTTCACACCTTGAAAACGGAAACAGCAGAAACCCGGGCCCCATTTCAATAAATTGGCTGTGAAATGAATGGGAGGGAGAATGCTAGCCTGATCCACCTAGACCAGCGCGGTGTAATTGACCAATCCCTATGCCCTTTGTTGTATATGCTCGATAACGTGGGAGATAATCTTCAAAATTCCTTTCACAAATTTTTCTTTTAATGAAAATAATTTGTACACACACACACACACACACACAGACGTGCACACAGTTAATTAGAAAGAGAAAACAGGTGCAAATATCTAGAAACCAAGACAAAATGGGGCCATGCATAAGTCAATTTCTCCCTCAAGAGTGTTAGTGTCGTTGCCACCTTATAAAAGTTAAGTTTATTGGGGTACACGGGGACCAAGACAGTGAGCTATAGTTTTTCAACCTAGCGTCTACAGAGCAGACCTCCACTGCAGCTGTGAGGATTCTGATGCATCAGTGCCCCCAAGCGAAAGGGTAAAGCCCCTCAGAAACAGAAAAATGTATTTGGTTTATTCTGGGAGATTTGGGATTATTACCCTTGGGAAACCCATTTTTAACAAAAAGCCAAAATAGATAATAGAAGATTGCACTTGCTAATAAATCAGTTTCATAGTTAAGTGTAATATTTGCATGCTCAGATAGAATGATTTTCAAAAGCCAAATTTTCCAAAAACAAGTGATATCAATTCTAAGGTAAATAGAAACTTTTCTTTTCCCCGGGACGCTGTCATTTCCCCCCTAATTTTCCATGAACTACTACGTGTTTTATCCAATCACTCCCCAATCACTCATTGAGTAGATATTTATTTAGCAATTACCACATGCCAAACCCCCTGCTAGGCCTTGGGATAGACGGGTAACTGAGGCGTCTTTCTTACTTTGGGAAATTCATACAAAACCTCAGTTTCGGGAATCTCTACAGAGCAGCTCACAAGGTTGAAGTCCACTGTAAACAATTTTTCATTCCCCACCTCCTAAGAGGTAAGTGTGCATGCCTAGGTCATCCACTAATCCCTAGGCTCAAACTGAAGGGAATAGGTGGTAGGTTGGGCAGGGCCAACCCAAGGCATAAAGGGAAAAAGATTTCTTCCCAGAAAAACAGCTCCTTATCCCCTTAGATACCAAGCATAGCTGAGACATTTTGTTTTCCTTTTTTGGCTTAGGCTTCTGGGCTGGAAGGAGACTCCTCTGATTAGACCGGAGCATAACTCGGCAGCTCAAGGGAGCTTGCCAAGTACTCCCTGCCCTGGGTGGGCCAGAGTGTTCACAGCATCCATCATGTACAACCTGCCAGGGTGACAGCACAGAGTTGGAGGTCTAACCCGACAGAAGAGAAGGCAATTTGTTAGAGGACAGCTTTTCAATATCTTTGGACTTTATGGAAGTCACATCCCCCTAGGCCTTGGGAGACTGCCCAGTATTTTCTAGCTTTCCTCCAGCTATTCTTTCTCTATTTCTTATCTACTTCTCTTTTGAGCTGAACAGTGCACAATATTCACACAATCATTATAAACATTATTGGAGCTTTCATTAGAGGTTATTAATAGGTAGAAAATCAAAACAAATAAATCCATTGGCATCCAGTGAATTAACTAATGATGGAGAAGGACTTTGAAAGCACAGAATCCATGGGACATGTGTTTACTATTTTAGAAATCCATTTTCAGTAGAGAAGTTTATCCAGATGAAAAGACTCCTGGGAGAGGAACAGAAACGCTGAGCTTCCTTTTCTTACCACATTTCAAGTCAACAATTTGAATTTAAATGCCAGATACCTTTCTTTTTTTTAAAACAAATAAACGTTGGAGGAAAGGGAAATGTTTGTTGTAAATAGGAATAAGGTGCGAGTAGTGGAGAAAAATAAGCCAAGGCTTTGAATGAGTTCTGTGCATTGGCCATTAAACCTTAATGTGCCATTAAGCATTAAATGGTGACATTGAGGGCTGGAAGTAACCAGCACTTAAATATATAGTTAAAGTGTTGTTCACATTTTAGGACAAGAAAATCTTTGCAGTGTTTTTGATATATGTGGAGGCCAACCGAATGGTCTCTGGGTTAATAATATGGTACAATGAAAAGTGGAACATGACTCTAGGCTACACACCTCCGTGCACGTGGATACCCGGACTGCCTGTGCCGCTTAGAGCCAGACACTGAAAGCAAGCCGTGAAGGCATGAGCTAGCTAGCCTTATTATTGAATGTCGGAAGGGAAAAATGCAGGTGTGGCCAAGATTGCCTGCTGTTTTGTAAACGTGGCAAAAGAGCTGTATCTCTGTGGTGCCCAAAAACTGGTTGAAAAAAAGAAAATTCAAATTAATCCAAACTCTAGTTGTTGTGGAGCAAAAATATACCCATTATTTTATTAACTACTCTTTTGGGGAAAATTAATTCAGTCAAGATCTCTTTGTCCAATGTGTTGGACTTGAATTGATCTAATTTGTTCGGAGGAAATTTGATCAGAGATCAGTATTATCTTACCCTGGATGATATATGAGATGGAGGAGAACTTTTTCCCTTTTCTTATAAGTGTTGCAAGTAAAGATTTAGTCATACATTTATGTCAGCACATCTACAGGTGAGCAGAGGCTTTGAAGGCAGTGCGACCTTGCAGCAGCACGTGTCTGGATTGGCACCTGACCTGTCACTTAACCTCTTGGCTTCCGTTTACACAAATGCAAAATGGAAATAATAACAATTAGAGACAATAATAACAGTAACAATAATAATAATTTGTCCGGTGCCTGGCATAGCACTAGAAAAAAATGGCTAAATATCTGTTACCTGCCGTTATAGTATCTCTACCTCTTAGTAGAGATAAAGCCCCAGTTTGTTACCATTCTGGGAACAATGATCCCCTTGGGAATCCGATAAAAGCTACAGAATACGCACCTTCTTGCACTTGACCTCACCTCGGCCAGTCAAATGCATATGCAAATTTGCCTGCATGTTCAGCAAGTCACAGACCGAAACCAGCCAGCTATCAACCCCATACCGACAATCCCAGCATTAGGTACAGCAGAGCTGGAGGGTTTCTTTGGGAAAGGTAGATTTATCTGGATAAAGTGTGTACACTTTTAGGGTTGAAGGTAATTCTAGGGGCAATCTTTAAGGTTTATTATATTCTGCCTTCACCAACAACCGTGTTTGCATCATGTACTAGAGTTAGTGGGACAGAAACATGCATCCAGAAGTACCTCTAAAACAACAATATCACATTTTACTGTTTTCGAAGACATATTTCCTTAGTTAAGTCTTGGCTAAAAAAGCGTTCTTGACTTTGACCTAAACTGTAATTTTTCTTCTTTTTTATTGTTTGTCTCTGTCCGGACCTATATTTCAGCACAGATTTCCCTATGGGAACTGAGATGAAAAATTACAGAAGAAATAAACTTTGCATAATCTCTCTGTTGTTCAGCCCAGACTTTTTGCCTATAAAGCTCTGCTGCGACTCACCATTCCCCAGTGAAACCTGGCCAGCACACACATTTTACTTCACCCTGGAACTCCGTGCAGTTGCCGCCGTTATAGCACGTGAGGTTGGTCTTCTCATTCCCACAGACTGCTGAGGGTAATCTGGTGTATCTAGAGAGAAAAGTAACAGCCACACTGTTCACCTTGCTCATTTCATTTATGAAAACGTTTTAGAAAAGTTCATGTATATAGTCAATGCCAAACTAACTAGGTACTCAGGCTGGCTGAGCCACAAATGCTTAACTGTGCTGTTTTGTTCCAGAATCACCTCAGTGCACAGCTCCTGCTGGAGGGCTGCACTGTTCGGATCATGGCTATCCATCTTCCACTGCTACCCAGTGGTCATTCGTGAGATAAGATCTATGCCGGGGGTGGCAATAAATTTAGCGCCGGAAAGAAACTTGCTATAGCTAGGCCAGAGGAGAATTGCATCTCTATAAAGGCCAGGAAAGAAAGGACAGGACTCTGGTACCCAAGCCCTCATGTGATTTCTCCGTTGCCTTTCACAGCTGAACTCCAGTTGCCCTGCCAACACTTGCTGCCCCCATCTAATAACTCACAGCTCAGCAGAATGCAAGCCATGTGCTGTCCAGGAGGTTTGTACACGGTACTCAGTGGTGACCACGTGTGAATTCTGAGTTTGGCTCTTTCGTTTATCAACAGAGCTGTATATATTAAGGAATCCTTATAAGGGGCAGAACAAATTGTTAGAAGCTAAGCAGAACTTTACTGTGTGATAAAATCCAGTGGTGTGAAGGGACTGGTTTAAATGATTTTATGGTGTTCAGGTCCTCTGACCCACTGTGCATGTTATGCATGGAACTGGATACATAGTTAATATTCAGGAAATATCAGATGAATTTCATTTGTGCTGCTGTGCGAGCTGCAGCTAATATGGAGAAACCGGTCTATATGGAGAAACCGGTGTACACGGGTCTCTTCCCACAAGAGCTAATCAATTCGACTTTAAAAAGAAAATATCCTAAGGACTTTTCAAAGGAGCCAAAAGTGTCAACGAGCGTTGAAAGAGGTCAATTAGCAATGAATATATGAAGCTTTGTATACATCATATGTTTAATAAACACTTTTGAACCTCATTACAAAGTACTTTTGAATCAAAACTTTAATCTTTGAAAACTTGACTTTGATGAATTAGGCAGAAAAAATACTGGAGCACTGGTTACTGGGGCATATTTGTTTATTTTACTTATCCAAAGTGACCATGGAAGTACTATTAATTTTGATCCTGAATGTCTTTTGCTTTTAAGCATTCAGATTACCTGTTGGCAAATGAGTCGGTTAACTCATGAGAAGTGACATTTTATTGGAATGTCAACACTCAGCACCTAACCCTGTGTCATGTCTTCACAGTCTCTGAACAGCAATAAATGTTATGGAGACAAATACATCTTCTTATAGGTGTGGCTACATATTCTGTCTACTAGGAGATTCATCCAGTTCAGGTACTACTTCTGAATTAGTGTAATGTCTGCAGGCTGCCAGCCAACTCCAGGCCTTCCTGTCCACATTCTGGAATCTATTTCTTGCTAGAAATAACCGTCTCATGTGCCTATAACAACTCAATTGTTTGGTGAATTCAAAACAAGTATAAGTTATAAAAACAATAATGAATGCTACTTACACAGAAATACTAAAGCAGTGTGACTTGGCAGGAAAATATTCATTCCTGTTTCTATTTATATTACATGAAACGGATGTGACTGCCAGAACTAAGCTTTATAGTTTCAGAAACAACTGTGAAATGCTTTGAAATGGGCAAAAGAGATCACTGGGTATTCTTTCAGTGGAATGCTGGGTGTTATATAAAAGACCCTCTAAGATTATCTGATTTTTCTAATGTGTATGACTCAGGTTTTTTTTACCAAGCTAGTTCACAACTCTGTAAGTTGTAGAAAATTATAGTAATACTAATGGATCTTGTTCATTGAAGTGCAAACAAATTTGAAGCGATACAGTCAACTGTCACACTGTAGAAATAGTGTGGTTCAAATACTAATTTTGTTGCCCTATAGGCTATTAAACAATTTTGCATTTATTGGTAAATTCATTTCCTCATCCCTATTTACAAGTGTGTATATATATGATATGGACATATTTATGTATATGATTAGATTATCCTTTGACATTTTGATTTTTATCTTACTGGTTCCCTCATTAATTAATGACAAAGTCATCAAAACGTTCATTCTGAGAGTCATGATTTCACCCTTTTGAAATTATACTTTAACATAGTCTTTTCAGAATTATATGAGTTTACCTGCCTGAAATACCCCAGAGTATTCTCTTAGGGGTAGGAGTCATGCTTCCCCCAACAATACTAAAATTCAGCTCTTGCATTTGTTGTAAATGTATTTGTTTCCTGAGGCCTTAAGGCTGTCAGACTCTGGGGCTGTAGTTCCTGAGACATTCTAACAGAGATGACTGAGAAAACATTTGGCTCAAAGTCTGGTCCAAACCCTGACCTTCCTCTTTGTAGAACATGCCAGCAGGTGAGATCCTGTCTTTGCAAGACCAAACTGTGATGGCCGTTGACTGTCACCCCCTGCTCAGCACAGCCTGTATGTTCATACCTGGGCAGAGAGCTTTCCAGTTTGAAGATGTAGAACACAGCTCGAAACACACTTTATGTGGATATTATGCTCACCTGCAGAATTTTCCTGTGAAATTTCCAGGACAGCGGCAAGAATAGCCACTGGTGTCACTGACGCAGGTGGCCCCGTTCGCACACAGGTGACTCTGGCAATTGTCTACGTCTGATTCACAGTTCACACCAGTGTAGCCAGGCTCACACCTGCAGCGATAGCCTGCAACTCTGTCGGAGCAGTTGCCATGGATACAGGGGTTTGAAAGGCATTCATCAATGTCGAGTTCACAGTGTGACCCTGACCATCCCACGGGACAGGTGCAGTGATGAGAACTGTACGTGTCTTCACAATGTCCTCCATGCAGGCAGGGGTCGGAATTGCAGGCGTTTAACTGCAAACAGCCGGTAACCACAGGATGTGTAGAGATTTTGAGAAACTGCTCCTCCTGAGGTTTATTAATGAAGCCATGAACATTTTCAAAGTAAGAGAGATAAATGCCACTGATTTCTATTGTACTTAGACACCCTCGCAGGCCCTGCGTGTTGTCACTAGCTCGCTCACCCACATAAATGTTTATATCATTCTTCAGGAAGCTGAGACTCCCAGTAGCCACTGAGCTGGTCACAAGAGGTGTTCGCTGGTCCACTTCCATTTGCCACCTGGAAGCCTGGGCCCGTGGGTCTGTCATGGAGAGAGTCACTTGGTGCCACGCGCCATCATTCACTGACTGCAGACTTGTCAGACTCAGTGTGTAGAAACTGTTGCCACTTTGCAGCTGAAATAATAACTGGGAATCCCGAATGCTAATATTAAGGAATTCAGGCTCCTTCTCTGCGTGCAATATGATCGCATTTGCGACCCTTGTTCTGAAACCAAATGTGATATTGGTGAGTTCTCTGGTAATATTCCCATTGCTCCTGAATAATATCTCACTGCTTTGTCCATTAAAAACAGCATTTGCGATACCTGAAGAGAGAAGGCAACGCCAATCAGCAACTTTACTAAACCTGTAATGTTTGCCTAAGTACGTTTATTGACATTAATGACCATCACGTTACTACTGTCATGTATGGATTGTTTGATACAGGCTAGGCACTCTGTTAGCTGCTTTTATATTATTTTTAATATGAAGTTCTCTAAGATAGGTTCATTATTATTATCATCTTTATTTTACAGAAGAAGAAATTGAGACTCACAGAGGTTAAGTAATTTTCTCACGGTCAAGTGGCTAATAGATAATTAAGCCAGAATGTCAAACCTGGGTGGTCAGATGCCAAAACCCAAATCATTTATTTCTTTTCCACTGAAATGCAGTACCTTCTAATGTTATTTTACAGCTGCTCCCCCAAATAAAGCATTGGTTACCCATTTTACACATCAAGAAATCGAGCACAAAGAACTCACAAGTCTAGCTATAAACTGGGCCTCAAGTGACACAGTTAATAAACAGTGGAGTCTGGCTTCTGAGTAAGCTGACCCGGAGGCACTTAAAAGTAGCATTCTAAATGACTGATTTACTACCTGGCAAACTCCAGTTATGTGCTGAGTTACCAATCTGTGCCTAACTCCAAGTAGCATCCTGTGGTTGGGCAAAATTATACAACCATACCCTCTGCTCTAATATACGCCCACATACATGGGACCACATGGGACCACAGCACTTTTGGGCAATCTTATTGCATTTTTCTATTAGACTGTTTTTCCAATTCCACAAGATCACTCGTTCACAGCTTGCTTTGTCTCTTAAAATATCTAACCCTATATGTTTATGATCTCCTTTGTTACTTTCTTGAGAAAACAGGAGAAAGAAGAACTGCTTCAATTTCCCACCTAATCTGTAAACCTAACAAATCTGGATCCACTCTGCTTTCCATTTGTTATAATGGATGCATTGTCCTTATTCTCATCTGTACAATAATAGAAAAAAGATCTCCTGTTCTCTGCCCCTGGTTCCTGACACAGGCCTTCTAAAACTCTGGTAAATTCCTAAGTGATAAGAGCACTGCACTGGGAGCATCTTTGTTCTAATGAGACAGCGACTCTGGGTGGGCTCCTGGCTGGAGCCTGGATGCAGGCTGGTCGTCAGGAAGACTAAGCCATGATTAGAAGCTTGAAGTTGTCAGCCCCAGCCCATCCTCTAGAGAAGGAAGAGTGCAGAAAATGGAGTTAATAATTGGTCATGCTTACATAAGGAAACCTCCATAAAATCCCAAAAGCATGGGGTTCAGAGAGCTTCCAAGTTGTTAACCTTACCTACGCTGGAACGGTCATGCACCCCAACTCCTCAGGACAGAATCTCCTGCACTGGGGACCCTCCCAGACCTTGCCCTATGTATCTCTTCATCTGGCTGTTCATCTGGGACCTTTATCATATCCTTTAATAAACTGGTAAACAATTAAGGGTTTCCCCGAGTTCTGTGAGCTGCTCTAGCAAATTAATTGAACCGAGGTGGGGGTCGTGGGAGCCTCAGATTTATAGCTGATCGGTCAGGAGCACAGGTGACAACCTGGACTTGTGATTGGCATCTGAAGTGCAGTGGGGGGCCTTCTAGTGGGACTGAGCCCTTAGCCTGTGAGATCTGACACTATGTCTGGGCAGATACTGTCAGAGTTGAATTAAATTGAGATAACCTGTAGGACACCCAGCTAGTGTAGCAGAATTGCTTGGTGGGGGGACGCCCGCATATAAGGTGTCAGCAGTGCTGTGCGTGTATTCCTACTGTGGGTTTTCCCTACTCAGATGGGAAACTGTAGGTGCTCCAGCACACATCCAAGGGCAACTCTCCCAGTCACGCCTTGGGTCCCTTTCATTTTCACCTTTTTTAGATATTCCTTCTACATGTAACCTCTTTCTGTTCTGCATCATCATTTTCCCTCCCTTTTTGTTGCTCCCATCAGCATAAGAATATGCTGTAACTGCTCCAATCTTAAAAATTAAAAACACAGGCAAGACCCAAGAGCACTACCCTGACCTCCCTCTACCCTGTTGCTTTCTTATTTCTCTAGTTCCTTTTCCAGCAAAACTTCTCCACATAGTTTTATATTCACCTTGTCTCAACTTTCTCATCCCCCATTTTCTTTTTAATACCTTCAGCATTATTCCCCATCAGGTCACTGAAACCGCTCTTGTCAAGGTCACGGTGACCTCTGTGTTACTGATCCAGCAGTCAATTCTCTATTCTCATTATCTTCCAGCTTTCAGTAGAAATTGACCTTAAGACACTGTCTTTACCTCACGTGTGGGTCACCACATCCAACCTCGAACACTTTATTATACAGCCTATTCCAACCACTTCTCAGTGTCCTGGTTTCTATTGCTCTGCAGAACAATGTACCAACCATGCCTTAGCTCAACACCTCCACAGTTACCATCACATCTAGAAAGGATTCCTAAATCCTAAACATGGCGGACAGAGTTTATGTGACCCGACCCCTAACTCTCCAATCCCATTTCCTGCCACTCTTCCTCATGTACGTGCTACAGCCACAAAAACTTCTTGCTATTTTTTGAAGACGCCAAGCTTGTTCCCAAACCAGGCCTTTTACACTTGCGGTTACTTAGCCATGATACTGGCCCCCGATCTTCCCATACCGGACTCTTTCTCAACAAAATATGCGCTCAAATGTCACCTCCTCCGAGACGCTTTCCCCAACTATCCAAGTGAAAATGTTTCCCCCCCAACCCACTCTCTTTTTAATTACTCAGCTGTATTTTCTTCATAGCACCTTGTAGCTATTTGAAATTATACTGTTAACTTTCCTACTTGTTCCTTGCCTGTCTTTCCTCACTAGAACATGAGCTTTTACGAGATCATGGAACTTCTCTGTTTAGGTTCTCACTAAACCTGATGCAGGGAACATTGCCTGGCAGAGAACAGGTGCTCCGTAAATATTACTAAATGAATAATCTACAAAAATAACTCAATCCTTAATTCTGAAAAGGGAGATAATGATTAGAAACCACAGCAGGAGTAAATTCAAGGGTATCATTCAAGTGTATCATTTGACTGAATTAACATTTCACTTGATTTTATTGCTTTTGACTGTGGTGTTTTTTCCCAGCAAATTTGGGGTTGGGATTAGGCAGGAAAAGAGCAAGAAGTGTCTCATTACATGTTTTTGCATAAATGTTAACATGACAAATCTCATTAGCCCTCCAACTCCTGAAGGAAGAATACTGTCTGTCATGCTGTATAAACTAGTTTCACTGACAGACTGAGCACATGGAAATCACTTCTTGTGATCTGAGTAAAAACCGCAGTTCACGTTAACATTTATACTTTGCCTTTTCTTCAGGGAACTTTATCATAATAAACACACCTGTATCTAAGGTGGGTTGTAATTTTTACTTGTCTGTTTTTGGGTAGGAACAGAGATAGAAATGATTAAGTACTAAAGGCAAAGGTAATGCACAAGCTATACTCTCAAGAGTATGTTATTCTAGCAGAACTATCTTCTCAACACATCTCACTAGAAATAAATACAATAGTGTCATGAGGTCACATCAAATGAAAATTATACAAAATAGCAAAAGTGAATGCTAGGGTTTATACCTATCGGTTAGGAAATTTTCACCCCTCCTACTAATTTACATTTTCTCCCTTCATTAAGATAAGTCATACTTAAAAAAATGTTACTGAGACTTTTTGAAAGGTCAGAGGCAAACTTTTTCCACTTTCTGTAGTGGCCATGCAGTAGCAGTGAAGATCATTCATGCCTTTCTGACATGGGGCATCCAAATCCTTTATGTGGAGATGGAGGGCAATAGGCACCCAGGGTATGGTTCTCGGACCGCCACTGTTTTTAGAAACCCTACTCTTTTTTTCCCTGTGAAAATGTTCAAAATGATTTAAACCCCATTGTAGAATATAACTGGGACTGAGAACTTTAGTATTTCTGTCAAAAGATTAACAGTAAAATAAATAAGTAGTAAACTATTTTAAACAAGCAATTCAGAGGGCAGAACAATGGAAAAGGTGTCATTAAGGTTCTGTGTCATATTAGAGGCCTGATCTCATTCTTTACACAAATTCATCATGCTTTATTCATGTGTATAGCATATTATTTCTTAAATAGGAAACATAAGAGTATGTGTATTCTTTTAGAAACCGCCCCCCAAGTATATACACTGTGCAATACATTTCACATACCATTTTGATATATGATTTTAAAATACAGAAACATAAAAGTAACTGTATTCTCATTCTCAGTCACTTTGGGGCTTGGTTGTTGATTTGGGCCTCAGGTCAGTCTACCCCCTAGCTCCAGACCATTATTTTAGTGCAGTGTTTTCCAAGGTATTTTATGTATTTTTTAAACTGTATGCAGATAATGTAATTTAAGTCTAGAGTAGTTAAGTGAGAATACTGAGCTAAATTGAAGAAAAATATATATTCATTTAACAAATATTTACTGACAACCTCCTACATGTTTGGCACTCTTCTAAGTGCTGAGAGTAACGTGGGAAACCAGACAGAAAATCTCCCTCCCTTTTGAAACTTATATTCCATCGAGGAAAAGATGATGAACAAGTGAACAAATACCTGTGTAACCAAACATCCAAGGATGATTAGAGCCATGAAGAAAAGTAAAGCCAGGGAAGAGGGCACTTGGGTAGAAAAGGGAATGGAGGGATGAGGCCCTTGTGAAGCTCTGGGCTTAGAGAGTTCAGGGTAGAGATGGTGATGGTGCGTGGGAGCTGGGGTGAAAGAACACTGGACAGAAAGACATCAGATGTACATTGAGGACAACTCTTAGAGGGTTTCTCCCACTATGAAAGGAAGCAGGAACATGGGATGGTAGCTGGTGGGGATGGGAGGGATATCAAGGGAAATAGTTTGTAATAAGGAAATTTGACAGGATGTTTATATACTGAGGGGAAAATTGATGATGCTGGCGGGTGAGAGAAAAATTTCAGAAGCAAAATCTTTGAGCAAGGGGAAGAGATTAGAATTGAGTGCAAACATAGACGGTTGGCTATAGACTGAACTGTGCATTATTTGAACTAGGAGAAAAGACATACTATAAATAATAGTGTGGCTACCATGTAGACCTGTCAAAAGTTGTAAAGATAGTATTCAAATTGCTAACATTTGGGAAACTGTGTTCAGCAGTACTGAATTTGGGGAGGAAAACCGTTCAGATTGAGGGAAATACTCATGGCAAACACCAATTGAGTGCCTACTGTGCTGGGCTCTCTACACACGAGGTCATATAATCATCACACACACACCCATAGTTACCTACTTATCAAGTAGATGTTTTAACCTTTTCTTACAGAGCAAGCTTTAGATTATGGAGACGTATGAATTGCCAGAAGCCTCATAGTTAACCAAGGACAATGTGCTCACACTGGCGCTTTCACCCTGTATTGCCAGTAACAAGAAAAGAAAAGCCAAACATCACCCGGTTAATTCTTTCTCTAGAAATTAGTCTTAAATGATCAAGGATCTAGGCTTGGTGCTGCTTTGACCGCCGTTTCCCACTCAGAAACCCAGGGGCAGGATGAGGCTACTCTGGCTGATTACACTCCCATTAGGTTTGTTATACCACTACTCACGCAGGGAGAAGCAGCTACACGTTTCTCTGCTGAGCTGGAGTTGTCTGTATTCTTTTTCTGGGTTGACTTATGGAACAACTGAAATGCCCAGCTGAACTGGATGGTGATAAGTTTGAACTGCACTTACATTCAAATCCTCGAGGCAGCCCCTGGCACTGGGCCCGGGGAGGACACGGGCTGAGTTCACACCAGCGAACCTCCTGGCAAGCTTTCCCGGCTGTGTTCGCAGGGCAGGAGCAGGAGAAGTCATCCCACAGGGAGTAGCAGATGCCTCCGTTGTGACAGGGGTTGGGCTGAGCAGACAATAAATCATAGGCATTAGAAGCACCGGCAACTAAGTATGGAAAAGACCCCGTTAATCTGTGAATGCTAATTTCCTACATATTTACACTTCGAATTTTTTATATCCATTGGCTGATAAATAGAATAAAACTTACTGCTACCATCTAGAGAGAGGAAAAGGGAAATAAAGAAAAATATATAATACTGATCTCCTGTAGCTCAAGGAGGATTTTCAAAGGTGTAATTATATTCTCTCTAATTTATAAATTACTAGGCACTTTCACTGTCACTAATGATAGTTTGAGTTAGAGACTTTTCCTCCTGTTTTTACTGGTGAGGAAACTGAGGTCCCTTTCATTGTCCAAGATTCTATCAACAGTCAAATAGGGAAGTTGGTACTTGGATCCTCTGGGTCCCCAGAGGAGTGACACCACCTCCCTTCCAGTTCTGCCTCTGAATCAGAAGCGTATCATAATTTGAGTTCTCACAAGGTTTCTCACAATGTGTTCAAAACGGAAGTATTGATAAAGGAATTTCTGAGAGCTCTGTCTTTATTTATGCCCATTCCGCTGTTAACATGTGATCTAGGCTAGTGACCCAACCTTTTTAAATGCCCATTTCCTTTTCTGTAAATAACATCAATGGAGAGAATAAAAATGCCTGCTTTGCACAGTAGTCCTTCCACAGAATGAAATGGATTGATCCATGGAAAACAGCACCTGGCACATTGGAGGTGTCCCTATAGTAATGCTACAATGATTCATTTTTATGTATTTAGAAGCAAGCCCAGTACATGGCAATAGTTGGAGCTCAATAAATGTTCAACAGATATAAATGCCTTTCCTTCTTTTCCTCTGAAAGCTCATGCAGAGCTGACAAATCCATGTATTGAAGTAGCTTTCAGAAGAGCATACAAAATATACAAAGTAAAGCATGGGCTCTGAGTAGTTATATTACAGAAAATTTCAAATCCAACTCCCAGAAGGAAGTTACCTCTCAGATTTTTTTTTCCTTATTGACTTAGTAGATGTTCAAAACAATGGTAGGTGGGCATTTAAGATAAAGTTAATGGTATCTTCAAAATGAATTAATTCAGTTAAACCTCTGGGATGCCATTAAGAATTTGGGAATTAAAATACAATTATTCTTAAGTCATTTGGTTGTAGAAGATGTAGTTATCTTGGCTGGTTAAATGGACCATAATGGCAATAAGATCAAGGCCATACTTTCATGGCTCAACATAAATCCCTGAGTCCTTCTGGGAAAGTATAGATGAAGCATTATTCTACGGCTAGTGGGTCAGTAACACCATATTCACATACAAAGAACAGTTATAATAAATTATCTATTTAATAAAATGAAACTTTTAGCACACAATATGGACATAGTTGGTATGAATAATCCTACCTCACACAGGTTGTCTCCGGGACAGCCTTGGGTCACATTGACAAGAACTGCATCCTGGGCTGCATTGTTCGTTGAATTTGGAAAGAATTCCAGATTTTCGTTGTTTAACCTTATATCTTGAATACAGCCTTTGAAGAATCCACCATAAGCTTCAGTCTCCTGTCTGTCAGGCAGTCCACCAATGTAGAGGACATCTCCTCTTTGGAGTCTCCACATAGGAGCAGAAATAAATCCTAGGTTTTGTGACGACTGATACAGTTCGATTCTATTTGGCTTGATTTTCAAAGATATCAAGTGGACATTTCCATCGCTGAGAAGAAATTTTACTAATGATTTGGGAGAACCTGGAGTCAGCATTGCTAGTCTGCCATGCTCTAGCCAAACACGGATGTATTGGCAAGTGCCATTTTCCAGAGCTAGGAGCAAGCCCGATGGACGATGTGTTCGAACAAACATGGAGAGCGTGAAGGCCTCTCCGTAGCTCTTGTCAAGATGGAAAGCAGCATATCCAGTGGAGTCATCTTGGCCAAATCTGCCTGCCACATACTCTTTAATAGAGGAGGAGAGACAAAGAGGAAACATCTGAAGACCAACAGGTAATGCATCTATCTATCTATCTATACATATATGGACAAATACATTCATACTTTAAAAAGTTCAAGACAGGCTTATTCAATAGAATGACAATTTGAAAAGTCATCCCTGACTTTCTGAACTTCTGAGTTTACTTTATTCTGAAAATAACTAGATTTTGGTTTATAGTTTATAGTTGAAGTCCACTGATCACAAAGAGAAAGAGATTTCTGCACCAATAAACTTTTGAACCTCTTCCTCACTGCCCTAAAAAGGTGGGTCTTAAATGTGGAATATCAGATGCTACTGCACTCCAACTTAATTTGGAGAAATTTGGGGAGCAAGAGCTCTTCCTGCAACACATGTAAGCAGACTGAGCAATCGTCATTGCTGCTATCTGGGGCATGCTCAAACAAATGGCATCAAACCGAACTGTTCCTTGTGAAGGACAGAAACCAAGAATTAGATTTGCAAATCCTCTTTTGGGGAGATACCCCTAATAATATTAAGAGGTAAGGCAGTTGACCAAAGGAAGAGGAGGACTCTTCCTTCTGTGGTCCTGGGTGGGTGAAGGAGAGGCATGGGGCACAAAGTACTGCGGCAAAGCTGAGTTTTGAACTCACCCATTTCCTGTGGACAGAGAGGTTTCTAATGCATTGACGTGGCAATGCTATCGATGTGCATCACCACAAGAAAACTCTTGAGAAGTATAAAAATAAATGCTGACCTTCAAAATCATTGATGATATAGTAGGAACAAAAGTTCTTGTACTCCTAAAGCTTACATTCCATTTGGGTGGAGGCTATATAGTATGTCAGGTGGTGACAGGTTCTTTGATATACAAAAACTCAGGCAGAGAAATGGACTAGGGAGAGCTGTGGGTGGGAGTGGAGCTGTCATTTTAAATGGAGTCATCAGGGAAGAACTCTCTGAGAAGGTAATATTTGAGCAGAATCCCAAAGAAAGTAGAGATATTACTGCAGAAATTCAGGAGATAAATGATGGTGGCTTGGATCAGTGGTCATGGTGCAGATGAGGAGAAGTGGTCAGATTTTGGAAATGTTTTGGTAGAACCAAAACCAGGATTTTCTGGGGCAAGTTGCTCTCCAAGGCTTTTGGTCTAAGTAACTAGAAGCATTGAGTTTTCATTTGCAGAGATGGGGAAGAAAACAGGAGGAACAGATTTGGGGGAGAAATGAGATTCCATATTAAATTTGAGATGCCCTATTAGATATCCAGGTGGAAATTTCTAGTCAGCAGTTAGATATAGAGGTTCAGGGGAGACGTTCTGGGCTAGTCACAGTAATTTTGGATTTGTCAGTGTAAATGCGGCATTTAAAGCCCTAAGATTGGAAGAGATCACCAAGAGAGTGAATCTAGAGAGAGAAAAGAAGAGGTCCAAGAACTGAGCCCTTAAGCATCAGACATGTGGAGGTAAAGGAGATGATAAAAGAGTAAGACAGAAAGAGAATGAAGGGAGAGTGACACCCCATAAGCCCAGTGAGGAAAGAGTTTTCAGGAAGAGGGCATGTTCAACTGTGGTAAATGTTGCTGAGAGGTCAAGGCAGATGAGGACTGAAAAATGACCACTGAATCTTGCAATCTGGAAATCACTGATGAACTTGACAAGAGCATTGTCTTAAACATATTGCTATCTTCAAGTCTTCACAGCCCAATCCTAACCAGAAAAAAAGCACATTCCAGCATGTTTAAATGTTGTCATATGGTTCCACTGAAGCTTGAGCAAAGGTGGGACATATGAATTATAGTGAAGCTTGCTTAGGTAACCATCTGTGTTTGAAGACCTTCTGCATAAAAGTCTGCATTTTCAGAATTCTGCCTTGATTTCCTACAGGAACATTACATTTTGAATCTGCATTTGGAGACCACCTGCTCCAGGCAACTACAGGTAGCTTTCAAAGTGCATTGTTAGATGTAACAATCTGTTTGAAGAGGCTAACATCTCTGAATGCACGGCAGCACTTTCATATGAGATAAAATGCTCAATAAGAAAATGTGGCTCTTGAAGTTCCCGATGTTTGGGAATATGCACAGAATTGCTCTGCCTCAGGGGTGGTCCCCGCTGGTCATCCTGGGACGCCTGCAGCATCACTTTGTGGATCCAGATGAAAAGACAGACAGAACACAGAGCTGTTTCTTTTTCTCAGAAGCTTGACTCTCCAGCAGTCCTATTCTTCAGCAATCACAAGCAAGTAGTCAGAGCACGTGATTTACTACATGATTTTAGAAACACCTGACGCCATATATGACTTGTCTGTGGACACGGAAAGAATGATTCTCATATGTGTTGTTGATGTGTCATGAAGAGGGATGACAAATAGGGATAAGAAATAACCAAGTTTTCATGATTGATGGACTACAACAAGAAGAAATTTATTTAGAATAAATAAAAGCCACTTGGGTCTAAGTGTACTTCAATGGTTTAGGGTGGAAAAGACAGAAATCTGTGGCACCAAGAGGGAGAACAACTCAAAGTGAACCAATCATAGAATGTGGCTGCCCAAAGGTCAATGGGACATTAGGCTGCAGAATAGAAGAACATTCTCTGGAATGAGAAGGTTACAGTCCTGTGTCACTCTGCACTGTCAGGCACATCTAAGAGCCAGATAAGCAAATTTATTCCAGAGCAAGCAAGCAGCTGATGGAGTGTCTGAAAACAATGTCAGGTGGAAAACATTAGAAGAAACTGGGTGTGTTCAGCATGATAGGAGTGATGGCTTGGATAGTACAAGACACTTTTCTTCAAATATTTGTGTTCTCAAGAAGAAGATATGTAAGTAAGGTTGACATTGGCTTCAAGAGTTACAATGCTGCCAATGAATGGAGCTATAGGTCATCATATATTATTTTAGTACAAAAAAAGACAACTTCTAGGGGCTTTCTGGGAAGATGGAGTGTGAGTGAGTTTCCCGTTCCTGAAGGTGTGTAAGCAGAGGTTTGGGCCACTACACTTGGGTGCACAACAGTGTAAAAAATTCAGTCATGGAGTGAAGCTACTTCTATATCTAAGAAACTCTAATTCCAAGCAAATAAGAGGGTCAAAGCTTAGATGTACGACTGAAGATAAAACATATGTCAATTGCCTCTCTTAATCAAATATTCTCTAGAAGGGATGAGGTCGGTGATACCTTTATCCTGAACAGTATCCTGGAAGCTCCACGTTCCTGGACACAGCCAGGGTGATAAGATAGACTGCGATGACCCTGCAGACAGCTCTGGGAACTAAGCTTTGAGAAACTCTTTTCTGAACTCTTCTTATTGAGACACTTGATCATTTTTAAAAAATCAACTTTAAAATATAGGAAGCCCGTCTGTCTGTCATGCTTCATCAGCCAGCTAAATCCTCCATCCAGTCTGCTTATTCCTTGCAATGGGTACCATGTTTGGGGAACGCTGAGCCAGGATCATGAATTGGGTGAAGTTTGCCTTGTACTTTTTAGCCCATCTCCTCCTGAACATCTATGTAAAATGACAGGAAGATTCCAGGTTGTCCTTACAGCTTGTAAGCATCTTTTGTGATGGGAATAATCTCCCCAGCAAACATTCCTCAAAGATGATAGCAAATACAAAATACTTTAAATTTATGACTAAGAGGTGATATGAGAAATATAACTCTTCTTAAAATTATACCAAGAATTTTCAGAAAGGGATGATTTTACAGAATTTACTCCCTAAAAAGATATCTTCTGAAGCTAAGCATTTTCATGAGGATTAAACAGTTTCAAATAGTGGAGGGGTGGGGGACAGTGTGGGGAAAAGGAAACTGGAGGAAGAGAGGGGGCAGCTAACCAATTCAGGAACTGGGCTTAAAGACTCTGTGATTTTCCAAGGTGGAAAAAAATTAAAGAAAACCAGAACCCACTGGATTGGCATCCCTTGAATCTATTTACCAGGACAGTTAGCATCACCACGGTCAGTATTAACCTCATGGGTCACTGCACTTGGAAGCTGGTCAAAATGAGTCAGCATCTGTTTGTTATTTTGTATATGTAGTAAAAATATTGCCTTAGGTCAATTAAATTTTTCTTCAAAAAGTGAACATTGCTTCAGCATAATCTCCCCTTTTCTCCTTTAAAAATATCACAAAACAACTTGCCATTCCCTTTAAAATATTACATAGAGCTAGTAGACGCCAGGCCTCACAGTCAAGCAGGTCCGTGATTTGTAATGAATATTGTGGTCAGGGGGAGACCTGTGAATAGCTTCTAATAATTCTTAGCCCTTCATACACGGAGTAGGGTATAGACCAAGACTGGTTTCAATTTTACTTCATATAAAGCAAAGAAGACTATTTACCAGATGTTGTCCTATTTCAAGTTACTCTCAAATCTTGGGGTAAATTACAGCTGCACTTCAAAGCAGTCTGTTGCAATTACCTTTCCAACATTTGCAATGCAAGAAAATAATAAAAAGAAACAGGTATGTACTGATCACTATCAACAGCAGTCTTTGGAACAATGTCGGAAGTAAGGATTTTGAAATGCATTTCAAACTGATTTGCTAGGGAAATTAGATCAATTAGTTTATGGCATCTACCAAGTTTCAGTGTTGTTACTTTTTTTAAACTTTTTCTTTTTTTTCTTAAGACACGTAGGTAAAATACCTGTTTTCTCCAATGCAACTCTGGAAAATACACCTTTGAATAAAATTGGTGGTTTGTAAAAGTGCTAAACTTAAGCATGATTTTGGAGCTTGTGTGAACTGCATAGAGAGGAGGGCAAGGAAGTAACTCTGTACTGAGAGTCTACTATGCACGCGACATTGTGCTAGAATTTGGCATTGACTAGTTTCATGTCTAACGGTCCTGTTTTTCCAAAAAGATTATTCCTCTTTCAAATAAGATATGCAATAAATTTCTGATACACAACAAATGGTAAACTTGTAATAGCATTTTGTAAACACCAAGATGTAAACCCATTTGGGTGGGAGCTATGGGCTTAGTTTTCACTTCTCTGCATGAGTGAAACCCTGGTGTCCTATGAATCCACTCAGATGTAATTAAGGGACATCATCAGCCTCTTCCTTTTCCTGTCAGTGCGCAGCCAGCGCAGAGTCCTGAGGCCTCCTGATGATTCATAAGCAGCAGGAACGGCCTGGCTGTTTTGTCCCAGCTCTGCTCTGAGGCACAGCCTTCCTGGCGCCCGGCCCCTCTCACCTCTGTGACAGCTCCGGCCTCGGTAGGGCCGGTAGCAATCACACTGGTAACTAAGCCACAAGTTGAGGCAGCGTCCTCTGTTGTGACAGGGTTGGCTCTCACACCAGTCCTTTCTCATGCAGCCTGCCTTGACATTTAATGACCAGTCAGACGAGATGTTCTCCAGGGTGATGGCATTCGAGTCAAGTTGAACATCTTGGAGGCAGCCCACAAGCGAAGGTATGGATGGTCTATTATAGATGTTAAGCAGAGCAACACCACTGTGGGCTGTTCCCTCTGGTAAACCACCCAAAAAGGAGTTTTGTAAAGCACATGTTGACCCATCGCTTCCAAATGGAGAAGGAGCTCTCATGATGCATGTTCCCAGGCAAGACTTGTCAAGTAAGGCGAGGGTCACAGCCTCTGCAAACGTCACCTCCACTGCATGCCACTCCCCATCGCTGGTGCTGTGGGAGATGAACAGGACCACCTCTGGCTGATCCCTGACTTGAATTGATAAGTGGACATAGCCACTGAGCAGCTCCAGTATCACAAACACGTCCCTGTCACCTCGGAAAAGTAGAAGTGCCACTGGCTGGACAGTCTGAAACCTGAGGGCTATTTTACAACCAGAGTCCTTGGCTGTCACTGAGCCACTTGGGACCCACAGGAAGCCATCACCCTCAAAAGAAAGTGTGGTGACCGTTTCACACCGTGACCCAGTATAGCCAGAGGGACACAGGCAGCTGAATCCATGCTGGCCATTGCGGAGTTGAGGGATGCACATTCCATTATTTAGACATAGGTGATCAGTACAGCTGAAGAGCAAATCAGAACAGTCCCTTCCTCCATAAAATGCTCCAGAACGGTTATCAAATGGGCAATGGCAAGTGTAAGTCCCAGGCAAGTTCTCACAAGTACCACCGTTTTGGCAAGGGCTTGAAGAGCACTCATCGACATCCTCTTCACAGTGGACCCCTGTTCAATGATAAAGAATAGATCGAAATTACATATATTCAGATCAAAAATAGAACTTTCACATAATCTTCATGTATAATCTTTTGGAGGTGCAGAACCGGCTCACGTGTAGGACTGTAACAGAGTGAAATGTGACTAGAAACTGAGGAGCTGATACCGATTCCATCATTCTGCACGTATGGTGCGCAGAAGTGCAGTCATGGTGAACCTTGAATTCTCCCTCTAGAAATAGGTTATTTGCCAAAAGGAGTGGTTGACTCAAACAATCATCGTCGGATATATATGTGACACTGAATATCATAAAAATTTTTTTAAAAGAGAGAGAAATAGATCGCTATTGGGAGCAATGCTAGACACAAATTATTTACTTGGGGACTTAATTCCCAGATATTGTTTATCTTGCCCTGGACTGCTAATTGCACTCTATTCTACTTGGAAACAGCAATCTGCCTTCTCCATTTTTTGCACCTCCCCATAATCCCTAGACACACAGACAGTCCAGACAACTCTCTCTGTGGAGGGCTTCTGAGGAGAATGGAAGGTCCCATAACCTCCTCACCACAAGTCTAGTATAAACCATGAAATCTATCCAATAACAAGTTCCGGTTTCTAGTTTCTTTACTTTCTTTTACTCTTTTTCCTGGTTCTAAGTCAAAAAAAGGTATCTAATTAGAGAATTGTTAGAATTCATTTAATCCAGGTAACAAAAAGAACTATAACACTTTTTAAGAGTGATGGCTATCACTTTTTAACGAAGTTCAAATGAACAAATAGTGTTAACAAAAACTGACACATATCTAGGACTCCATGGCTTCAACAGCACCATCATCCACGTTATACGTTTGTGTTTACAGCAATCTCCCGAGGTTTTCAAGGCAGATAGGCTTAGCTCTCTTTCACAGACAACACTGAGGCTTAGGAAGATTGATGTCTAAACTCCAAAGCACTTCTACAATCTGTTTTTTAAAATCCAATCTGACACTTTCTGTTTTTTAATTGATAATTTAGTGCATTCTTGTTTTTTGTTATTACTAACATGTCTGTCGTATTTTCCCACTTAACTCCATGCCTAAATGTGTGCTTCTTAAATTTAATCAAAGGCTCCTATATTGATAATGTTGGATCTGAATCCCAGCTAGGCAGTGAGCAGGTTACATTTATTTTTTGTGTCTAGGTCTTCTGATCTATAAAATGGGGTTAAAAATAGTACCTGTATCACAGGGCTTTTTAAAGGTTAAGTGAGTAAAGACACATAAGATGCTCATAACATTGCTTGATATATGAGACTTCTCAGTAAGTGTTGGTTGTAATTAAAAAGTAATAACCAAAGAACTTACCCTCACATGACAAAATCAGATAACACTGTCATCACTGAGAGAGACTATTTAGAAAGTGTGGGCATACGGAATGACCCACAAATTGCATAACTTTACATAATGAGAGATTTACTTGGACAGCATATTAGGCTGGAATCACATTAGATCATGCTCTTCACGAGGGAAGGGAAGCTGTTTGATTTACCAACATATGTCTAAACCACAGCACGATGCCTGGCTCATGTTTGGCACTCGGTAATTAATTTTTGTATGAATTGATTAATGATGACCTCTGTAAGGTGATTAAAATTTTATACTGCATTTAACCTGATCTAATCCAGAGCCCAAAGTGCTCTTTTTGTGTCTGAGATAAATTTACCTGGTGGCACAGTGGTTAAATTTTTGCCCACAGCCATTTATGTACCGTACATTTAGACCCTTGATTGGACACCCCTGTACTTATATTTTACTTTACTTGGATTACTTTCATACAATCTTTGTTAATCCAAAAGTATTTCAAGCTCTGTGAAAGGAGGGAACGTGTTACAATCTTAGGGTCTCCCACAGTCCCTGCACAGTGCTGTGCATATGTGTGTTATAAAAAGCTGGATGAGTAGAAAAAATAAAACTAAATCAAACTGATTTATGTGATCTATAATCATCCTCATAGGTAACAGAACCGACACAGAAATTACAGGCTATATTTTAAAGGAATGTTAGAATGCAGGCTTCATTTAACTGAACTTATGAAAAGTGCAAACTTTTGTTATTAGAAGATAGTTTACTTAAATTTGATTTTCACAGGATTTTGAAAACACACAAAAAATCAATTCGTTAGCATTTAATTAAGAGGAATGCTGAACAGCTCATGAGTTATAATTGAAGAAAAACTCTTTTTTCCTACCCATTGTGCCTTTAAACATATTTAATGGGGGATAAAATCTCCTACAGACCCCAAGTCTTTTCTGTTCAGCCTTGATTAATAATAGTCTTAAGATCACATTTTAAAGACCTATAATGAGTAGGATGGCCAGTCATAAGAAATGTAAGTTTCAGTGCACGTTGGAATTGAATCTTTTTTCTTTGTCTGTTAGGTCGACTTCAGGCTGTCTTGAAAAAGGACCAGGAAAGGTTCCCCCTTCTTTTTTTCCCTCCCCTCCCCACCTCCAGACTTCTGCCTGAGTGTCAGAAGGGTTCAGAAAGTTTCCCCTGACTGGTGCTGGTTTTAGATGGCTCCACTCTCTCTGAGACTGGCAGGTGTTTCAAGGTGACTTTTATCCCGGGGCTCTTTGTGGGGTCCTTGGAGCCCCCTGGTCCATTGCTCCAGCTGAGACTCCAGCCAGCAGGCCTTGTTCTCACATTGTCCCTGCCCCAGCCCCTTCCTCATTGGCTTCCTAAGGTTTACTTGACATCACCAACTGTGTCTGTTGTTCTTCCTGTGACTTCTGAGGGGGACCAGGACCCGTTTTACACTGACCACTGATGACACTCCTCCCGTGATTCCCCAAGGACCCCAGGACCACGGGCCTCTGCCCTGCAGGTAGAGGGGAGCATGGCTGCTGGCTGCCCAGCCCAGGCCAGCAGCAAGTCCCTTCCTTCTCTCTCTTTCCTGCTGCCCCAGGTGAGCAGTCACACCCTGTCATCTTTTTTTTTTTGAAAAGACTTTTCAGAACTGCTTAGATTCTGTGTTGTTTATTACTGTCCAAATACATGAAGTTCTGATGAAATAAAATCATGTGGTATAGATAAAAACGGGCCATGAAAGCCCAGAGTCATTAGAGGGCCAAATTGCAGACCACCCAACAGTTCACATTTTAAGAATTTGAAACACCTAAAAATAGATAAGGTGGTTTCTGAAAAAGAAAGAAAGAGAAGGAAAGATGAAAGAAAAAAAAAGGAGAAGAAAAGGGGGGAAGGAGGGAGGAGAGAAGAAACCATTCAGGAAATGTTAGCTCACAAGAATACTGAGCTTAGGAAGAAGAGAAAAATGCATTAAAAAATGCATAAACTTTGTGCAGGTTAATGCAATAGTAAACAGTAGAATACATAGGCCTCCTAATACTTTTGTAATGACATACATATAATGTCTCTAGCATTTTCTTAAAATATGCAGACAGATAGAGGACCTTGAAGATGGCAGAGGAGTAAGACGTGGAGATCACCTTCCTCCCCACAAATACATCAAAAATACACCTACGTGTGGAACAACTCCTACAGAATACCTACTGAATGCTGGCAGAAGACCTCAGATTTCCCAAAAGCTGTGTGGCTGACAGGGTCCTAGTGCTTTGGCTGGGTGTCAGGGCTGAGCATCGGAGGTGGGAGAGCTGAGTTCAGGACATTGGTCCACTAGAGACCTCCTGGCCCCATGTAATATCAATCGGCGAGAGCTCTTCCAGAGATCTCCATCTCAACCCTAAAACCCAGCTCCACTCAACCACCAGCAAGCTCCAGTGCTGGACACCCGATGCCAAACAAATAGTAAGACAGGAACACAACCCCACCCATTAGCAGAGAGGCTGCATAAAATCATGCTAAGTTCACAGACACCCCAAAACACACCACCGGACGTGGTCCTGCCCACCAGAAAGACAAGATCCAGCCTCAACTACCAGAACACAGGCACCAGTTCCCTCCACCAGGATGCCTACGCAACCCACTGAACCAATCTTACCCACTGAGGGCAGACACAAAAAAAATGGGAACTACGAACGTACAGCCTGTGAAAAGGACACCCCAAACACAGTAAGTTAAGCAAAATGAGAAGACAGAGAAATATGCAGCAGTTAAAGGAACAAGGTAATAACCCACCAGACCAAACAAACGAAGAGGAAACAGGCAGTATACCTGAAAAAGAATTCAGAGTAATGATAGTAAAGATGATTCAAAATCTTGTAAATAGAATGGAGAAAACACAAGAAACATTTAACAAGGACCTAGAAGAACTACAGAGCAAACAAACAATGATGAACAGCACAATAAATTAAATTAAAAATTCTCTAGAAGGACTAAATAGCAGAATAACTGAGGCAGAAGAAAGGATAAGTGACCTGGAAAATAAAATAGTGGATATAACTACTGCAGAGCAGAATAAAGAAAAAAGAATGAAAAGAAATGAGGACAGTCTCAGAGACCTCTGGGATAACATTAAACCTACCAACATTCAAATTATAGGGATCCCAGAAGAGGAAGAGAAAAAGAAAGGGACTGAGAAAATATTTGAAGAGATTATAGTTGAAAACTTCCCTAATATGGGAAAGGAAATAGTCAATCAAGGCCAGGAAGTACAGAGAGTCCCATACAGGATAAATCCAAGGGGAAACACACCAAGACACATATTAATCAAACTATCAAAAATTAAACACAAAGAAAAAATATTAAAAGCAGCAAGGGAAAAGCAACAAATAACATACAAGGGAATCCTCATAAGGGTAACAGCTGATCTTTCAGCAGAAACTCTGCAAACTAGAAGGGAGTGGCAGGACATATTTAAAGTGATGAAAGGGAAAAACCTACAACCAAGATTACTCCACCAAGCAAGGATCTTATTCAGATTCACTGGAGAAATTAAAACCTTTACAGACAAGCAAAAGCTAAGAGAATTCAGCACCACCAAACCAGCTTTACAACAAATGCTAAAGGAACTTCTCTAAGCAGGAAACACAAGAGAAGGAAAAGATGTACAATAACAAATGCAAAATAATTAAGAAAATGGTAATAGGAACATACATATTGATAATTACCTTAAATGTAAATGGATTAAATGATCCAACCAAAAGACATAGACTGGCTGAATGGATACAAAAACAAGACCCATATACATGCTGTCTACAAGAGACCCACTTCAGACCTAGGGACAGATACACACTGAAAGTGAGGGGTTGGAAAAAGATATTCCATGCAAATGGAAATCAAAAGAAAGCTGGAGTAGCAATTCTCATATCAGAAAAAGTAGACTTTAAAATAAAGACTACTACAAGAGAAAAAGAAGGACACAACATAA
The DNA here is from genome assembly GCF_025265405.1 of Mesoplodon densirostris. Lineage (NCBI taxonomy): Eukaryota > Metazoa > Chordata > Mammalia > Artiodactyla > Ziphiidae > Mesoplodon > Mesoplodon densirostris. The sequence goes on along the minus strand of NC_082662.1, from coordinate 188,124,582 downwards.
TGATCAAGGGATCAATGCAAGAAGATATAACAATTGTAAATGTTTATGCACCCAACATAGGAGCATCTCAATATATAAGGCAAAGGCTAACAGCCATAAAAGGGAAAATGGACGGCAACAAAATAATAGTAGGGGACTTTAACACCCCACTTTCACCAATGGACAGGTCAACCAAAATGAAACCAAATGAGGAAACACAAGCTTTAAATGATACATTAAATGAGATGGACTTAAATGATATTTATAGGACATTCCATCCAAAAACAGCAGATTACACTTTCTTCTCAAGTGCTCATGGAACATTCTCCAGGATAGATCATACCTTAGGTCACAAATCAAGCCTTGGTAAATTTAAGAAAATTTAAATAGTACCAAGTATCTTTTCCGACCACAACGCTGTGAGACTAGATATCAATTACAAGAAAAACTGTAAAAAATACAAACACATTGGGCTTCCCCGGTGGTGGAGTTGTTGAGAGTCCGCCTGCCGACACAGGGGAGACGGGTTCGTGCCCTGGTCTGGGAAGATACCACATGCCACGGGGTGGCTGCGCCCGTTAGCCATGGCCGCTGGGACTGCGCGTCTGGAGCCTGTGCTCTGCAACGGGAGAGGCCACAACACAGAGAGGCCTATGTACCGCAAAACAAACAAACAAACAAACAAATGGAGGCTAAACAATACACTACTAAATAACCAAGAGATCACTGAAGAAATCAAAGAGGAAATCTAAAAATACCTAGAAACAAAGGACAATGAAAACACGATGGCCCAAAATCTATGAGATGCAGCAAAAGCAGTTTGAAGAGGGAAGTTTATAGCAATACAGCCTACTTCAAGAAACAAGAAAAATCTCAAATAAACAACCTAACCTTACACCTAAAGCAATTAGAAAAGAAGAACAAGAAAACCCCCAAAGTTAGCAGAAGGAAAGAAATCATAAAGATCAAATCAAAAATAAGTGAAAACGAAATGAAGGAAACGATAGCAAAGATCAATGAAACTAAAAGTTGGTTCTTTGAGAAGATAAACAAAATTGATAAACCATTAGCAGACTCATCAAGAAAAAGGGAGAAGACTCAAATCAACAGAATTAGAAATGTAAGAGGAGAACTAACAACTGACACTGCAGAAATACAAAGGATCATGAGACATTAGTATAAGCAACTCTATGCCAATAAAGTGGATGACCTGGAAGAAATGGACATTCTTAGAAAAACAAAACCTTCCAAGACTGAACCAGGAAGAAATAGAAAATAGAACAGATGAGTCACAAGCACTGAAATTGAGACTGTGATTAAAAATCTTCCAACCAACAAAAGCCCAGGACCAGATGACTTCACAGGCGAATTCTATCAAACATTTAGAGAAGATTAAACACCTATCCTTCTCAAACTCTTTCAAAATATAGGAGAGGGAGGAACACTCCCAAACTCATTCTACAAGGCCACCATCACCCTGATACCAAAACCAGAGAAGGAAGTTACAAAAAATGAAAACTACAGGCCAATATCACTGATGAATATAGATGTAAAGATCCTCAACAAAATATTAGCGAACAGGGCCTCCCTGGTGGCGCAGTGGTTGAGAGTCCGCCTGCCGATGCAGGGGACACGGGTTCGTGCCCCGATCCCGGAGGATCCCACATGCCGCGGAGCGGCTGGGCCCGCGAGCCATGGCCGCGGGGCCTGTGTGTCCGGAGCCTGTGCTCCGCAACGGGAGAGGCCACAGCAGTGAGAGGCCCGCGTACAGCAAAAAAAAAAAAAAAAAAAAAAAAATATTAGCGAACAGAATCCAGCAGCACATTAAAGGATCATACACCATGATCAAGTGGGGTTGATCCCAGGAATGCAAGGATTCTTAAATATATGCAAATCAGTCAGTGTGACACACCGTATTAACAAATTGAAGGAGAAAAACCATGTGATCATCATATAGATGCAGAAAAAGCTTTTGATAAAATTCCACACCCATTTATGACCAGAATTCTCCAGAAAGTAGGCACAGAGGGAACTTACCTCAACATAATAAAGGCCATATATGACAAACCCACAGCCAACATTGTTCCCAATGGTGAAAAACTGAAACCATTTCCACTAAAATCAGGAACAAGACAAGGTTGCCCACTCTCACTACTATTATTCAACATAGTTTTGGAAGTTTTAGACACAGCAGTCAGAGAAGAAAAAGAAATAAAAGGAATCCAAATTGGAAAAGGGGAAGTAAAGCTGTCATTGTTTGCAGATGACATGATACTATACATAGCGAATCCTAAAGATGCTACCAGAAAACCACTAGAGCTAATCAATGAATTTGGTAAAGTAGCAGGATACAAAATTAATGCACAGAAATCTCTTGCACTCCTATACACTAATGATGAAGAATCTGAAAGAGAAATTAAGGAAACACTCCCATTGGCCATTGCAACAAAAAGAATAATATACCTAGGAATAAACCTACCTAAAGAGACAAAAGACCTGTATGCAGAAAACTATAAGACACTGATGAAAGAAATTAAAGATGATACAAACAGATGGAGAGATATAACATGTTCTTGGATTGGAAGAATCAACATTGTGAAAATGACTATATTACCCATAGTAATCTACAGATTCAGTGCAATCCCTATCAAACCACCAGTGGCATTTTTCACAGAACTAGAACAAAAAATGTCACAATATGTATGGGAACACAAAAGACCCCAAATAGCCAAAGCAATCTTGAGAAAGAAAAATGGAGCTGGAGGAATCAGGCTCCCTGATTCACACTATACTACAAAGCTACAGTAATCAAGACAATATAGTACTGGCACAAAAACAGAAATATAGATCAATGGAACAGGATAGAAAGCCCAGTATAAACGCACATATGGTCATTGTATCTTTGATAAACGAGGCAAGAATATATAATGGAGAAAAAGACAGCCTCTTCAATAAGTGGTGCTGGGAAAACTGGACAGCTACATGTAAAAGAATGAAATTAGAACATTCTCTAACACCACACACAAACTCAAAATGGTTAAAGACCTAAATGTAAGGCCAGACACTATAAAACTCTGAGAGGAAAACATAGGCAGAACACTCTATGACATAAATCACAGCAAGATCCTTTTTGACCCACCTCCTAGAGAAAAGGAAATAAAAACAAAAATAAACAAATGGGACCTAATGAAACTTGAAAGCTTTTGCACAGCAAAGGAAACCATTAACAAAATGAAAAGACAACCCTCAGAATGGGAGAAAATATTTGGAAGTGAAGCAACTGACAAAGGATTAATCTCCAAAATATACAAGTAGCTCATGCAGCTCAATATCAAAAAAACAAACAATCCAATCCAAAAATGGACAGAAGACGTAAATAGACATTTCTCCAAAGATATACAGATTGCCAACAAACACATGAAAGGATGCTCAAAACCACTAATCATTAGAGAAATGCAAATCAAAACTACAATGCGGTATCACCTCATACCAGTCAGAATGGCCATCATGAAAAAATCTACAAACAATAAATGCTGGAGAGGGTGTGGAGAATAGGGAACCCTCTTGCACTGTTGGTGGGAATGTAAATTGATACAGCCACTATGGAGAACGGTATGGAGGTTCCTTAAAAAACTAAAAATATAACTATCATATGACTGAGCAATCCCACTACTGGGCATATACCCTGAGAAAATCATAATTCCAAGAGTTATGTACTACAATGTTCATTGCAGCACTATTTATAATAGCCAGGACATGGAAGCAACCTAAGTGTCCATCGACAGATGAATGGATAAAGAAGATGGAATATTACTCAGCCATAAAATGAAATGAAATTGAGTTATTTGTAGTGAGGTGAATGGACCTAGAGTCTGACATACAGAATGAAGTAAGTCAGAAAGAGAAAAAAGAAAATACCATATGCTAAAAAAAAAAAAAATTGTTCTGAAGAACCTAGGGGCTGGACAGGAATAAAGACACAGATGTAGAGAGTGGACTTGAGGACACGGGAAGGGGGAAGGGTAAGCTGGGACGAAGTCAGAGAGTGGCATGGACATATATACACTGCCAAATATAAAACAGATAGCTAGTGGGAAGCAGCCACATAGCACAGGGTGATCAGCTTGGTGTTTTGTGATGACCTAGAGGGGTGGGATAGGGAGGGTGGGAGGGAGATGCAAGAGGTAGAAGATATGGGGATATATGTATATGTATAACTGATTCACTTTGTTATACAGCAGAAACTAACACAACATTTTAAAGTAATCATACTCCAATAAAGATGTAGAAACTAACACAACATTTTAAAGTAATCATACTCCAATAAAGATGTTTAAAAAAATGCAGACACTAGTTAAGAATCATTCTAGAGAAAAACACATATTTCTTTAAAGGATGGGTGTGGGGGAGGGGAAGTATGATCTCAGGTCAGATCCCCACATATGTACAAAGATGAAACTATGTTTTTTTGGTAATTCTAGCAGTTACAGCAGCAAAAGTTTGTTGTAAGGGTGTTGGCTGGTTTTAAGAGGGTTATTTTCAAATATAAACTTACAGCTCCATTTGTAAAAAAATCTTTGTGATAAGTTAATTTTATTAAACCTGAAATATGTCTATATTGACATCTCTTTCTAAGATAAAATAAAAGTAGCAGAGTTGTGAATGGTTAAGGGGTATAAGCTTTAAAACAAATGTAAACCCTCTTTGGGCTCCTCTCACACAAATAGTACAGACTCTTAAGTACAATAAACTTCCTTATAAACCTTTTATATTCCTCAGGTAGGTGGAGCATCTAGTCTAAGTTGCCCTTCCCCCTCTCTCCCCAAATTTAGGTGAGTGTGGAGTCTCCTTGAAGCTGCTCCCACTTGTTGGGGTTACAATGTAGCTCCCAACCCTACACTTGAGGGTTGGGCTACAGCTCGGCACAGCAGCAAGTCTCCAGAGAAAACTCTGCTCAGACTCACTCCTTCAAACTGCCTCTCAAGGGCTTCCCTTGTGGTGCAGGAGATAGGAATCTGCCTGCCAATGCAGGGGACACAGGTTTGATCCCTGGTCCGGGAAGATCCCACATGCTGCGGATCAACTAAGCCCGTGCACCACAGCTACTGAGCCTGCACTCTAGAGCCCGCAAACCATGACTGCTGAGCCCACATGCCACAACTACTAAGGCCGTGCGCCTCAAGCCCGTGCTCCGCAACAAGAGAAGCCACCGTGAGGAGAGGCCCGTGCACCGCAACGAAGAGTAACCCCCGCTTGCCACAACTAGAGAAAGCCCGCTCACAGCAACGAAGACCCAACACAGCCAAAAATAAATTAAAAAATTAACTATAAAAAAAACAAACTGCCTCTCAAGAGTTTTCACATACACTCGAAATGAGCAAACATTTCAAAAGCCTAAAGTCTGTCATCTGTCTTGATTTTGACATTCTGCACTATAGTCTCTCATAACTCACTTTTGTTCCTGACAGCAACCATATTTTGACCTCCTAGTTGAAACTTTAATTTGCTGTTTTCTTAAATTTACAAAACCCCTACTCTGTACATGACCCTCACAGAGGATTGTAAGATATGCAAAGCAGAAGAGACAGACCTGATCTCAATATGCTTACAGCATAATGGAAATACAGAAATACACTGAAAATATGGAAAATGCACTGTATACGGCAGGTTCTCAATGAGTGTATGGAAAATATGTGAGGATCAAACTCAGGGAACATTAGAGAAGATTTAGCCAAGTTTTAAAGAAAAAGCACTGAATAAGAGATCATCACAAATCTTAGGAAAACTCAAAAATTTAAATTACATCAGTAAACAAATGTTGATTACATATCTACCGTGTATAGAATACTGTGGATAACATGGAATAAAAACTGGTCCTTGCTCTCAGTGAGTTTAATGGAAAAGCAAGACAAATTTGTCAAATATTAAATGATAGTGTAAATCAAGACAACACTGAAGAGAACACTGAACAGTGTATAATGAATTCCAAGTGAATTGTATGAACAACAGCTGCTCTGGACAGAGAGAGAGTTCTTCAGGCTGGGCTGGGCTGGGAAGATTTTGTAGTGATAGGATTTTAGATAGGTTTTCAAGTATGACAAAGATCGGCAAAAGTAACTGAATACACAAAAACTCTTTCATGGAAAACCATACGCCATTCTGAGGTGACAGTGTGTTTGGCAATCTAGTTGGGATGGAGGATTTACATAGGAAAAGCAAGTCAGAAAGATTAAATGTAGCCAGAGTGAAGAAGGTCTGGAATTTAGGGAGTTTTTAATTATTTTTTTAAATTAATTTGTTTACTTATTTATTTTTGGAAGGAAGTGGGGAATAAACTGGTAGTTGTTGGATGGAAGACCAAAGTGGTTTCGTGTAAAGACCAATCCCACAGGGATCTGTAACAGAGTGAAGTGGGAAGAAAACAGAGACAGGAACATGCTAGACAGTTGTTAAAATTGCCCACACGTGGGTTTCCCTGGTGGTGCAGTGGTTGAGAGTCCGCCTGCCGATGCAGGGGATACGGGTTCGTGCCCCAGTCCGCGAGGATCCCACATGCCGCGGAGCGGCTGGGCCCGTGAGCCGTGGCCGCTGAGCCTGCGCGTCCGGAGCTTGTGCTCCGCAACGGGAGAGGCCACAGCGGCGAGAGGCCCGCGTACTGCAAAAAAAAAAAAAAAAAAAAAAAAAAAAATTGTCCACACCTAAGATTATGAGGGCCTACTATCTGACATGTATTCCTTTATAATTTACAATACCCTTTCATTTATCATTGTCAGCAAATAAGTACAGAGGGTGATAATTTCTTTACACTTCCTTACTGTATTTTATCTTGTAATTCCTAAAATTTATATATTTAATCTTTCACAACATAACAATCAATCACTTGACTATGTATTTTCTTTAAATATAAACAGAGAAACTAGTTTTAAATTTTACCTTCATGGAGGAAAAAAAAAATAAGGAGAGAAAGCCCATATTTAGGTCAATAGTCTGAAGAAAATAAGAAGAATTAAATATTAAAAGTAGAATGATACACAGTAATTTATGCTTTTACTTTGTTTAAAATCTGTTCTATTGACATCTCCAACATAAAATAAGGTTAGACATATTTATTTGATGGACCCAGAAAACTAAAGTAGGAAGAAAGATTGAAACTTCTTTTATTGGCTATTTGACTGGCTCAGCAAAGAAGATCTGCTGTCAATCAAGATAAAAGGATTAGGCAATATTTATGGGATTACCTGTGTCATTCAGTCTTCTTAATTGGGTATTTTAGTTGACAATGAATTGGTTATTTATGTCCATGTATTTATAGTACAAGGTGGATTGCTTGAAGCTGACTGTTATTTTGTTTATGTGAAGTAAATTCATTTCATTCAAAAGGGTCACTGCTTTTATTTTTCTAAAATTCTTTTATATGCATATATGATTCTATGATAAGATTGTATTTTAAAAAATAATCAGGATAGGGAAAAGTCCTATTACTTGGAATATCCCATTTTTACATCAGAATAAACTATATTAATGGATAAAAAGGACATAGACTTTATGTTTAATATAAATATCATGGGCTATTAAAATGACCTTGCTATATTCCCACTTTATTGAAAGTCATGGTTAATGAAGTTATCAGAATATTATTTCTACAAAAACCTATGTACATATAAGTTTCATCTTTCTCTATTTTAATTGACTTAGGTGTTTTTTAAATTTTATTTTAATAAATAGAAATCAAGAAAAAATTAAAGTCCAAGGACTCCTTGAATAAGTATTTCCTTTACTCATTACTTTCTGTTCCTCAAAACTTCTAATTTTCAGTTGATAGTAATATCTAATATAGCATTAATAGTAGTTGCTAAATAAACATCTTAAAAACTCTAACAATGGTACCAATTACCTTATACAAGTAATAAGAAAAGAGTGAGTTACCTATGAGCATGATCATTAAAATGTGAAAACCCTGTGTCCTGGCTCCAAACATTTTTCTGTAGCAAAAGAGATATCCATCCAAACATCTACTAGGTTGACAGGACCAGTTTCTGATGATTTTCTTCCATTTCCAAAAGTGTGTCACCTTCTCCCTTCAGGCAGAGAGTGTGAGGACTTAGTTTGGGTGCCAGATCCGTGGGGCTTAGTGTAAGACCCGTTTGTGCTACTTACCAAGCAGACTTGTGACATTCTTAGTCCCTACTTACACATGGGGCCTCCCCTTTTTAAGTCACAAGAGTGAACATTGACACTTTTATCACAGAAAAATGAGTTTTGGGGTACTCTACGGACAGATTGCCATTTTTGGTAACTTCTATCATGGAAAATTAGAGCTTGGTTTTATCTTTTTCTTCACAACAGAAATGCTGTTTTTTGGTTTTGTTTTAACTCTGTTTTGTTCTGTTTTGCTTTTGAATAGCAGTTAAGAAATTCATGGCAACTTCAAATCCATTGAATATCTATGCATGGAATTGGAAAAGAGAAATCAAGAAAACAGCAGGGTTTTCATTAGACTTAGACTGTGGCAAAAGAGTTATTTATGCCATGCTCTCAGGCTTAAACTCCACTCTCTATGAAAAAATAACCATGCTCTACTCGTCTTAAATACAATGGTATTTGATTTTGTACAACAGAACAATTTGAGCAGGCGAGGTGTTTGGGATGTACTTAGAGTAACTGGTGCTTGACATTTTTTTAAAACATTTTCTGAGAGACAGACCTGAGGATGTGCAGAGGTTTTACTTGGGCAGTACAGGGTGAGACATCACCAAGCCTTAAAAGTCTGCCATGGATCTAAGGCTGGTAAGCTGCGGTGGAAACCAGGTGGTGAGGGAGGCAGGAAAGAGACAAAGCCGGCGTCGTTGCAGTAGTGTACTTCTTCACTTGTTTGTTATTGGTTCACCTTTTACCTGTGACCTGTGCTGGACGAATGTGCTCCATTCATTTATTATTCATTCAACCTTTTAGCAGTGCTGGAAATAGGATGGTGGGTAAAAGGAGCCTGGGTTCTGTTTCACGGGGTACACAGTTTGGCCAAGTTTACAGCCCTATGGAGAGCTGGGCAGACGGGGGCCTTGGGGACTGCAGGACAAAGCTAGGCCATGGGGGCTAGAGGGGAGGATGGGGTGGGGAAGACAAGCAACGTATTCAGAGTTCCGATCAATGGATCAGCTCAGAGAGACGTTTCCAGCAATCATCAGGGAGCCAGGATAATGAAGTAGAATAAACAGGGAATAGGAGCCTTGAAAATTGATTTTCAAATGCCAACTTTGATACTAGGCTAGGAGAACCCAGGCGAGTAGCTACTTTTTTTAAGTTGAAGTTTATCTATAAAGTGGACATAATAAAGCCTATTAAATGGTTATTTTGTGTGAACAAAGTGAGAACTATAATTGCTTGGGGCATAGTATTTTAAAACAGTTTCAGTAGTGTGAGTGAGTGTGTGTGTGTGTGTGGGTGTGTTTAATGAATAGGTGAACTTGAGCATAAATGACTTGAATAAAAATATAGAAGGTTTACCAAATTTTCAGGCAACATGAACTTGTTAAACATAATGACTGCTCTGAAGCAGAAATGATGGTCTAACCCAGCAGTCACTTCCCCAACTCATCCCACCCACCTTCCTTATGGGGAGAATATGCCTCCATTGAAAGCGTATCGTTTCCCCCTTTCCTGTTTACCCATTTCTGTCCCCCTCTAACCTTAAAAACCAAACTATAGGAATGAGATTACTAAGCAATTGAAACTAACTTTTGACTTATGCTCTCCTGACTGCACATCATGCCTTGTCTAACTTGTTGATTCTTTTCCCAGATAAAAAGAAGTAAGAATGAAGAATTAAGTAGTTAAAGAATGATTAGCTCTCTACCCCCAAGAGCCCCTAAGGACTCCTGCAGGCTGGTCACATGGGCAAGATAACATCTGAAGAGAGAGTCACCCAGCCGTCACTTGATGGAGAATGATGCGAAACCCAAACTCCTGCCTTGATGATTCACTGAGATTCTTCACTCCCCCCCCCACCATTTTTCCTTTTACAAACCATCAGGGCTCAGAGAAGAAATAAATGAAATAGACACGAAGAAAACAAGAGCCAAGATCAATGAGACTAAAAGCTGGCTCTTTGAGAAGATAAACAAAATTGATAAACCTTTAGTCAGACTCAACAAGAAAAAAAGGGAGAAGACTCAAATAAATAAAGTTAGAAATAAAAAAGGAGTTACAACTGACACCACAGAAAATCAAAGGTTCATAAGAGACTACTAAAAGCAACTATATGCCAATAAAATGGACAACCTAGAAGAAGTGGGTAAATTCCTAGAAAGGTACAACTTTCCAAGACTGAAAATGGAAGAAATAGAAAATATGAACAGACCAATCACAAGTACTGAAATTGAAACTGTGATTAAAAAACTTCCAGCAGACAAAAGTCCAGGATCAGATTGTGTCACAAGCGAATTCTATCAAGCATTTAGAGAAGAGCTAACACCTATCTTTCTCAAACTCTTCCAAAAAATTGCAAAGGCAGGAACACTCCCAACCTAATTCCAGGAGGCCACCATCACCCTGATATCAAAACCAGGCAGAGATATCACAAAAAAAAGAAAATTACAGGCTGATATCACTGATGAACATAGACACAAAAATCCTCAACAAAATACTAGCAAAATGAATCCAACAACACATGAAAAGGATCATATACCATGACCAAGTGGGATTTATCCCAGGGGTGCAATGATTCTTCAACATATGCAAATCAATCAATGTGATACATTATATTAACAAATTAAGGAATAAAACCCATATGATCATCTCAGTAGATACAGAGCAAGCTTTTGACAAAATTCAACATCCACTCATGATAAAAACACTCCAGAAAGTGGGCAAAGAGGGAACATAACTCAACATAATAAAAGCTATATATGACAAAACCACAGCCAACATCATTCTCAATGGTGAAAAGCTGAAAGCATTTCCACTAAGATCAGGAACAAGGCAAGGATGTCCACTATTACCACTTTTATTCAACATAGTTTTGGAAGCCCTAGCCATGGCAATCAGAGAATAAAAATAAATAAATGGAATCCAAATAGGAAAAGAAGAAGTAAAATTGTCACTGTTTGCAATGACATGATACTATACATAGAAAATCCTAAGGTGCTACCAGAAAACTACTAGAGCTTATCAATGAATTTGGTAAAGTTGTAGGATACGAAATTAATGCACAGAAATCACTTGCATTCCTATACACTAACAATGAAAGATCAGAACGAGAAATTAAGGAAACAATTCCATTTACCATCACATCAAAAAGAATAAAATACCTGGGAATAAACCTACCTAAGGAGGCAAAAGACCTGTACTCAGAAAACTGTAAGATGCTAATGAAAGAAATCAAAGATGACACAAACAGATAGAGAGATAGATCAGGTTCTTGGACTGGAAGAATCAACATTGTGAAAATGACTATACTACAAAAAGCAATCTACAGATTCAATGCAATCCCTATCAAATTACCAGTGGCATTTTTCACAGAATTGGAACAAAAAATTTTACAATTTGTATGGGAACACAAAAGACCCCAAATAGCCAAAGCAATCTTGAGAAAGAAAGCCGGAGCTGGAGGAATCAGGCTCCCTGACTTCAGACTATACTACAAAGCTACAGTCATCAAAACAGTATGGTACTGGCACAAAAACAGAAATATAGATCAAGGGAACAGGATAGAAAGTTCAGAGATAAACCCACGCACCTATGGTCACCTAATCTATGACAAACGAGGCAAGAATATACAGTAGAGAAAAAGACAGTCTCTTCAATAAGTGGTGCTGGGAAAGCTGGACAGCTACATGTAAAGGAATGAAATTAGAACATTCTCCAACACCATACACAAAAATAAACTCAAAATGGATTAAAGACCTAAATGTAAGGCCAGACACTATAAAACTCTTAGAGGAAAACATAGGCAGAACACTCTCTGACATAAACCGCAGCAGTATCTTTTTTGATCTATCTCCAGAGTAATGAAAATAAAAACAAAAATAAAAAATGGGACCTAATTAACCTTAAAAGCTTTTGCACAGCAAAAGAAACCATAAACAAAATGAAAAGACAACCCACAAAATGGGAGAAAATATTTGCAAATGAAGCAATCACCAAGGGATTAATCTCCAAAATATACAAACAGCTCATGCAGCTCAATATCAAAAAAACAAACAATCTAATCAAAAAATGGGCAGAAGATCTAAATAGACATTTCTCCAAAGAAGACATACAGGTAGCTGAGATGAACATGAAAAGATGCTCAACATCACTAATTATTAGAGAAATTCAAATCAAAACTACAATGAGATATCACCTCACACCAGTCAGAATGACCATGATCAAAAAATCTACAAACAATAAATGCTGGAGAAGGTGTGGAGAAAATGGAACCTTCCTACACTGTGGTGGGAATGTACATTGATACAGCCACTATGGAGAACAGTATGGAGTTTCCTTAAAAAACTAAAAATAGAGCTACTATATAATCCAGCAATCCCACTCCTGGGCATATATCTGGAGAAAACCATAATTTGAAAAGATACATGTACCGCAATGTTCATTGTAGCACTATTTACAATACCTAAGGACAGAGAAGCAACCTAAATGTCTATCAACAGAAGAATGGATAAAGAAGATGTGATACATATATACAATGGAATATTACTCAACCATAAAAAAGAACAAAATAATGCTATTTGCAGCAACATGGATGGACCTAAAGATTGTCATACTGAGTGAAGTAAGTCAGACAGAGAAAGACAAATATCATATGATATTGCTTATATGTGGAATCTTAAAATGGTACAAATGAACCTATTTACAAAACAGAAATAGAGTCAAAGATGTAGAAAACAAACTTATGGTTACCAAGGGGGAAAGAAGAGGGGAGGGATACATTGGTAGATTGGGATTGACATATACACACTACTATATGTAAAATAGATAACTAATAAGGACCTACTTTATAGCACAGGGAGCTCTACTCAATACTCTGTAATGACCTATATGGGAATAGAATCTAAAGAAGAGTGGAGGTATGTATATGTATAACTGATTCACCTGGCTGCACACCTGAAACTAACACAACATTGTAAATCAACTACGCTCCTATGAAAACTAATTTAAAAAAAAACCATCATGGCTGAGCAGAATCTTCAGAGTTGGTCTCTAGACACGAGTACACCTTCTCCCCAGATTGCTGGCTTTTCTGATTTAAGCAACTTTCCTTTCTACTGACACTTGCCTCTTGAATTATTGGCTTATGAGTGGCCAGCAGCAGAACCTGGGTTCACCACCATAAATGATGCAAATGACAAATATATTCTTTCACATCTTCCTTTACAGCTGGGTCATGGGCATGTGACCCAGTCCTGGGCAACAGGACCTGAGGGAGTTCCGCTAGGGGGACTCTGGGAAGGGCTTTCCTTGCTAATATGAAAAGACATGCCCCTTTAGTCTGACATCGTCTTGTACAGATGTGTTTCCGGAACAGCATTAAACATGCTACAGCCATGGGAGATACATTCAAAACACATGGCAGGATACTGAGAATGTGAATCCTAAATTTTCCTAAAAATAATAGATTTTCCTGAATTTATAATTCATTATCAGGTGTGTATTTTCTTTTTATCCAAAAGCATCCTGACTGAAGATGTTACACTTACCAGGATCAAGAAAGATCTGTATAGGCAAGAATAATGTACTCTAAAAGGAACTTTATCAAAGAAAAATGTAAACTTGTACATTTTGTCCTTACCTTAAATTTTATTAAAATTTAAACAAGCCTGAGAAGAGTGCATAAAAAACTGGATAGGACATGAGAATGAGGATTAAAGAAAACAGTGGGATGTATAGCCTGAAAATGTGTATTACAGTTAGAAACAGATGTAAACCCAGCACCACAGATAGAGCTAAATAACATGGCACTTGACAAAAAAAAAAAAGAGAAAGAAAATGAGGATTTTAACACAATACATGCAGATTTAGAAAACATTACGTGAGTACATGCAAATTAATGTCTATATGTCTAATATATTACTGAGATTTCCAAAAGGAGGGAAGAAAAAAATGAACAGTGGGGCCTCCCTGGTGGCGCAGTGGTTGAGAGTCCGCCTGCCGATGCAGGGGATACGGGTTCGTGCCCCAGTCTGGGAGGATCCCATATGCCGCGGAGCAGCTGGGCCCGTGAGCCGTGGCCGCTGGGCCTGCGCATCCGGAGCCTGCGCGTCCGGAGCCTGTGCTCCGCAACGGGGGAGGCCACAACAGTGAGAGGCCCGCATACCACAAAAAAAAAAAAAAAAAAAAAATGAACAGTGGATAGAGGAAGGAATAGAAGAGAATAGAAATAAAACAGGCAAGCCAAGATTCCCATGCAAACCAGACAAGACAGTTTCCCATGAGCTGAGGAGAAGAGTTAACTCTTTTCACTTGAGATTAAGCAGCCACAAAATTGGAGGAGACATAGTTTATCAGTTGAAGACATAGGAGCTTCAACTGATAATAAACTTAATAACAACCAATAATAATAATTATTAACATTTATAGAGTGTATTATAGTTTATGGTTTACTTTCATATATATTATCCCAATTTATCATTGAAGTATGGATCCATGGTGGTGTAGTTTCCAAAATTTTATGTGGTTTGGGGCTTTCACAGGGAATGATAGTATCTAGGGAAAGAAAAGGATAATCCCTCTCCAATTCCAGATTTGATCTCAAAATATTTTTGTTGTTTCGAATCCTTTAATGGGAAAAGTTAAAACATGCACAATCCAGTAAGGAAAGCTATTATAATTGTAATATATTATAATTGAAATCATGTCACTAGAGAAATTCTTGAAGAAAATGAGGATATTTAACCCAGAGAAAAGCGGGTACTAGGGCACATCAGAAAGGTCTGCATGGAGCTGAAAGTCCATCCCATGAAATTTTTTGTTTGGTCCTACCAGGGAAAAGGGGCACCAATGGTAAGATGCCATAGGATGTTATATTCATGTTCACTACACAGAATCTCCTAGTAATAGATGCTGCAAAGCATAGAATCAGCTGCCTTGAGAGACAGGAAGTTTCCTGACCTTGAAGATGTGCACATTTAGAAAGGATTGCCATTCAGCATGGATGTTATACAGGAAATTAAAGAAAAGATGGGCTATATAGTTCAATGGTCTCTAATGATTTTTTTAGCCCTGAGATTCTTTCATCATTTCTAAGTAAAAGACGTGCTGTATGCATCACTGCTAAGGAAATAATATAGGCAGAGAACATGCTGAATATAATAAGCTCCAACATCTTCATAACCTTGTCACAGCTTTTAAAATCTGTACAAAAGAGAGAGCAGTATGTTCCTTAGAAGGCTGCTACAAGGAATCCATGAGACAGTTGTTCTAAGCTTGTAAGTCCAGGTCCTCCTAGGGGCTTATCCAGCACTGCTTGTCTTGCCAAAATCTCCTACCTCCATTTTTATTTGCTCAAGAAGGTAGTTAGGTTTTTTGGTATCCATAATTTACTCTGAGTTGATTACAGTTAAATTCCACGTTTCCAGAGGTCACTGGAAGTGATCTCAACCATCCAGAACATAATCATGAAGATATATTCTAAAAGCGTCTATGTTTAAAAACAGAGATTGCAAATTTATTAACTATGTCCTCAGGCCCTTGTTCACCACTTATTATTATTTTAGACACAATTAAAATAAGCTTGATTATCCAGTATCCAGGAAAAGAAAAGGGGAAGCTACCATGTATATTTTTAGCAACAAGAGATGACAGTTGAGAGCTGGACAGTGCATGTGAGTAGGTGGAGCCCAAGATCTAGTCCAGGCACTGTGTGAAGGGTCTCAGCTATGTGGACGTTTAATTATTTCAGTAACAACAGAGTGTGTTGCTATCTTCATTTCACAGATGATGAAACTGAGCCAAGGTGTGACTGGTGCCCCAATCTGCCTAACTCCTGAGATGAGCCTTTTTCTTTTCTTCTAAGTCATGCTGCCTCCAAGGAAAATAATACAATGAGCTGGCATAAAATAATATAGGACAGTATAGCACTTGGGAGACATTGAAAATAGGAACAAAATCAATATCTATCTTAAGGCCTCATCGCATAGGACAATGACATAACATAAATCAATAACAAAAGTCATCAATAAAATACATAAGTGCATGCAAACTTTTCCACCCAGAAATGCAAGAAAATGTGTAATATATTTCTGAAATATTTTAATGCAAATGGTTAAAACACATTTTCCCACAAGAATTATAAAAATGTGTTATGTCTTTTACATTGGCCACCCCACCAACCTTCATGACATCGGATGAACATGGTTCTACCACTGGTGATTATTTTGTTTACTAAGACGCGTATGTGTACAGCATAGTGCATGGGGCTGTTTCTTCAGCATCCATTCCTCTGATCTATTTCATTATTACATTATTTTAAAGTTTTGATTCAAGAGACACATACACACACTCTCTAGACCTGACATTTGTTCAGAGCCATACAGCAGCTCAGATAAAAATACCGAGCCTAGAGGAAGATTTGATTCAGTCTATTGTGTGAAAAGTATGCTGGGATCTTCAAACGAAAGACAAAAGAGCTGCAAAAAAGCTTTTCATTTCAGGTCTACAATTCATTTGATTTTTGCACTTCAAAAGTCCCACTTTGAAGCCCAACGGAGATGAGGGAGTGATTTTTAGTTATTTTATGGACTAACAAGTAGAAAATACAGCATTGCACATACTCACTCTTGTTTTCTTTATTTTGAAAAGTAATTTCAGAGAAACTCAATCCAGTTCAACCAGAACTATCCTAATTGGCTTTGATCAGTAAATCATCAGAAATGGCTCTGCTCTTGCTTAGTCCTTTTCCCCCTCTTGTCAAAAGTGAATGATAAAACACTCAGGTTACGATGAATTACAAAAACCTGCTTTGTGCTGGGTTGGATGAGTTGCTATTCCACGTAATGTTTGCTTTCTCTCTGCCATGGTAAGAAGTGCATTTCCATTCTTTGGTAGTGACAATCGTTCCCTCACACGTTTATTAATATTTTGTTCTGCACAGCCACAAAATAACGTCCAAGGCTGAGGAAATTACTGACCTGGTGAGGCCTGACATTCAAGGCCATCTACAATCTGGCTTTTATTTACGACACTGCCCCTGCCCCCATCCCTGGCATTACTTTCCACTGCCTGCTACATAAAGGGTCTATATTAAAACACTTTTAGTAGAATGAAAATTGAAGCACATTCAAAGCGTTCTCCCTCTCTCCACTTGTTCAAAATCCCAACTTTCTTCCCGGGCTCAGCTTAGCGGGTGTTCAGGCCTATGGAATGCTTTCCTTGGAAAGTCTCAGTGATACTCTGCCCTCAACAATCCCAGGCTTGTCCCCGTGGAACCCAGAATTGACTACGTTGTAGTGCTATTTATTGTTTAATATTTGTGACTTGCTTTCCTCCAATTGCATTGTAAGGTTTGTAAGTGTGAATGCCTCTATCTTTAATTTCTAGTTCACTGCATTATACAACAGTACTGATACTGTAAACAGTACTGCACAATGGTACAGTATAATGTGTGTATTTCTGATGAAATGTATGCAGTACTGTCCTATGTTTCCAGAATTAGAGCAAACATTCATTCAGTCTTTCTCATACATAAAAGAAAAGTCTAATGTACTGGAATATGACTCTAGTCTTTATGCAGGGGCTCTGGACCTGGCGTTCACAGATGTCTAAAGCACCCATGAATGGACATCTGAGGTCTGTCAACCTCTTGAAAATATATGAAATGTTTTGTGATTTGTTATTATTGCATTTTCTGGGGAGAACATTTGTAGCAGTGACTCTTTAAAATTTAATATCATAAGTATCACTTAGTGGGGGGGTATGTGTTTAAAAATGCAGATTCCTAGGACAAAGGACCAAATTTTGATGTATAAAGGAAGATGCAGAAGATTTTAGGAGACTGTACTATGTTCATGATAATATGCAGGAAAACCTGGTTTCTATGTGTGACATAATAAGAAATACATATGGTCTCCATCCCTGGTTCCTACATAGACCTCCTAAGACTCTTATAATTTCCTGAGTGATGGGATGTTAGGAGTGTCCTACACAGAGGTCCTAAATTCCTTGGAATTTCCTGGATGATAACAGTGGCTTTTGTTCTAGTGAGGCAACTTCTGGTGGGCTCCTGGATAGCTTCAGGATGGGGGGTTGGTCACCAGTAAGACCAAGCTGATATCAGAAGCTTGGAACTTTCAAACCCACCCCATATTCTCCAGGGATCATACCTACGTGATCAAGCCTCCATAAAAAATTCCTAAACTACGGGGGTCAGAGAACATCCAGGTTGGTGACCACCTCAAGGTGCTGGGAGGGTGGCCTGTCAGAGAGGGGACTGAGCACCAGTCACCACCACCCCCTTGCCCAATCCTTCTCTTCCATTTTGCTGTTCCTGAGTTGTGTCCTTTATAATAAGCAAAAATGAAAACACAACATACCAAAATTTATGGGATCAGCAAAAACAGTACCAAGAAGGTAGTTTATAGTGATAAATGCTTACATTAAATTAAAAAAGAAGATCTCAAATATACAACCTAACTTTACACTGCAGGAAACTAGGAAAAGAAGGACAAACTAAGCCCAAAGTTAGCAGAAGGGAGGAAAGGAAGATTGGAGCAGAAATAAATAAAATAGAGAATAAAAGCAAAGGAAAAAATTGATGAAACTAAGAGTTGGTTTTTTGAAAAGATAAACAAAATCGATGAACTCTTAGCTAAACTAACCAAGGTAAAACAAGAGAAGACTCAAATAAATAAAGTCAGAAATGAAAGAGAAGTCATTACAACTGATACCACAGCCTTAAAAAAGAATGAAATCCTGCACATATGACAACTTGGATGAACCTGGAGGACATTATGCTAAGTGAAATAATCCAGAAGCAGAAAGACAAATACTGCATGATCTCACTTACATGTGGAACCTAAAATAGTCAAATTCATGGAAGCAGGGAGTGGAGAATGGTGGCTGCCAGAGGACAGGAATGAGGGGGAGATGGAGAGTTATTAGTACAAAGTTTCACTTATGCAAAATGAATAAGTTCTAGAAATCTACTGTAAAGCATAGTGCCTACAGTTAGTAATACTGTATTTTATGCTTAAAATTCGCTAATGGGGTAGATCTTATGTTCAATGTTGTAGCAAAATTTTTTAAAAAATTAAGAAGCTATATCACATGTTAAATATTCTTACCACAATAAAAATGTAAATAGTAAATATGTGAAAACATTTTAAACAGCTAAAACTGTTTTCAAAAGCAAGTCATTGAACATAATGATTTATTCCTGATTTAATTTTAACTAAAAAATAAAAATAAGATCTTATATAAAAAAAGAAAATCATAAAAAATGTAGTAAAAAATAAATACTGTTCAAATTTTAAATTTTGGAAGTAGAAAATAATAAAGCATCAGAAGTGGTAAATAATACAGATAAAGGCAGAGATTATTGAAGGAGAAAGATTAATACACAGTAGAAGTGAAAGGCTCAAGAGCTATAAGAGTTTATTTCCATGGAGGGAAAAAGATAAGTAAATAACATAATAAATTTACTCAAGAAAAAATGTTAAATTAAGAACAAATAAAAAATATACTGTAAAAACAGATACAAAAAATAAAATATATAAAAGAATACCATTTATAACTTATAGTAATACACTTGAAAACCTGAAAACAATGTATAATTTTCTGGGAAATAAAAATGATCAAACTTGACTAAAGGAGGAATAGAATGAGATAACAGCTAGGAGAAATATTTCAAGAGGTGTTTACCAACAAAAGGCTCAGGTGCTAAACAGTTTTTATAAATTAATAATAATCCCCGTGTTAGATAATATCTTCCAGAAAAAGATGGAAAAGTATTCAAATCACTATATTTAGCTATCATAAAATCAGCACCTAAATGTGAGATTATCCAAAATAGAGTAGAAACCAATCTTATTTATGTATATTGATACAATAGTACTATTGTAAATAAGATACTAAAAAAATTTTTTTTTAATTTCTGCCAAACACTATTTTTAAGATGTGACCATAGTTAACAACACCATAGGAAGTCATATTGATAGTATGTACCCTTGATATGATATGATGAGAATGGACTCTACCTCTGTGGTCTTCCTTCCAAAAACATTTTACCCTGCTTTTATCATGAGAAAAACATCAGACAAGTCCCAGCTGAGGGACTTTCTACAAAACACCTGACCAGTACGCCACAAAACCAGGAAGGTCATCAAAAATAAGGAAAGTCTAAGAAACTGTCACAGCCGAGAAGAGCCTAAGGAGACGTGATAATTAAATGTAGTCCTGACACAGAAAAAAAGACATTAGGGGAAATATAAGGAAATATGAATAAAGTATGGACGTTAGTTAATAATAGTGTATCAATATTGGTTCACTAATTGTGAAAAATGTACCATAAAATGTAAGAGGTCAATAATAGAGGAAACTGGGTGTGGAGTGTAAGGGAACTCTGTACTATCTTTGAAATAATTCGGTATGTGTGACATGGTTCTAAAATAAAAAGTATATTTATAATGCATTAGAGGAAATGCAAATTAAAACCACAATGAGATACCACCTGACCCATTAGGATAGCTACTACCAAAAACAGAAAATAGCAAGTGTTGGCAAAGATGTGGAGAAATCGGAACCCTTGTACATTGTTGGTGAGAATGTAAAATGGTGCAGCCTCTATGGAAAACAGCATGGCTGTTCCTCAAAAACAAAAATAGAATCACCATACAATCCAACAGTCCCACTCTGGGTAAATACCCAAAAGAATTTTCAGCAGGGTTTCAAAGAAATCTCTGTATATCCATAGTCATAGGAGCATTATTTATAATAGCCAAAATGTGGTAGCAGCTCAAGTGTCTGTCAATGGGTAACTGGACAGACAAAATGTAATATATACACACAAAGGAATACTATTTTGCCTTTAAATGGGAAAAAATTATGACACATGCTACTGATGTCTGAACTTTGATGACATTATGCTAAGTGAAATAAGCCAGTCACAAGAGAAATACTGAAAGATTTGAATTATGTGAGGTACCTAGACTAGTCAAATGCATAGAGACAGAAAGTAGAATGCTGGTTGCCAGGGCCTGGGGAGGGGGGCCCTGGGGAATTGTTTAATGGGTGTAGAATTTTAATTTTGCAAGATGAAAAGAGTTCTGAAGATTGGCTACACAATAATGTGAATGTACTTAATATTACTGAACTCTACACTTAAAAATGGCTAAGAAGATATGTTTTTGTTATGCGTACTTTATCACAATTAAAAACAAAAATAATAAAAAATCAGAATGAGGAAATCTTTTAAAAAATTATTAAAGGAAGCAACTCAAAATTCTGATCGTTCCAGAAATTCAGATGATTTAATACTAGAAAATCTGTCAATAGTTTACATTCAATATGTATAACAGTAAAAACATGATTCTTTTAGTAGGTGATAAAAATCAGTTCAAAAAAATCCAACCCCATTTCTAGAAATAACATTCTGTTAGAATAGTGAGGTGGAAGCGTGCAAGATCAACGTGATAAGTCCATCTATCTTTTACCAAATATGCACACGATGGTAGTAGACTAAGGTAAAATCTGGAACCCAACATGAGTTAACACTCGATTATACTTAATTGTAATTAATTATGCATTAGTTACTCTTAACACATAATTACACGTAAATATACCTTTTGAGATTTGTCAGAAGATTTGGTCATTATAATAAGAGATGAAAAAAATTGTAGCTATTGGAAAGAAGAGTTATTTGCAAACAAAATGTAATCCTTTTTTATGCAGCATTTAAAATTGAGACACTCTCCTGGGCCCTGAACATTAGCTCACTGTATCCTTTTAGTATCTCTGAAATACAGACATATTAAGGTATCAGGAAACTGAGTCTCAGAAAGGTGAAGTTCACACAGCTGGCAAGTGACAGAGTTCTCACTGGAATCTCTGCCCATAGAATCCTAAATGTTACTTTGTTTCATTCATCATGCAGTTTCATGTAAACTGCAGCATCTCTGATTTACCAAAGCAAAGATTTAGTCCACCCGAATTATGTTTTCAGAAAATACTTGAGAGGAGAGAGAGAAGAGGAAAAAGCAGAAGAAATATACCAAAATATTTCTGAGTGAGGGATTAGGATTGTTTTCAGCTTTCTTCATTCTTTTCAGTAGTTTCCAAATTTTCTACAATGAGCATATTTTACATTGCTTTGATTTAGAAAATATAACAGTCATTATATTTCAAAAAGCAAATACAAAAACATCCAAGCCTCTGGGAGCCAAATTAAAAAAAAAAAAAGACAACTTAAATTAGGGCTGGTTAAATATCTGAGTGAGAAATCTTGATCATCAGTGAGGCTGAATGGAGTTTTTATTTTTGTTTGCATGGTTTATGGTTTACTCTGGAAGAAAAAAACCAAACAGGCTTTGTAAGAGCACTAGAGATCCAAGAGTTCTGCAAAGGTGCTTAATGCTTCTGTTTTTGTTTTTTTTTTGTTTTTTTTTTTTGCTGTATGTGGGCCTCTCACTGTTGTGGCCTCTCCCATTGCGGAGCACAGGCTCCGGACGCGCAGGCCCAGCGGCCATGGCTCACAGGCCCAGCCGCTTCGCGGCACGTGGGATCCTCCCGGGCCGGGGAACGAACCCGTGTCCCCTGCCTCAGCAGGCGGACTCTCAACCACTGCGCCACCAGGGAAGCCCAATGCTTCTGTTTTTAAGGTGTATCCTTGTTCATTTTATTATTTTTGAATGTTCCTTTACTTCTGGTTTCTGTTGGTGGCTCCTGTGCTCAAAATCTCCGACCCACTTTTAATGACAGAAGCTATGAAGGATGCAGCACCATCTAGTGGTAACTCAGGCTAACTGCAGAACCACTGATTCATTCATTAGTTCACTTACTCCTGGGATAAAAATGGCTGTTTGAGTAGTGTGAGATGTTTTGCTAAACCTTTTGCTTTCATCGATTTGATCCTCACACACGGTAGGCAGACTTCTGACATGGCTCCCAAGATCCCCATTCCTGTATCCACACACTCCTGTAATCCCTTCCCCTTGAGTCTGAGCTGGGACTGACTTGCTTCTAAACAATAGGATATGTCAAAGGGGATGGGATTCACTTCCGTGATAATGTTAAAAAGATTGTGACTTCCATCTCGCCAGATGACTCTCTCTGTTGGTGACTTTGATCAAACTGCCATTGTTAGAAGGCCCTCAGTCCACCCACCCTCAAGGAATTGAATCCTGTCAACAAACACATGAGAAAGTTTGGAAGCAGATTACATCCCAATTGATTCGTGCTGGATTATACGTTACCTTTATTATGTTCTTTCTGCTTGCTTTGGATTTAATTTGCTTCTTTTTCTGGTGTCTTACAGTAGAAACTTAGGTTATTTATTTGAAAATTTTCAAACTTTCCTCATACAAGCAATTAATTGCATAAATTAGGGATGGGTAAACTCTTTCTGTAAAGGGCCTCTTAGTAAATATTTAGGCTTTGTGATCCATATGCCCTCTTACAACCACTCAACTCTGTATTGTTGTGAAAAGCAGCCGTAGAAAATAAATGAATGGAAGTTTTACAAGAAAACTTTCTTTACAAAAACAGGCGTTGGTATGAATTTGGCCAGTGCACTATAGTTTGCCAACCCTGCTATAAATTTCTGAGATCAGGCTATTTTTTTAGTATTTTAAAGATGTCATATAAGACATAAGGGCTGAAAGTCTACTAAAATTCCTATCTTTTCTTCTCTGTAATACCTCTTTTCTCTGGCTGACTACAAGATTTTCCCTTTCTCTATAGTTTTCAGCAGTTTGAAAATGATGTATGTAGGTATGTGTGTGTGTGTGTGTGGTTTCTTTCTCGTTTTCTCTGATATTCTTTAGCTTGGGATTTAATGTCTTTCATTATCATTATTTTCAGAGACTTCTTAGCCACTTTCTTTTTAAATTTTTTGTTTGTTTCATCTCCTTTCTTGCTTTTGCATCAGTCATAGGTATGTTAAACTGATATTGTCCCAAAGTTCCTGGATGTACTTTTTTTTTCTTTCAATTTTCATTCTTTTTATTTTCTGTTTATGTTCAGTTTGGATAATTTCTATTTATTTGTCTTCAAGTTCACTGACTCCTTCCTCAGCTGTGCTGAGTTTACTGATGAGGTTGTAGAAGTAACCCTTTCTGATACTGTATTTTTTTTTAATGTAGTCCAGTTGTATTTGATGCTTATTAGAATTTTCATCTCATTGCTGAAATTAGCAAGCTGTATATTGTCTGTCTTTTCCACTAGATCTTTGAACATACTGATTAGCGTTATCTTAAAGGTCCTACCTGCTACTCTCGGCATCTGGGCCATATTTGGGTCTCTTGCTCTTTCAGTGGTTGCCATGTGCCTGAAGCACAGAAGTCATCTCTCTGTGTTCTTGTCTCCCTGGTGGTGAACTGTTGCTTGTCGTTGGGTGCTGGCTAGGCTGGTGGTAGGGGCAGGGGTGCTCTCCGTTGTCCTGGGGGAGCTTCAGTCTTGGGTAGGGTTTGAGGTTTAGATCTTGGAGTTGGGGCTTTTTAGGACTCCTGTCCCTCCTGCCCATGGCAGCCAAACCCTGCCTTGTGCGTGCAGCTGATCTTGTGCAGGACAGAGTTTCAATCTCTCTCCAGTGGTGGGAGGCCTCCAGTGGTATTGGTATAGGGTTCTGGCTGGACACAGGGTTCTCTCCTGCCTCTCATACAGGATAAGGTTTTCTTCTTCTACTCTTTCCTGTGCCCTGGAAGGACCAGGTTTGCTGCTTTATGTGGAAACTGTTAACTTCAGGCAACTTACTTAAGGTCTGAGGCCCCACCTTCCGTCTCTCTACAAGGCTGATAATAATAACTACACTCCAGGGTTGGTATGAAAACTAAATGGTGTAAACCATGCTCCTCGACTGCCTCGTAAGCCAGAGTTATTTATTCCTCTGGTTGCCTTAGGAACTAAGCAAGGCATGAAACACACAGATATGACTTGGAGATACCCCGTCTCATTAGAGCACTGCCTAATACATAAATGGGATTTCTGGTATAAAATGTGATTTCTGTGAATGGTTTAGACAACCTACTGAATTAAAATGTTATCACCACCTTTGGAGAAATAGAGACTGACAGCTAATCCTGTCATTGACCAGAAATGGTATCCCTGTGTTGAAACTGACTTTAATGAAACTGAAATCAACAAGATTCCTTGAAAGGGAACAGCAAAAAGCAAATTGAAGATTACAGTCATTAGGATTATTTTTAAGAAACTAAATTATAATTTATAATTATAGAAATTAATATATATAATTATAATTTATTTTTTTTAATTTTCAAGTGGTTTAATATGTAAACTACAATTTGGTTATAGAATATAACTCAAAGTATACTGGATTTTTCAAATTTAAAATATTGTTATTACTTTGCCACATGGCTTAATAAGTATGTGTTATGAATGAAATGAACATTTTTCATCTGATACATAATAAAGATTTTATAAAGATGATTATGAAAATAACATATATGACATACTGGGAAAAATGGATGAGACTGTACTCTCTCTATATATTTTTAACATCTTTACTGGAGTATAATTGCTTTACAGTGTTATGTTAGTTTCTGTTGTATAACAAAGCACATCAGCTATAGGTATACATATATCCCCATATCCCCTCCCTCTTGTGTCTCCCTCCTACCCTCCCTATCCCACACCTCTAGGTGGTTAATTGATATAAAATAAGTACTCTTATAATATCTATATACATAGAAATTCTAGATATATATAATACCACCCAAAACTTCATAAATTTTGTGTGACTTTTTAAAAAGGCTGCCTATACACTGTTTATATATAGTGAGATTTAAAAATTGATCTTGAGACCATCATTGTAGTTTTGAACGAAAAAAAAGTATTTCAACAGAAGCTCCTTTTGTTACGATATATTCATCTCTCTTTATTCTGTTTTTCTAATGCTTATTTAAATGCACTTTGTAGAGGTAAGCATTTTGGGAAAAAATAAAGTAAAAGAAGAGACCACAGTGACTTAATCTTCATAAAAATTCCATTCTTACTAACAGAAGCAGAGTTTATAAAGGCCTAGGATTGTAATAATATATCATAACCCAAACATCTGAAATTTCGTTGGCTGAAACATGATCTGTAGTAATTGTTTGAAGCACTGGTAATTATTTTTTTTGTAAAAGTTCGATTATTTAAATATTTTAAATATTTAGACCTTTTTTAGTAAAAATAATACTATTTTTTTCCCCATTGATTTCACTTCTTAAACAATGAATTTTTTTTTTTTTTTCGGTACGCGGGCCTCTCACTGTTGTGGCCTCTCCCGTTGCGGAGCACGGGCTCCAGACGCGCAGGCTCAGCGGCCATGCCTCACGGGCCCAGCCGCTCCACGGCATGTGGGATCCTCCCGGACCGGGGCACAAGCCCGTGTCCCCTGCATTGGCAGGCAGACTCTCAACCACTGCGCCACCAGGGAAGCCCAACAATGAATTTTTATCCTTTGAAAAAATGACCACTTTTTAAGCAATTAGTAATGCTGACGATACCTGGTGTATTCATCTAGATTTGCAAAGGAAAACTGAAAACAGCTCAGCTATTTAACCGCAAATATTAGCTACTGAGCCGCTGTAGCTCCCCTTCTTCTGCTACACTATTGCTGGGTCTTTACCTGTGGATTCTCTCCCAACCACATCGTGGAGGTTGGGATTCTGAAGGTATTAATTTAGCAGCAGCAAACATAGCTTTAAGAAACAGTAGTTATATTAGTTCCTATGACTGCTTCTAGAAAGGAAGATAAAACACTGAGCAAGCAATTCTATTTTTTGTCTGTGTTCATTCCTGTGCCTCTTTTGCATGTACTTTTAAATTTTAATCTATTTTAAATCTTTATCATAAACTCTATGGAAAAAAAGTTTGATTTGATTTATAGTCCTAATTATACTTACGTTGTAATGGAGATACTCAATGTAATTATCCAGTATATGTTTGTATATGACTACAGAGTATACATATTTGTACATTCCCCAGGGCACCAGGTAAGGACTTTCTCTCCAGGTGCCAAGTTGAAAGGCGGCCTGCATTTGTAACCTGATTCGCTACTTGGCTACAGTGGTGGCAGCTCCAGAAAATGACATTCCCAGCTCTGCAGTTGCACTTTCTCATTTCCAATAGGACTTAATTTCCTCACGAGGGCAACCTCCCTGGTCCACTGCAGATCTGTCGAAATTTTATCCAGTTGCACATCTTATATTTGATCAAGGGTATTTTTTAAAGTTATGTTTTATTACAATCTCTCTGTGGTCATATTGACTCATTTAAGTGAGGCTTTAGGGCTTCGTTGTTCTACAGTCCATGTTTTAGGAAACTACTTTCACGAAAACAATTCATCCCCTTACTCTTTCTCCTTTTCGTGGTCCTTGGCATTCAACAATATGGCAGCAGAGATTGGAAAATGGGTATCCAGTAATAGCACGAGGAGAAATAATTATTATACCTTACTAAGAGGAGTTAACATTCCAAGTATCGGTGTGAAATGTATTTGTTTCCATTTGGACTATTTTCCAAAAAAATTTAATATATATTTTTTCCAATCTAGCCAGCTCCTGAGTTGGTCTTATTTTTACATTGTGCTTAAGCACATAATTCTGTATATTTTTAATGCAATCTATTTCTTTCCTGTTCAGAGTGTGTTCGAGTAGAACAGGTTGAAATATGGAAATTATGGAAGTAAATTATTTGCGTTTCATCATAGCACCAGTCCCTAACAGTCTGTAATTATGATCCAGTTATCCTGCAGGTTTTCTCATCCAGCTATGCAATCTCTGAGGTCTTAGCTAGAGTAAGATATTAGGAGCTATTTTCCTCACTTGCAAGAGGCAAAACTGATATACATATACATTTTCTATTAAAATTTATACATATATATATAATTGCATGTAAGTGATTTGGGGTTTTTTTGCCTTGTCATCAGAGAGAAAAATTAGAACTTCAGGTGTGGAATAAGAGTAAGAAGGTGGCCCTCAGGTGTTGGCCACACCATCCTGGCACCTTCCACAGCTACCAGGATTCCTGAGCTCCTTTCTCTCTAGGATGTGGGCACCACAGGATGCTGTATCCTGTACCAGCCTTCAAAGCCCTCCCTGACCTCACCCCTAATTTCCTCTTGAGTACATCCATTGCAACAAAATGTGCCTTTGGGTTCCTTTGCAGGGAGATCCCCCAAGTTTCAGCTGCAAACTCTATAAGCAGATAGATGCCCCATCACACTCAGACCTGGACCCTCTCAGGTACTGACTCTCTCTAAGACTTGAACTTGACTTGTCACCCTGATGTCTATTACTATGGGAGGGTCTAGTCCATCCTTCTTGACATTTTTCTTAATTCTTGTTTGTTGCATCCACAAGCTGACTCATCAGCACCTCTTGGAGAGCCTTTCCGTCATGGTAATACACTTCTGGGAACTGGTTAAGTTTAACCGCAATAAACAAGTCAGCGCCTTGGATGTGCAGAACCCAAGAGTGGAATTAACTGTAAAGTTTCAGGATGCAGCTCTCAGAAGCAGAGATGCCTGCTGGTCTGTGGAGTTATATATGGTGCTCACTTTGCTTGTTAACAGCAAAACTACAAGCAACTACAAACATCCTTTTCCATTTGAACTTCTGATGTGATCATCATCCATTACTGTCACAACTTCACAGCAGACACTTGGTTTGCATTTCTGTATCTATACTCTTTGAATGATACCGTTAAACAACGCCTCTGAAGGGAATCAGAAGTCACAAGAAATTTGTGAGACTATGTGTGGCTGTAGACCCTTTGCCCCTCTATCGAAGTGGGGTGAAATTAGCCCTTGGGATCAACAATTATTACAGCAGGTGGACACGTCAACAAGGCAAGCGACTTTATAAGCCTTCTTTCCTGAGGGCACCGCCCTAAAAACGAATCTGTTTTCCCTCCGACAACCTCTAGGGGAGTTTCAGAACGTTAGCTGTTTGATGAATACCACTACCGAGAGAAATTGGGGTGTTTCTAATGAGCCATAAAAGGAATTGTGTTTCTGGTCTCTAGGTGAATTCTCTTGCTTGTTCTAATTGCAATTGGCATGCAATCACTCCTGCTGTCTGTTAGGAAACTGGCTCTGCCTTCAACTCTTGCCTGGGGAAACAGTTTCTTTGGAAAGTATTGAGACAAGTTCTAGGAATTAAAAAAATTTTTTTTGCTCCAAAATATATGAACCTGCAATGGATAAGTAACTATGCTTGCATGACCTTACTGTTAAGTCCTATCACAGCATATTCTTAAAGGCCTCAGGCTAGAAAAATGATAATTTTAATAGGAAGTGTCTCTATTTAAAAAGACATTTGATCACCAAGAACCAAGGAGAAACTCTTGGGTTGTAATTTTTATGAGAAAGGAAGGGGATTTAAATATTTTAATTAGGCTATTTTTTTTCTTTTTTCTGCTTTATTGAGATATAAATGATCTACAAGCTTGTATAAGTTTAAGGTGTACAACGTGATGATCTGATATACATATATTGAATATATTGAGGAACAGTCACCACAAGAAGGTTAATTAACACCTCCAGCACCTCACATACTCTTGTGTATGTTTGTGTGTGGTGAAAACTTTTAAGATTTACTCTCTGAGCAACTTTACATTATATAAAATGGTATTGAGGACTCTAGTCACTGTGCTGTACATTAGATCCCCAGAACTTATTTATCTTACAGCTGCAAGTTTGTACCCTTTGACCACCTTCCCCCAATCCAGGACAAGTAAAGGTTGCCTAAAAATTATAAGAGTAAGAACAATACTATTAATAATAATGGTGTATTTATAATAGTATATACTATATTAGAATTAATATTAATGAATGTATCTATATTGATGTCCATATATTAATATATTCTATTAACATTAATGTTATATATAGAATATGTATTGTTATAGTATAATATATTCTAATATATTATTATTATTACTATTATAAATAACCTGTTGAAATTAGTACCCTGAAGAGTTGGAAAAAGTCTCAAGAAAGAAGAGAAACCTGAAAATTTACTTCCGATTTCATAATTTTACATCTTACATTATATAGCATACTTTTCTGATAGAATATCAAAGAGGATTACAGAGAGCATTTTCTAAAAATGCCTCATTTATCTATTTACATTAAAAAAAAGAATTGTTTCAGAAAAAGCAAATCCTCCACTGCTTTTTATTTTAAATTATAATTTGGGAATCAGTAAAACAATTTTAACAAATGACAATGAACAATTGTACAACTAATTCAACAAATTAACAACAGCAGTTCATCTCAGAGGCTAGAATTTGTGATATGGGGGGAAAAAAAGGTTTGCAATAGCAACATTTCAGAGGAAAATTCCCTTTTTAGAAACAAGTTATGTGAATTAACGAGCTTAGCTGACTAGCTGACTAAATCACATCCCTTCCTCCCTGGAAACTCCTCAGATAGAAAATCCTTCAAAGGTGTCTGCTGACCCTCTGAAGTGCAGAGCAAGTCCCATTTTATTACACGTCTCTCCACCTTTAATGAAGGAGATTAGTTTTTACTTTTACTTTTTTCTATCCAAGAATCTTTACTGGAGAGAAAGGATAACTGACTGAGAACAGGTGGTACCCAAATCTCTCTCAAAGGCAGTGACTATCGCATGAAGGCAAAGGAGCAATATAAATAGCAAAGGGGGTCATTCACGTCCTCATTATCTGAAAATGCTAAACAATTAAGTGTGAAATGCTTTGAGGAATAATTCAGGTAAAACTGCCTTTATGCCCTGCAAGCGTCACAGTGAAAGGTATTTCTGTGCTCATGTGCCCATTTTATTGTCCCTGTGGAGGACTTCACAGGGAGCTATGGAGGCCTGGGGGACTCGTGAATGTTAACTGACTTCAAGCAAAGCCTACACCTACAGAATGTGGAAAATATATTTAAGATGCAACTCCACCTCAAGACAATATGCTCTGAACTTAGAATTAAGGCAAGGGTCGTAAACTGAGATGCCCACACACAGCAGGTGACCATCTGAAGAGGCAGGGCTGTTTCCAGGACCAGCTACTGATGCCAGGTTGTCAAGGAAGGGACGTAGGCACAGGCCTCTGGATTTCTCTTTTCAGGGCACAGCATGGCCCACCCGGGAGTGCTTGGAGTCCAGTGGTCTGGGTCCAGGTCCCCGCTGTGCCTTGTGCTATCTGTGTGACCCTGGAAGATTAGTTACTGAATCTCTCTATGCCTTAATTTCCTCATTTGTGAAATTCGAATGATGACAATGATAGTACTTCAGAGGAGTTTTGAGAAGAGAAAAAAATGAACTCTTAGTTTCATGGCAACCGAGACAAAAAGAGAAATGCCTTGACTTTTCTGAGGTCACATTGTCCCACAGAGAGAAGCAGCATATCACATTGTTGAAAGAAATTTCTTTCAACTTTGAACTCTAAAATTTCTTAGAAGGGTCTTTGTATAAGGGACATTTGACAAAAACATTCAACATTTAACAAAGAGTAACTAACTTAAGTAGCAGTTCTATGGAAAAATTAAAGAATTTTTATATGCGTCAGATCCTTAATTCGGCCCTCAGGACCAACCCTAGGCACCTAGTCATGTAAAGGTATTTGCAAGAAGCAGGTAAGTGGAGAGAGTAGCGGTTTCAGATGCATCTTAGAAAATCTCAAGGAAAGAATTGTGAGTATGATCCCTATTTTAGCTTTCCCAAATATCAACAGTTTTAATTCGGGTTCATATTGAAACTCCATAGTGATACAGATATCTTACGTGTTGACTGAAAGAAGATCCATTTACTGCACAAACCAAAGAGGTGTGTGGGGTGGAGGGAGGGGTAAGCAAGTGAGAGGGGAGAAGAACATAGGGGTGGGGGTCAAGAACTCTCAAAATGTAACTTTGGGCCCATTCAAGTCCTTGAATGATTCTGGAACAGAGCTCCTGAATTCTGCACCAAAAATAGTGGGCAAATAACCTTAGCCTAGGAGATTTTTCAGGGAAGTTATCAGTTTTCTATTTCTGCTATAGAAGAATTTAAATCTAACTCTTGTAGAAAGGACTGCAACCTGGGAGATCAGGGAAGTTTAAAAAAGCAGCAAAACGTACCCTGAAATGAGTTCTTATGTATATACCTTTATTTTCTTCCTCCTTCCCTAGAATGTAAATCACACAAAGGCAGAGATTATTGTCTGTTTCATATTTTCAGGACATGCAACAGTGGCTGGCACAGAGTCTGCTCTTACTATTCGTTGAGTGCATGATCATAACTGTTATTGTACATCCAGATACATATATGCGTGATTTTTTTATTCAATGATACTTTTGGTTTGGGCTTATTTTTTAATTTTGCACCTTCGGCTGGATGCAATTGATAAACAGGTTCACTTGACACTTAAAACAGGCTGCTTTATAACACAGATGGTCCTTTGGAAAATGTCTTACCATCTTAGAATGACCACTGTAGCACCTTCTCTGTGATTTGCTTTCTTATGCCAATAAATAAGTAAATTATTAAATGAATTAACAAATTTGAAATGTCTATATATCATTAAAAGAAGTAAGACATTTTCACTGAATTCATTCATTCATCATTCCTTTATCACATACTTTACCAGTTAGCAAGTTGCGTCAGGCAGGGTGCCAGGTATTAGAAAGGAAATGGTGAGCCTCACTATCACTGCCCTCAAGGAGGACACATGATGATAGAAAATACTTATACTGGCTTTCTCTGCACCAGGAACTGTTCTAGGCATCTTGCACATATTAACTCATTTATTCCTTATAAGCACTGTGTAAATGAGGGTAATATTTTATCTATATTTTGTAAGTGAGGAGCTAGACAGACACATAGACTAATTTGTCTTTACACCAAGGAAGTCTGGCCCCATGGTCCATGCTTCCAGTCACCATCAGTTTCTCTTCACTTGGCTTAATAAAGGAATGCCTAGCACGGTGCTAGGCACACCGTATGTATTTGAAAATTGCATATTTAGCCAAACTTCTTACAGCCTAAAGGAGGAGAGGCCATTTGGAAAGCATCAAGCCCATCTGTGGGGAAGCGTTCACTCCCTAAAGCCCATAAATTATTCAGCTCCCTCACATTAAAGAGTGCAGAACACTTTTAAGGAGCTCAGCTATCTCACTGGTTGGTATGTACTTGACTTTGCCAATCAGCATGTAAATTTCCAAAACTTTTCATGCGAGCTAAATGGTCGTGTTAAGTTTTCATATAAATTTGACGCAGGAACAACGCTCGTTATTGCTATTGCAATGAGTTATGCTGTCACCTGACAAATTGAAGGCTGTAGGCATAACCTCTTGTGTTTTTGATCATTTTCTATAGATTCGTGGTTTGACCAAATCAATGATATACATTACAGCCAGAGAATTTATTACAAAGGACAAAAATTAATTATGTTTATCGAGGAAGCCCTTTTAGTTACACGTATACAAATTAAATCAATGTCCTAATTCTCCACGGAGAAAACCTTTCAAAGATGTCACTGTAAGGCCCTAGAGAAAATAATTACTTATTCTGTGCATCTGAAAGAATATATGTGTTTATTTTCTCAGCATGCTTGCTATGATCTAAATCTGTTGGTGAAATATGTAGTAAATGCGGATTAGGCAGACAATCTGAGTGAGCCTATTATAGTCATAATCTATTCTCATCTTATCTCTCTATTATAACATATTCTTAAAATCACTGAAAAATTCTCCTATTACTCCAATGTTCACTGCCTGAACAAGCTACAATATTAAAATGGGGGAGGGATGAGAGTAAACCAGAATGAGGGACCCATTTAACAGAAGTTGCCCGAAGGTGCTGGTGAGGTATTGCTTAAGTGAAGAGTCATAAAGCTTATAGTAGTTAATGATTTGTCAGGATCTAAGAGGAATAATTCAAAAGGGAATGCTTGTCAGGTGAGATACTAGGGTCATGAAAAGAAACATATCCTTCACTGGAAACAGCAAGGCGCTGAGGAATCTCTTCCTTTTTCTACTGCTTTGAGAGGCATGATTTGCGTGCTAAAAATTCTTACCAACAAGGACAGTTCAACGAGGAGAGATGCGTCAGACACACACAGTGCTGGCTCCTAGGCCCTCTCAGTCCTGCTGGGCTGCTTTGTGTAACTTGGCATGGTGATGTGTTCAGACTGGATGGATCAAAGCACCCAAGAGCCAACTGTGAGAATTCAAAGGCAAAGAAGGCTTCAGATGATCTGGAAGTTATCTTGGTGCAAAGCTTCCCGGTGTTTTAATTTCTTGTAGCATTTTACCTTTGGAGCTTTGCAGAATTTAACTGTGGTTGAAGTTAAGTGCTCAGCTGGGTGCTTGCTTCTATCATTTTTCCTAATGAATGCACTACAAGAAATTGGATTATCTTACTTGAATTTCCTTACCTATTTGTCTAAGTTGTTCAAATCTTTTCACTGGAACAAATTCTCTGAGCTTCTTCCCGCTTCTGTGGGGGGAATAAGAGATACAGGGATGCTCTTAACTGCTAGATAAATCTAGCTACTTAAGTGAAAGACCACAGCTGGATGGCTGCTCCAAGCAATGGTAGGAAAGTGGGTTAAGAGAAGAAATATAGGGCCCTATTAAAATTTCAAGGGCGATTGAGACAGGCAAGATATAATGAATAGTATTGGAATTTGGCCAGGTCAATGGTGTTAAAGCTCACTCAAAGAAATAGATAAATTTGAGGCCCTGGCCTTTGTTTAACCTCCCATCCAAAAGATGATTCTCCTTTTTCAAAACTTTTGATGATATTCCAGAATATTTGTTTAATAGGTGACGAAGAAGGAATGCTGCCTTCAATTTAATCACCTTAGGCTCTGCAGAACCCAGGTGTTAAGTAGAAAATTAGACAGCTTTTATCTTTATATGCCTCTTTCTTCCTACTTATTAAATCATTGAAACAAAGTAACATATTAAAACATTTAAATCACAAAATGAAACGGTCACATATGGAAGAATATTAAAGAAACAAAGTTCCCCATCATGAAAAGGTACACAAAAAATGAAATCTTAACTCTATTGTTGAATATTGGGTGCAGAGTTACAAAAAAAGTTTTATAGTCATTATCTAGGCAGCATCTTTGCGTTAAAATAAAATTATGTTAGTTTCAATAAGAAGAGGCATAAAAATTTCACTATTTGCCAAAACTGACCCAAAGAATGAGGGTAGGTATAAATTTTCCATCTTATGAAACTTATACTAACCTCCTACCAAGATGTCACTGATAGTATTCTAAATTTATAATAAAATATTCTATAAATATGGAAAACAAAAAACCCATCCTACTATTCTTAATGTGCTTCCTGAAATTGAAAAGTCATTTTAAAGGGTCTTCTAAATATCATCTTCAATGATAATTAGAAAATAGAATTTCATTGTGCACATTTATAATTGCCTTGTGCTACCACAAGGACATTGATCTTTAGTTTGCTTTTTACATACATTTTTAGAGTTGGAAAGAATCAAAGAAGTCATCAGTTCAACCAACCACTCAATGCGGGATCTCATCTTTACTACCCATGAACAATTCCAATCCCATAGAACCTTGTTTCTTCATGAGGATGCTTGTACCATTTGTAAGACAGCTTTAATTGTTTGAAAGTCATTCCTTTGAATTGAGTTTTGCTTTTGTTACTACCTATGCTGATTCTAGTTGTCTCCTTCAAAAGAGAGTGGCATATGTTTAATCATTATCTTGATCTGGACTCTTGATACATGAGTGTGCTCCCTTTACAACAAATTTATGAAGCTATAAATGTATGATGTGTGCACTTTTCTGCACGTATGTTATACTTCAATAAAATGTTTACAAGAAACAAAAACCAAAAAAAAGGAAGAGGAATCACCATATCTGGATTAGTGCAGTTTTTCAGGAGAAGGTAAACTACAATTTTAGGAGGGAGGCTTCTAAAGAAAACCCATGAAGAAGACTGTACTATATACATATGGCTTTTGCAGCAGAGTATCTGTGATACTTATGAAATGTTTCATTCAGACCTTCCTTATCAGAGTCAGACCACGATGAGAGGAGTTGAAAATGAGCCTGAAATAGCTTCATTACACAGCTTCATCTCAGAGGCATTAAAAGTGAGTCTATTTCCTCTTCTGTCAAGAAGGGTTGACAGAGTTTTGGATTAGGAAATCTATCGTATAAAATTTTAATGAATTTATTAAGAACCATTAAAATAGAAAAAGAGAGATGTGAGCAAAGCAAGACAGAGAGAGATTGAGAATGAAGAAAGATTGGAGTAAACCAGGCTAACCTATATCTATAAAACAGCTATGAACACTCTTGAGAAAGAAGAACAGAACTGGAGGTATCACGTTCCCTGATTTCAAACTATACTACAAAGCTACAGTCATCACAATGAGTGGTACTGGCACAAAAACAGACACATAAATGGATGGAACAGAATAGAGATCCCAGAATAGAGTTAAATGCACACAGTTATGTTCAATTAATCTATGACAAAGGAGGTAAGAATATACAATGGAGAAAAGATAGACTCTTCCATAAATGGTATTGGGAAAACTGAGCAGCTACATGTAAAAGAATCAAACTGGACCACTTTCTCATACCATATACAAGAATAAACTAAAAATGGATTAAAAACTTAAATGTAAGACCTGAAACCATACAATTCCTAGAAGAAAACATTGGCAGTAAGCTCTCTGACATCAGCCTTAGCAATATTTTTTTGGATATGTCTCCTAAAGCAAAGGAAACAGAAACAAAAATACACAAGTGAGACTACATCAAACTAAAAAGCTTTTCACAGCAAAGAAACCATCAACAAAATGAAAAGGCAACAGCTGAATGGGAGAATATATTTTCAAATAATATATATGATAAGGGGTTAATATCCAAAATATACAAAGAACTCACCCAACTCAACACCAAAAAAAAAAAGATTAGAAAATGGGCAGAGGACCTGAATAGACATTTTTCTAAAGAGATACAGATGGCCAACAGGCACAAGAAAGATGCTCAACATCACTAATCATCAGGGAAATACAAATCGAAACCAAAATGAGACACCACCTCACACCTGTCAGAATGGCTATTATTAAAAAGACAACAAATAACAGTGTTGGTGAGGATGTGGAGGAAAGGGAGCCCTCCTGCGCTGTTGGTGGGAATGGAAATTGGTGCAGCCACTGTGGAAAACAGTGTGGAGGTTCCTCAAAAAATTAAAAATAGGACCACCATACGATCTAGCAATTCCAGTTCCGGGTATTTAGCACCCACCCCCACAAAAGAAAAGAAAAGAAAATCCACCAAAAACACTAATTCAAACAGATACAGGCACCCATATGTTCATAGCAACACTATTTACAACAGCCAAGAAATGGAAGCAACCTCAGTGTCCATTGACAGAGGGATGGATAAAGATTTGTAATATGCAAAGAAATATTAGTAAGCCATGAAAAAATAAAATCCTGCCATTTGTGACAACATGGATAAATCCAGAGGGTATTATGCTAAATGAAATAAGTCAGACAGAGAAAGACCAATACTGCATGATCACACTTATATGTGGAATCTAAAAAACAAAGCAAACAAACAAAACAAAATGAAAACAGACTCATAGATAACAGAGAACAAAAGGGTGACTCCCAGAAGGGAGGGGATGGTGCGGGGTGGCTGGGCAAAATAGGTTGAGGGGATTAAGAGGTACAAACCTCCAGTTATGTAATAAATAAGTCACAGGAATGTAAA
The DNA here is from genome assembly GCF_025265405.1 of Mesoplodon densirostris. Taxonomy (NCBI): domain Eukaryota; kingdom Metazoa; phylum Chordata; class Mammalia; order Artiodactyla; family Ziphiidae; genus Mesoplodon; species Mesoplodon densirostris. Next base: position 188,086,740 of record NC_082662.1, on the reverse strand, counting down.
TGCAGCAAAAGGAATATGGTCAATAATATTGTAATTACGTTGTATGGGGCTAGATGGTTACTAGACTTACCCTGGTGATCATTTCATAATACATGTAAATGTCAAATCATTATGTAGTACCCCTGAAACTAACATAATATTGTACATAAACTATATTTCAATAAAAGTGGTGGTATAATTTAAAACAACAGCTATGTAACTACCTGGAAAATTTCAAATAATAAACACATATTGATCTAAACTGTGAATCCAATTTAAATAAAAATCAACTTCTTTGTGGAGAGCTGGCAACCTTGCTTGGATGGGTTTAAAAAATTTTAAACAATGGCTAACATCTGCATGATTGTATGATACTTGGGAAGTATTGAAAGTTTTATGTATCAAACAGGGCCTACCCATACATAGCTTTATCCTATCTCCTTTCTCCCCTACCCCACACACACTTTGGGAGATAAACCAGGAAAGTCAAACTGGAAAAAACAACCACAAAACATTGTTGTATGTCAACAAAACCTTGTGGCCTTGCCTTAAGAAGCCAACTCAGCAAGGGTAGCACTACTAAAACATCTCACTGGTAAAGCTACTTTTGTCACAAACCAATGAACTGAAAATACTTAAAGATAATGCCAAAGGGTAACAGCAGGCACAGAGCTGGGGCAACCTTGCCTTAAGTGGCAAAGTGCTTCATTGTACAAGTGATTGTAATCACATTCTCAATAATAACTCCTACAGATTTGACATTATCAGTTAAAAAGAAATCATGAAATCATAAAAAAGGACTCAACCAAATTTTAAAGGATTTCATGTTTTTTTTAAAAAATAGATCTTTATTGGAGTATAATTGCCTCACAATACGGTGTTAGTTTCTATTGCACAACAAAGAGAATCAGCCATATGCATGCACATGTCCCCATATTCCCTCCCTCTTGAGCCTCCCTCCCATCCTCCCTATCCCACCCCTCTAGGTCATCGCAGAGCACCAAACTGAACTCCCTATGCTATGCTGCTGCTTCCCACCGGCCAACTATTTTACATTCCGCAGTGTATATATGTTGATGCTACTCTCTCTTCACCCCAGCTTCGCCCTCCCACTCCACGTCCTCAAGTCCATTCTCTATGTCTACCTCTTTATTCCTGTCCTGCAACTAGGTTCATCAGTACCATTTTTTTTTTTAGATTCCATATATATGTGTTAGCATATGGTATTTGTTTTTCTCTTTCTGACTTACTTTAATCTGTATGACAGACTCTAGGTCCATCCACCTCACTACAAGTAACTCAATTTCCTTTCTTTTTATGGCTGAGTAATATTCCATTGTATATATGTGCCACACCATCTTCATCCACTCATCTGTTGATGGATATTTAGGTTGGTTCCACGTCCTGGCTGTTGTAAATACTGCTGCAATGAACACTATGGTGCCTGTCTCTTTTTGAATTATGGTTTTCTCATGGTATATGCCCAGTAGTGGGACTGCTGCATCATGTGGTAGTCCTCATTTTAGTGTTTTAAGGAATCTTCATACTGTTTTCCATAGTGGTTGTATCAATTTACATTCCCAACAACAGTGTAAGAGGTTTCCCTTTTCACCACACCCTTTACAGCATTTATTGTTTCTGGCTTTTTTGACAATGGTCATTCTGACTGGCATGAGGTGATATCTCATTGTAGTTTTGATTTGCATTTCTCTAATAATTAGTGATGTTGAGCATCTTTTCATGTACCTCTTGGCCATCTGTATGTCTTCCTTGGTGAAATGTCTATTTAGGTCTTCTGCCCATTTTTTAACTGGATTGTTTGGTTTTCTGACATTGAGCTCCATGAGCTGTTTGTATATTTTGGAGATTAATCCTTCATCTGTTGTTTCAGTTGCAAACATTTTCTCACATTCTGAGGGTTGTCTTTTCATCTTGTTTATGTTTTCCTTTGCTGTGCAAAAGCTTTTAAGTTTAATTAAGTCCCATTTGTTTATTTTTGTTATTTCTGTTACTCTAGGAGGTAGGTCAAAAAAAGACGTTGCTGTGGTTTATGTCAAAGAGTGTTTTTCCTATGTTTTCCTCTAAAAGTTTTATAGTGCCTGGTCTTACATTTAAGTCTTTAACTATTTGGAGTCTATTTTTGTGTATGGTGTTTAAGAGTGTTCTAATTTCATTCTTTTACATGAAGCTGTCCAGTTTTCCCAGCACCACTTATTGAAGAGGCTGTCTATTCTCCATTGTATGTTCTTGCTTCCTTTGTCATAAATTAGGTGCCCGTATGTGCGTGGGTTTCTCTCTGGGCTTTCTATCCTGTACCATTGATCTAAATTTCTGTTTTTGTGCCAGTACCATACTGTCTTGATTACTGTAGCTTTGTGGTAGAGTTTGAAGTCGGGGAGCCTGATTCCTCCAACTCCATTTTTCTTTGTCAAGATGGCTTTGGCTATTCATGGTCTTTTGTGTTTCCATACAAGTTGTAAGATTTTTTGTTCTAATCCTGTGAAGAATGCCATTGGTAGTTTGATAGGGATTGCATTGAATCTGTATATTGCTTTGGGTAGTATAGTCATTTTCACAATATTCATTCTTCCAATCCAAGAACGTGGTATATTTCTCCATCTGTTTATGTCATCTTTGATTTCTTTCAACAGTGTTTTATAGTATTCAGAGTACAAGTCTTTTGCCTCCTTAGGCAGGTTTATTTCTAGATATTTTATTCTTTTTGTTGCAGTATTAAATGGGAGTGTTTCCTTAATTTCTCTTTCTGATTTTTCATTACTGGTGTATAGGAATGCCAGAGATTTCTGTGCATTAATTTTGTATCCTGCAACCTTACCAAATTCATTGATTAGTTCTAGTAGTTTTCTGGTGGCATATTTAGGATTTTCTATGTATAGTATGATGTCATCAGCAAATAGTGACAGTTTTACTTCTTCTTTTCCAATTTGTATTCCTTTCATTTCTTTTTCTTCTTTGATTGCTGTGGCTAGGTCTTCCAAAACTATGTTGAATAAGAGTGGTGAGAGTGGACATCCTTGTCTTGTTCCTGATCTTAGTGGAAATGCCAACAGTTTTTTACCATTGAGTATGATGCTTGCTGTGGGTTTGTCATATATGGCCTTTATTATGTTGAGGTAGGTGCCCTCTACACCCATTTTCTGGACAGTTTTTATCATAAATGGGTGTTGAATTTTGTCAAAAGCTTTTCCTGCATCTATTGAGATGATCATATGGTTTTTATTCCTTAATTTGTTAATGTAGTGTATCACATTGATTGATTTGAATATATTGAAGAATCCTTGCATCCCTGGGGTAAATCCCACTTGATCATGGTGTATGATCCTTTTAATGTGCTGTTGGATTCTGTTTGCTAGTATTTTGTTCAGGATTTTTGCATCTATGTTCATCAGTGATATTGGTCTATAATTTTCTTTTTTTGTGATATCTTCTTCTGGTTTTGGTATCAGGGTGATGGTGGCTTCTTAGAATAAATTTGGGAGTGTTTCTCCCTCTGCAATTTTTTGGAAGAATTTGAGAAGGATTGGTGTTAGTGCTTCTCTAAATGTTTGATAGAATTCGCCTGTGAAGCCATCTGGTCCTGGACTTTTGTTTGTTGGAAGACTTTTAATTACAGTTTCAATTTCATTACTTGTGATAGGTCTGTTTATATTTTCTAATTCTTCCCGGTTCAGTGTTGCAAAATTGTACTTTTCCATTTCTTCATGGTTGTCCACTTTATTGGCATATAGGTGTTTGTAGTAGTCTCTTATAATCCTTTGTATTTCTGCAGTGTCAGCTGTGATTTCTCCTTTTTCATTTCTGATTTTATTGATTTTCATCCTCTCCCTTTTTTTCTTGATGACCTTAGCTGAGGGTTTATCAATTTTGTTTATCTTCTCAAAGAACCAGATTTTAGTTTTATTGATCTTTGATATTGTTTTCTTCATTTCTATTTCATTTATTTCTGCTCTGATCTTTATGATTTCTTTCCTTCTACTGACTTTCAGTTTTCTTTGTTCTTCTTTCTCTAGTTGTTTTAAGTGTAGGGTTAGATTGTTTATTTGAGATTTTTCTTGTTTCTTGAGGTGAGATTGAACTGCACTAAACTTCCCTCTTAGAACTGCTTTTGCTATGTCCCATAGGTTTTGGGTTGTCATGTGTTCATTTGTTTCTCTGTATTTTGTTATTTCTTCTTTGATTTCTTTAGTGATCTCTTGGTTATTTAGTAGCACACTGTTTAGCCTCCATGTATTTGTGTTTTTTACAATTTTTTTCCTGTAATTGATTTCCAATCCCATAGCATTGTGTTCAGAAAAGATGCTTGATACGATTTCAATTTTCTTAAATTTTCCAAGGCCTGATTTGTGACCCAAGGTGTGATCTATCCTGGCGAATGTTCCATGTGTACTTGAGAAGAAAGTGTATTCTGCCACTTTTAGGTGGAACGTTCTATAAATATCAATTAGATCTATCTGGTCTATTGTGTCATTTAAAGCTTATGTTTCCTTATTTATTTTCTGTTTAGATGATTTGTCCATTGGTGTAAGTGAGGTGTTAAAGTCCCTTAATATTATTGTGTTACTTTCGATTTCTCCTTTCATGGTTGTTAGCATTTGCCTTATGTATTGAGGTGTTCCTATGTTGGGTACATAAACATTTATAATTGACAGATCTTCTTCTTGGATTGATCCTTTGATCATTATGTAGTGTCCCTCCTTATCTCTTATAACAGTCTTTATTTTAAATTCTATTTTATCTGATACGAGTATTGCTATTCCAGCTTTCTTTTGATTTCCATTTGCATGGAATATCTTATTCCATCCCCTCACTTTCAGTTTGTATGTGTCCCTAGGTCTGAAGTGGGTCTCTTGTAGACCGCATATATATGGGTCTTATTTTTGTATCCATTCAGCCAGTCTGTGTCTTTTGGTTGGGGCATTTAATCCATTTACATTCAAAGTTATTATCGATATGTATGTTCCTATTACCATTTTCAAAATTGTTTTGGGTTTGTTTTTGTGGGTCTTTTTCTTGTCTTGTGTTTTCCGCTTAGAGAAGTTTCTTTAGCATTTGTTGTAAAGCTGGTTTGGTGGTGCTGAATTCTCTTAGCTTTTGCTTGTCTGAAAAGCTTTTGACTTCTCCATCAAATCTGAGTGAGATCCTTGCTGGATAGAGTAGTTTTGGTTGTAGGTTTTTCTCTTTCATCACTTTAAGTATATCCTGCCACTCCCTTGTGGCCTGCAGAGTTTCCACTGAAAAATCAGCTGATGATCTTATGGGGATTCCTTTGTATGTTGCTTTTTGTTTTTCCCTTGCTGCTTTTCATATTTTTTTCTTTGAATTTAATTTTTGTTAGTTTTATTAATATGTGTCTTGGTGTGTTTTCCCTAGAGTTTATCCTGTATGGGACTCTCTTTTCTTCCTGGACTTGGGTGACTATTTCCTTTCCCATGTTAGGGAAGTTTTCCACTATAATCCCTTCAAAGATTTTCTCAGACCATTTCTTTTTCTCTTCTTCTTCTGGGACCCCTATAATTTGAATGTTGGTGCCTTTAGTGTTGCCCCAGAGGTCTCTGAGATTGTCTTCAGTTCTTTTCATTCCTTTATCTTTATTCTGCTCCTCGGCAGTTATTTCCACCATTTTGTCTTCCAGCTCACTTATTCCTTCTTCTGCCTCAGTTATTCTGTTATTGATTCCTTCTAGTTATTTTTCATTTCAGTTATTGTGTTGTTCATCTCTGTTTGTTTGTTCTTCAGTTCTTCTAGATCTTTGTTAAGTATTTCTTGTATTTTCTCACTCTGTGCTTCCATTCTATTTCCAAGACTCTGGATCATCTTTACTATCATTACTGTGAATTCTTTTTCAGGTAGATTGCCTATTTCTTCTTCAATTATTTGCTCTTATAGGTTTTTACCTTGCTCCTTCTTCTGTGACATACTTTTTGCCATCTCATTTTCTTTTTCATGAGTGGGATTGTGTTCCTGTTTTACTGGTTGTTTAGCTTGAGGCTTCCAACACTGGAGTTTGTAGGCTATTGGGTAGAGCTGGGTCTTGGTGCTGAGATGAGGAACTCTGTGAGATCTCACTCTAATGAATATTCCCTGGGGTCTGAGGTTCTCTGTTAGTCCAGTGGTTTGGACTCAGAGCTCCCACTGCAGGACCCTCTGCCCAACCCCGGGCTCGTGAATCAAAATCCCAAAAGCCACGTGGGCTGGCAAAAAAAAGAGAGAGAGAGAACAATAACAAAGTAAAAAATAAAATTAGACTAGGAAGCTAACAGATATGTTAGAAAAAATGTAAAAATAAAATGTAGATGAATCAACAACGAGAAGGTACATCAGTACCACAATAGTAAAAAAGAGGAAGAAAAGGGTGGGTGGGAAAGGCCTTGGCTGTAGAGAGCGGGGCCTAAGCAAAGGTGAGGCTTGGGTGGTGGTGGGGGCCAATGCTCAGGACCCACAGGGTTGGAAGAGGCCCTGGGGGCTGTGGTGGGTGGGGCTTAGGCTCAAGGAACAGAAGGGGCCCAGGTGTGCCCCCCACCCCTGGTCTCAGAGGGCAGGGTACCTCACCTGGGAGCCCAGCAGGCTTCCTGGGCTCGAGTGGGCAGGGCAAACGCCCTCCTCTCCTCTCCTGCTCCTCCAGCCTGGGGTCTGGGAGGGCCCCTCTCATCTGCCTCTCCTGATCTCCCCAGCCTCCCTCCTATGCCCCCAGGACCAATGCAGCCAGGGGGAGTGGAGAGGAAGGGGGGGCCTTGGAGGGCAGGGGACTGTCCTGGGAGCTCAGCCAGATCCCAGGGCCTGAGTGGGTGTGGCAATCACCCTCTGCTCCTCTCCCGCTCCTCCTAGAGGGCCCCTCCCACCTGCCTCTCCTGATCTCCCCAGTCTCCCTCCTGTGCCCCCAAGGACCCAGGTAAATAAGTAGGTGGTAGAGACTGAGTCTACCCTGGACACTCAGCATCCCTGCAGATTCTTGATGGGTGCACCAAGAATGCAAGACCCTAACCATTCTTTACCTGGGCCAATACTTAGCATTGGTTTTTGCAGCAAGGAACTTTGAGGGATGAGGTTACATCTCCCTTTGGGACAAAAATCAGACTTGCTTGCTGCTTGTTATAAAAGCAGTGGATTCCCCAAGTGATTGCTGTTCTGTGTGATGCAAATTCACTGCATGCACCCCGTCCATTTGAGCCCATCTCACATCCCTGTAAGACTTGCATGCTGGCAAAGTCTATGTGAACACACTGCTCAAGCTGCCTGCTGTGCTGTGAGTAATAAAGTCCTTTGTCTCTGACCCAAGGTTTATGTCTTCTGCCAGAATCGATGAAACAACGGGCTGACTCACTGGCTATAAGGAGGGTAAAATTAAATCTCAGACCCAACAGTTATGGCAACAAAGATGAGATGCTGACAGAGACACAGCTTTCTGGAATAAGAATGTCAAGGGCTCTTCAGGATGGGTTCAGGGACAGAGCATGACTCTCTGGCCTCTCCCCCAAGTGATGGGTGAGACAGGGAAGCAGGGGACCTGCACCATCCTACCTAAGATTGAACAACAGGGGGTAGCATTAAAATAAGCAGCCCCAAATGATGCCCTGGTGGTTGCCAGATCTCCCTGGGCAGGATGAGGAAGGAATGCTGTCCTGGCAACAGGCAGCAAGCCCCACAGCTCCAGCTGAGTGGCAGCAGGTGTGTGCTGCTGAGTCAAGTAGAATTGGAAGCTGAAATAGATTCTGTCAACAATGAGGACCTTGTTATTCAGTACAGAACCGCAGATAGACCAACACGTTATAGGTTGGTTTCGATGAGTCACAAGCAGTCACATGAAACTGAAACTGAATGATGCAAAAACGTACTGTGTGGTGTAGACCTGCTGTCTCCCTGCATGACCCTCGGTACCTCCCTCCCCCTGTAACATGACTTCAGCTGCTTTAAGGACAAATATCCCTGTCCACATAGGACCTTGAGTCACTATCTCACCCAGAGGTGGAGCTGCTCTTGCAGCCTCCTTTGACAGGGCAGAGGGCAGGGCGTGCAAAGGGCAGAAACGAAGGGGCCTCCCAGCCCAGGGCCTCACCAGACATCAGGAGACTCTGGAGAGGCAGTAGCTCTGGTGCTTGGACTCCATTCCTGGATTAAGGACCAAACTGGGTGAACAGCTTTCCGGCAACCCTCCACCCTCTTCCTCAAGGGCAAACCTCCCCCCACCTAGCACTCCTGCACTCCCAACTGGGAGACTGTGTGGGTTTTTTCATGGTTGTTGCTTTAACTCCTAAGTCACCATGGGTTACAGTCCTTAGTCTGTGTTCCTGAGATAAAAATGGCATCCAAATTCAATGCATGGAGTTTGGATGGGGCTGGTAGAGGGAAAGGATAAAGTGACCTTATGGGTGGGAACCCTGGGCTGAATCGATGCACAGCTGTGGCTTCCACATCTGTACATATAATGGAAATAATGGGTTCTATGCCTGCACTTCCCCAATCCAGAAGTGTCAGAGGGGTTTCTCCCATTTAGGGTTTGCCACATGTATTGTCCCCTCCAGGCTGGTGCAATAGAAACAATGTAGAATCTGAGGAGGAGAAAGGAGTATCAGAGCTTTAGATGCTGGGGAATTGATAGAGGCTGTTTCTCTGTATTATATACCTGGTCTAATCCAATTACACCCCTCTGAAAACAGACACACACAAAGGCAGCTACTAGTCTCTGTTGCAACTGAATGCACCCGATTCATGGCAACCTGCAACTCTCGGCCATGGCAGACCCGTTTCGAATGGTCAACCTGGACTTCAGTGCAAATATGGAGAGGACCTTCAGGCCTTGTTAGTCAAATGGGAATGATATATTCAAGATCACGGCTGATTTGGTCTTAACAGCATCTTGGTTTTACATGAAAATGTGGCAGCTATTCCTTTGGGGAAAAAAAAACTTCATTCCCCATTCAACTACCTTGAATATAACCACTTACTCAACGGGGCCCTCCATCCACAGAGATTAGGATCCTCTTATGCCTGGGCCTGATCAGACCAAGTTAAAGGCTGATGGTGTTCATGGGAAAGCATTGGTCATCCATCCCCCAACAACTCCAGAAAGCTGACTGAGATAAGGTCTGGTCAGCACAATGGCCTAAATGGAAAGCTGGTCCTCCTTGCCTTAGACAACAGTCCTATGGACAAGGCATTTTATGTTTTTACTAGTTCTTGGGCTACAGTTAATGATCTGCCACTTGGAAGACCACAGGCTGGCCGGTTAAAGATCCTCCTCTTCAGGGCCTTCAATTGTGGAAGCAAATTTCAGTTGCCCATCGGACAGTCTGGTCCAGTCACATGGATCACCAGGGGAAGGACCCACTGTCTGATGAGGCTGAATCAAGATGCTCATCAAGCCTGAACCACCCAGATCACTGCTATCACCGCCTGAATCCATTCTTGTACAAGACAAAACAATAGGTCAACCATAAGGGAAGACATGACTGTGATCTAGAAGGACCACTGTGTGCCAGACTCTGACTCCTGCCACAGTTGGTCCAATAGTCCAGCAGTGAAGGAGGTCACATTCCACAGAGGAGCATTTTCCTGTCTCCTTTTAGAAAATTGACTAGTGGATCTCTGAGTCTCCCTGGGGACTGCCATTGGCACCTTGTCACTAGAGATACATTTTCAGGTTATGTTGTTGCTGTTCCATTCTGATCAGCTGACTCTAGTTTTCAGCTTTCCAGACCTTCTGCAATCTGACAGTAGCATTTTTTTTTCTTATAAAGGCCCCCAACAATGGATGGATAGTCAAGATAAACAAAGGACATTCCACATGCCTTTATTCTCTGATAAAGCTGCTGGCACCACTAAGAGGTGGCACAGACTTTTAAAAAATTTCATTGAAGTATATTTGATTTTTTTTCCTTACTCAAATGCCTTATGTCTTCTGCCAGCATCCATGAAGCAGTAACACACTAAGTTATGAACTTGTAAGTAGGATAAAATCGAATCTCAAATCCAATAGATTTAGTGGACGGAATATGAGGTGGTTCTTCTCTGAGTGAAATTAGAAACCTGATAATAACCAAAGGTAGCAAAGAGGGAGGAGTTAATGGAAGTTTGAAGAAAGAGAAAGTATAAAAAGGTCATCTTCGGAAGTAGACCTCAAAAAAGAGTGTTCTCTAAGGGCTAGGAGTCTCCTGGAAATTTGTGGTCATAAATATCAAGTGATATTCATCAGTTAAGTGTGTGAGTTGTGAGTTTTTCTCCAGCCACACACAAATTGCTTGTAGGTGTGCAGAAGATGAAGTGTGAGGTTTAATCTTATGTGTACTTCTGCCAGGTAAGTACAATGGAGAGAGACAGGATCTGGGGAGCTGAGGTTATATGCAAGGAAATAGTTTCAGTATTAGACTGAAGTCTTAGCTGAGACAGAGGGTGAGGCAATGAATAAAAAATTCGTTGGAACAATTGACTAGGTGCAATGAAAAAGTGTTGGCAAGTAAGTGAACTGGAGAAATGGAGGTTATGGTCAGAGAATAGAATGATGGAAAATGAGGTTTTTAGTGAGTTATTGGTGACAATAAGGTCTACATTGTGACCACAGAAGTGGCTAGAAGTTGCCGGGTGGCAGTCAGAGTCATTTGGAAATAACGAGGTCAAATGACTGGGAAATAAGGTTTGCAGGGATATACCATATGGGTGTCTCCAAGAATGATAAGTAAGATACTAAAATCTTCAATGACTAAAGTGAAGGTTCCAGGGGGTGGGAGGAGGATTGTAATAAGGAGAAGCAGTAGGTGTCATCGTATATGAAGACATATGCTTCCAAATGAGTTGGGGATTTGAATGAAGAGGGAGGAGCAGTTGCTTAGAGGTAGAAATAAAGTAAAAGGACATTGAGTTGATTTTGGGGACCAGTCGAACATGGGATTTGGGAGAAGAATAAAAAACAACTGCCATATGAGAGGACTGCAGAAGAATAATACCCTGAGAATATAGACAGATTGTAGCTAAAGCATGTAGGTGAAAGAAATGTTTGAAAAAGAGGTTGAGGAGAGTGATAATTGAGTTTATAATAAATTTTGAGATCTGTAGCATATAGTGGGATGTTCAGAAAAGGATGGGAAATCAGGTGAAATTAGGCAATGGCCAGAGCATTTTGGCATCAGAGACTAGGGCCTGATGGGCCGGAATGAAGAGACCTGGGGTGCTGGGACATCTGTGAGTGATGGAGGTAAGCTGACTGGTAAGTCACGGTGAGACCATTCCTGACGGACTTCAGATGAAGTTATAGTCAGCTCTGATTTCAGCCTTTTCAAGAGTAGCTGCTTAAGTGCTGACTAGGAAGAGGTGAAGAGGACCACTGCAGAAGGAGGGGTGGTTTTTACCAAGAGCAGGTATAACAAAACCTTTCATGGGAAAAAGAGATGCAACCCTTTAGTCAGAGATTTGGTTGATCTAAGGTTTTGGATGCTTTCCCGAGGCCTGGGACTTGAGCTGCTCAGGGCTGGAGTAAAGCTCTAGACAAATGTATATGTGGAGGTGGACAGGGAGGCGGTCAGGGAGGCGGATGGGGTCGGGGGGAGAAGGGTGTTTCTGAAGAGTCTTCCGTGTTAATGTTAGAAGACACTTTCTGAATAAGTAACCACAGCAGTGGACTTTGGTAAAAGCCATAATCTTTGATTTGGTCAGTTGGCGGTCACTAATGTTGCTCTTTCTAAAGATTAGCATGCTTAAAGAAACTTTGGGGGATCTTGAGCAGCAAGAAGCAGAATGGGGTTTCCAGATGGCCATCCTCACAAGCAGCAAACACGCAGCTGGCCCGGTTATATGCAGGCTTGCCGTGTGGGCTCCTGTAAGCACAATTCCTAGTATCTGCAACCTCTTCTCTGAACATCTGTTTCAAGTCCTTGTTCTAACAATACCTGGCTATTACTAGAGAATGGTACTTCCCTTACAGGTCTTATAAATGGTGGAGGCCCACATCTCTCACACAAAAACAGAATCCAAGTTGCAAGGACAGTGCCTGTGGCATGACGATGTGGATTATTGAGAATTTAATTATGAATTTCCTGGTGAAGGATTTGCAATGGTTTTATTCTTTAGTTTTAGAAAACTGTTTTCTCTTTCAAATACACGTTGGCCAGAATCCTTGATTTGGAGAATTGACATCTGTCTGCTGATTATCCATTTGAGAGCTTTTCCTTAGCTTGTTTGATGGTAAGTCAACAAAATAATGCTAACCTAATAAAGCAGCCACAGCCTGTGAAGCCGCTGTTACCTGTCTCTGTCCTGATGGTCTCACAGACATGTCCATCTCTGGATCTGATCTGCATTTGATCTTCCAAATCTTGACTGTTAAATTTCCCTATTAGATATAATATCTTTTTAGATAGTAGGTAGTAAGCATAATGAACATGGTTTTCAAAATCTGTCTATGTATAAGGAGGTGACACACCTTTCTTAATTGTTGTAGCTAAGAGAGCAGAATCAAAAGTAGTACAAGCAGGAATGTGCTCATATGTACTATAAAGAGTTTTGTTTATAGATGTTAATATTCATAGTAAAAGCAAAGGTAAATGAATTGGATTAATCTATTGAAAATATTAATATTAATAAATGCCTTATTAAGTAAATAAGGATGGAAGCAAAGTTGACTCTTTTAGGGTTACAGCTTTATATGTGCATCTAATATCTGTTCAAGTTATTTAAGATCTATACTCTCAAACTTGAAATTTTAAGTAAGGAAAAAAGTGCATCTCTAAGAACAGCGAGTCAAAAACAACAAATGAACCAATTCTATGGAAGATTTCTCTGTAGGCAGGAGATGCCTACCGCCTCATATGCTTGCTTCATTGCTTCATGAATACAGGAAGCTTTCAATGTTACATGTTTGGCCCTATGTGCCTATTTTAGTTGGATTTAGGTAGAATGACAGGATTTAACTTTTAAGGAAAAGTGAACACTTCATTTTTAACAACATTGTGCTTGAGGCAGATGAACCTGAGAACGAGAGACCCCGTGAACAGTCACTTTGCCAGGTGGCACTCATCGGGGTGTTTACTGTTGAGAACCCCTCTATTTCTGCCCGAGGTTTGAAGCCAGGACGTCACAGAATCCCCTGCTGCACCGCTCAGTTCTTCCCATGCACAGAGCAGATGGGTGAAACAGAATAAAATCCCCACCTCAGAGGCAGCAAGGAAGCACTCCAGAGACCAGCAATGGTGTTGCTCTTTGCTGGAGTAAATGCTAATTGGAGTTGGTGAGTGAAAGTTAGAGCTGAAAATTGGACTTGGCTTACGAGCAGTTGGGAAACTCATTAAAGGTATTATCACTATCACATTTTGATAAACAGAAACAAAATGTTCACATTAAAAACATGAGTCAATTGTTTCCAATTTAGCTTGGTTAGAACACGATGCTTCAAGGGTAAGCACACAGGTCATGAGATCCTTTCTTAATTTTTAGAAGCAATATGATCATTTGTATGAAAAAACTACCAAGTCATTTGGATTCTCATAATTTCCACTAAATTCTATCTGGCAAAAATAGCATAAATAGGTCCTCTCTCCTGATTTCTCTGACTGTACCTTTTTATGGCTTCACTGTGACAGTTATCGTACCATCTTGTATTCTTGTGCATCTTTTTCCTCCCACTCTTTCACTTTCCTTTGGGAAGAGACCATGTATTTTCATCATTATATCCCTAGAACTGAGTCCGGTACCCCAAAGTGAAAAGTTAAAACATGATAGAAAGAAGCAGCCAACATTCCTTCTAGTAGCGGTCAAGGATGGTCATACAAAATAAAGATAATTTACAGCTTTGGACTGGACTGAACAGTGTTTTTCAACTACAGGCCTTCTCCAATTATAGATTTATTTAGTTTACCATTAAAATTATGTGAATATGTGGGTTTTAAGTAAATGCACAGACTTTAAATCAAGTGTTTATGCGCCATTCTCATTTCAAGTTGAGCATTGCAGCTATAGGCACAAACTGGCTATGGCACTGTGTGAGGATATTTTGCCAAAGAATATTTTTTAAGGATTTTGAGATTATTAGAGAAGAGTAACCATTATTGCATCTAGGCTCATGAGTTTCCAAGTTTCAGTTCTGATCATTAAAATACCTAAATGGATCTTCAGACTTTTCTCAATCATCTTATCAAATAATGCTTCTGGTTTCTGTGGGCTCAACTTGCCTTACCTGTTGAAAGTCCCAGAAGAAACCCTGGTAAAAGCTGGTCTCCCTTCAGAGGGGCTTGGTTCCTCTCATTAGGATTCTCTGCCCCCTTTTACCCATGTTTTCACTATTTCCCATTTTCCATGGCTTTAAGCTCTCTTTATTTCTCTCTCTCTCTCTGAGTACTGTCTTCAGGGACCCTCAGTTAATTTCTACTCTGGTATATTTCACTTTTACATTATAAAAAAGCTAAAGAATTGCATTCAATATCCAACCACAACCATTTTTAATTTGGAACATAACTGTACATGTAGTAAAGAACAACAAATACATCCTTAATTATAATTTAAAAAATGGAAACGTTTGTAGCTATATTTAACAACTCTAATGGTTTCTTTGAATGGAGCTCTGTCATTAAATGTATTATTCACAATTATATTTTTCATCATGATGGAAATTTATTTTAATATAACAAGTGATAGAACTGCAAATATGTATAGCTTGCAAAAAAGTAAATTGTGTCATTTATATCCTCAGCAGAGATCAGTGGGAGCCCCAGTGGCACCAGATATACCAAGCAGACTAAACTAACACTGCCACAATTCTGAAATCTAACTAATTGGACCTATATAGCCCACAAAAGTGGGCTATGACCTGTTTGCCCAAAATAAAAAGGTGACTGCCTGCTAAAATTTTAAAAATTCAAATAAGACTAATAGTTTCCTAGCATAATATCCAAAATGTCCTGGTTACGAATGAAAAGTCACCCATCATACCAAGAATCAGGAAAACCACAACTTGAGTGAGAAAAGAAAATGAACTGATGTCATCAACTCAACCTGAGCTGGATCAGATTTTGGAATTATCTGACAAAGACTTAAAGTAACCATCATAAATTATTTAATAAGCAATTACAAATTCTCTTGAGATAAAAAGGAAAGGTAGATAAAAGGAAAAATAGAAATAAAAGGAAATAAAAGATAAAAGGAAAAATAGAAATTATCAGCAAGGAATTAGATGCTACAAAAAATGGAAATTATAAAATGGAAAATAAAATAAGAGAAATAATCAATTCTCTGGATGGGTACAATAGTAGAGAGGAGATGAAAGAGAAAGAGAATAAAATTAGTGAATTTGAAGACAGATCAATAGAATTTACCCATTCTAAACAAAGGAGAGAAAAACAAATGAACAGAACCTCAGGAATCTGTGGGAAAATAGCAAAAGACACAAAACTTATATTATCAGAGTTGTAGGAGAAGAAAAAGAGTAGGGCTGAAAGAGCATTCAAAGAAAAACTTGGCTAAAGAGATCCTAAATTTGGCAAAAGACATAAATCCACAGATTTGAAAAGCTGAGTGAATTCCAACTAAGAAAAACCCAAATAAATTGACACTAAGACACATCATAAATAAAATTCCAAAAACTAAAGACAAAGTTGAAAGTGTTATCACTACCACACTTTTTCTCTACAAGTAGCCAGAGGAAGGTTGCCAATTTCAATGACAGCAGATTTCTCATTTGAAACCATGGAGTGCAGAAGGAAATGATGTAGAATTTTTCAAATGCTGAAAGAAAAGAATTGTCAACCATGAATTCTATATTCAACAAACTACACTTCAGGAACAAATGGGCAATAAAGACTTTCTCAGATAAAGGAAAACCAAAAGAATTGTCACTAGCACACCTATTTTTTTTTATGTGGACTATTTTTTAAGTCTTTATTGAATTTGTTACAATGTTGCTTATGCTGTATGTCTTGGTTTTTTGGCCCTGAGGCATGTGGGATCTTAGCTCCCCAGCCAGGGATTGAACCTGCACCCCCTGCATTGGAAGGTGAAGTCTTAACCATTGGATTGCCAGGGAAGTCCCAGCATACCTACTCTTAAAGAAAAGCTAAAGGAAGTTCTTTAAACAGAATGTAAACAGTAGAATAAGAATCTTGAGGCAAAAGGCAGAAAGGAAGAACAATGAAGAGGGCAGGTAAATATAATAGAACACTCTTCTCTGCATGAGTTTTCTAAATCATATGTAATGATTAAAATAAGAATTATAATACCATCTTATCCTCAAGACAATGATATTTTAAAGTGGGGAAGACAAAGGGACCTAAGTGGAAATAGAGTCTTCCTCCACTTCACCCCAAATTGTAACATGTTAATACCAATAGGCTATGATAAGTTACATGTGTATATTGTAATACCCAGAACAACCACTATGAAAACTACACAATACAGCTGAAAATACTATAAATAAATCAAGATGAAATCCTAAAAAAATGGCCAAGTAACCCACAGAAAGATAAGAAAAGAAAAACAAAGAAATCAAACAGAAAACAGAAAATAAAATGGCAGAGTTCACCCCTAATATATCAATAATTACTTCAAGGTAAATGGTCTAACTATAACAATTAAAAGGCAGAGGTTGACAGCATAATTTTGAAAAAGCATGACCCAATAATATGCTTTTTAATATGCCATTTAGAAGAAACTCACTTCAAGTTCAATAAGTAAGTTGAAAGTGTAAGGATGGAAAAAGGCATACCATGCAAATGTTAATTTTTTTAAAAGGCAGGAGCATGATTATTTATGTAGAAAATATGAAAGAATTGACAAAAAATCTCCTGGAACTAATAAATGATTATAGCAAGGTTGCAGAGTACAAGGTTAATATAATATACAAAAGTCAATTGCTTTTCTACATAACAGCAATGAACAAGTAGAATTTCAAATTAACAACACAACACCATTTACATTGGCACCCCCAAGTGAAATATGAAATGAAATACTTAGGTATAAATCTAACAAAATATGTATAAGATTGATATGAGTAAAACTACAAAGCCCTGGTGAAAGATATCAAAGAACTAAATAAATGGAGAGATATCCCACGTTCATGGATAGGAAGACTCAATATTGTCAAGATGTCAGTTTTTCCCAATGAGCTCTCTACCAAAATCCCAGCAAGTTGTTACATAGATATCAACAAACTGATCCTAAAGTTTATATGGAGAGGCAAAAGGCCCAGAATAGCCAACACAATATTGAACTAGAAGAACACAGTTGGAGGAGTGACACTACCCAAGTTCAAGACTTCAAGACAGTAATCAAGACAGTGTGGTACAGGCAAAAGAACACACAAATAGATAAATAGAACAGAATAGAGAATCCAGAAACAGATTAATGTAAATATAGACAACTGATCATTGACAAAGGAGCAGAGGCAATTCAATAGAACAAAGACAGTCTTTTCAATAAACGATGGTGGAACAATTGTATGGCCACAAGCAGAAAAATGAAACTAGAAACAGACCTTACTCCCTTCACAAAAATTAACACAAAATGTGTCACAGACCTAAATACAAAAAGACAACTACAAAACACCTAGAAGAAAACATGGGAGAAAACCTGTTGATAGGTAACCTTGGGTAAGTTGACTTTTTAGATACAACACTGAAGGCATGATCCATGAAAGGAATAACTGATAAACGTCACTAAAATTAAAAACTTCTGCTTTGCCAAAGAAAATGTCAAAAGAATGAGAAGACAAAATGGATAACTGTTCATGAAGCCCATTTTGTTTTTATTTTAGGTACACCACAAAACTAGATTTCCCAGTCTCTGCTGCAGTTAAATGTGGTCCTAAAACTAAATTTGACCAATGGTATGTGAGTAGAAGACATAGTCACCACTTTTAGGGCCATAAAAAACTTTCTAGATGCCACACTCCGTTGTCTTTCCTCCACCAGTTGCTTGTTGCAATAGAGCATGGTAAACTTGGAAACCACGTTTTGAAGATGGAAAAAAAAGAGAGGAACTTGTGACCCTGAATCACTATTTGAAGGACAATTGATTATGAGAACCCATTTTTGGAATTCACACGAGTGGAAAATAAGCAATTTCATTCAGCCATACATGGGGCAGTCCAGGACTTCTTAACTCATATAGTCATTCTTGGCTGCTCCTCAGAAATTAAGGCCAACACACTTCCCTGGAACATCTCACTGCCTCTCCTGTGTGGATCTGCAGATTCTTTGGTCAACTATGTTCTTTTATCTGATAAGGCAACATTAGCAATGGCCTCTGACTTTGATAGAATCTCTTCTTTATAACCCTAAACCCAATAAAAAATTTTAGAACTCCCTTACCTTGTTCCAAGAGGGATTTAAAGTAGCTGACAAAAATATTTACACTATACCAGGATCAAACAATTCAGAAAAAATAAGAAAAAAAAAAGACAAATGTAAGAAACAGAAACAGGAAATTTAAATAATCTCAGAGGTAGGGTAAATACAGAAATATATTCCAGAAAAACATATATGCTTGTAGAACCCACTTTTACCTATAAGATTTCTGACACCTTACATTGTTGGGAAATGTGACGTACTGCAAGATTTATTTCATGCTTTTTTTCATTTATCAATATTTATTTGCACACATTTTACTATGGGAAAAAGCATGCAAGCTAGAAGCTATTCAGGAAAAACAATACTTATACTGACGTTGACACTGGAGGGCTTTTCCCCTATGTATTTTTCATAGAGGGGACAGTGAATAAGGAAATCTACAGCAACCTTACAGCAAACACTGCCATCAGATAAATAGACCCCCTCCCCCTTTTTTTCTTTTCTCAGAAATCCCCGATAGCAGCTGAAATATTTTCCTCAGATATCACTGGATCTATTGAGAAAAGAATAAGATAGAAATCTAGGTTGTAATTAGTTTTCTCAGTGGTATCCATGCAATTGTAGGTAAGCTGCTACTCATTACCAAATACGGGACTGTCTCCAAACTTCTGAAAAGTTTCAGAAATGGGAGCAGACAGAAACACAACTGTTCATTGGAAAACATATGTGCACATTTCCTCTGCATTTTAGAGTAAGAATGCTGTAGAACAAGTTAGAGTCATTTAAATTTGATATAGGGAACAACTTTAGCTATAGAATAGTTGATTACTTGAGACTAGATAATTTTTCTGTGTAAATATAAGTATGTTAACTTATTTAAGCAAATTTGAATAACATAAAATGTAACATCATTATAAAATTTAATGACATAAAAATTCCAACATTTTCTGTTTATAAGGTGAAGAATTTGAGTCAGCTTCTAATTCCCAGGATAATGTATACAAGTATTTCCCCTTTCGTACACCTGTTCTATCCCTATTTTTAACATTTTCCTCATGATCTGAGGAATTATGATATGCAAAATGAGGTATTTTTCAGGCCCACAAGGGGGACCCTTTGCACCACGGCAACAGAGGTTTTATGGCACAGATCTCACTGCTCATCCACAATTTGGTTGAATGCGTGATCTACCATCAAACGCTAGAAAGTCAAGGCATCTCCCCAGCCCTGGGCCTCACCTGTGAGTCCAGGTGGACAGATGCAGATGTAACCTGAGGCTTCGGGGCGGCTGGACAGAGAGAGCAGCTGGGCAAGGTGCCCATGCCCTTCCCCTGAAGACAGCCCCACGCATTCCCCATCAGACTGGCAGGGGTTACTACTGCATTCATCGATGTCGGTCTCACACTGGGCCCCCGTGTACCCTGCAGGATAAACGTTCAGAGAAGCTGCTGAGTCAAAGCCCCTCAACCATAGAGTATGTGCCTGACCGGAGGCTGGCCACTGTGCTGGCACCAGTTAACAAGGTCCTGGGCCTCCCTCAAGGAGCTGGCAAGGGATCTGGTAAGGGAGGCTTCCACGAACATGAGTAATAGTAACAATGGAGTCACTCCTACAATATCGATCAATGCTTTTAATAAAGATTGGATGAACAAGGAACTTCAGGGTAACCTTGATCTAACCTGGACATTTTAACTAGACTCCAATTCCTCAAATATTCCAATTGTTTGAATGTTAAGCAAGGAAAAAAAATGATATATTTTTCCAGAGAATAGCTGTAAAATCAGCAGGATCTACATAGCCAACCCTAAATTCTTCTCTTAAAACTCAAAGTAAAGGTAAATGATTGCTTCTTAACACTCAGTGAGACAATAAAATAGTGATTTGTATTTGAATGGATTTAGCTGGGTCATTTTGTTAGGGACAAGAATAAAAACAATAAAACATGAATGATTTAGTACTTTATAAAACATTTTAATGTTAAATATAAAAGAAAGTCCCTACCAGAACTATTCCTCTGGTTTTACATACATATGCCCTGTTAAAACTATATATGTATATATTTATTGTGTGTGTGTTAACATAACTGGAATTGTACTGCACGCATCCTTCTGCAACTTGCTTTTTGAACTCCCTTGCACGGTCTATCCATGTTAAATTTATAATCCAGAGTTGTAAAAGTTATAAGTCAAATCATGGTATTTCTTTACTTTAAAAACATTCAATGGCTTCCCTTTTCACACAGAATAAAATTTAAAATCGTTAACCTGACCGGCCCCCTTTATTATCTGGCCCTAATCCCATCTCTGCATTCCTGTCCCTAGAATGTTTTCTACCCCAGGGCCTTTATAACATTGTTCCCTCTCCAGAAAACCCTTCTCCAAGACTGTGCTTGGATAACTCTGAGCTTTCAGACTCTGTCTCTTATCCTCATGGTCAGATCTAAGTAAGATCCTTTTTTCTCTTATATACCCAATTCTTTCCTTTCATTGTCTTACAATGATTGCTATTATATACTTACTTTTATAGTTATCTTTTAAAATTTATTTACATATATAGCTTTCATTTGTTGATGTACTTGATAGCTGTCTCCCTCAACAGACTGTAAGCTTCACAAAAGCAGGGACTGTTTGTTTATTCTCCACTCTAGGACAGAGAAACACCTGAGTAGTAGGCCTTCAATCAATGTCCGAATGAGATTCAAAGAGTTCTAATCAACAATTTAGATGATAATCCTAGCTTAGCAGATAAACTAGAGAATTGATGAACTCTTAATAAGCAGATAATGAGAATATGATGTGATCGCTTATTTTGTAATTTTAATAAAAACCTGAACGGGGCCCTATGTCAGATCGTAAGCACAACACAAATTCTGTTGCTCAACAATATAATGCTTTTGTCACATTTGACCCCTGGGGTCTTTGTCAGCGGTCTGAAGAAGAAACTTAGAGTCGAAAAGGAAACTAAAAGCACATGTCAGATCAAGGTCCCACAATCCTTGGTAGTGACCCTCCCCCAGAACCCTCAGTCTTCTATGCCTGAATGTCTACTTTTTAAGTGCTTCTATTTCATACTTAAGGATCTACAAATATTCACTAAATAATGGTTGTCACAAAGCCATTATAAAAACTTGTGCTACAGTAGACTTACTAAAGAAAGTTCTGACTATTTTCAATTTTCTTCTCATTCTAAGTTTGAAGACTCATACACAGGCCAGGTTAGGAAGTAATTTAGAACCTTCATAAGTCCTTTCTGGCTCATGCATTGTCTTATTCTTATCCTGAACATTAGGAAGGTTCTGATTTATAGTCTTACCAGTCCTGTCCCCACCACTGGGGCCCTGTGGGGATGTGCTGTACCCTTTAACCATGTATATAAATAGATTCCTCCAATCAAGGCTACATTTAATAGATTTAACAAGTTTTCCTGTAAAACTCTGTACAAAGAAACAATATGATGCTGAGTCAAGACCCCAGGGTTCTTAAATTATGTGTTTTTTAAAAAAAAAAAAAAAACCAATCTTTTCTGGGTAACAGGGAAACTTTCAAGATAGGCATTTAAAGTGACTAACCCTTCTTGTAATTAATTACTCTTGAAATGAGGACCCTGGGCAATTCCAGCAGTGGATCCTTGCCATCGTGCTCAGTGGCAGTGGTCTCGTGATCCAAAGGAATGGTCTCCTTTTCTTAGATATGGAGTAGCTTGTAGCATTAAATCTTCTCTTTCTATATAACTGTGAGAATTGGGTACAAAGACATTCTGAGTTTTCTCTTTAGGCAAAATCACCATCCATCCAGCGACCCAAGAAACTCAGAAGTAGAACTACCCTAAATCGGTGTCCCTTTCTCAATCCCCACATCATTTCTGGTGTCCCTTTCTCAATCCCCACATCATTTCTACCTCCTAAAGTGCTCTCATGGCCATCCATCCCCTCATCTCCACCCTCACCACTATGGTCTTTGTTCTGGCCAGTTGGCTTATCTCTTATTTAAACTATTGCAGAACTCTCACCAGATTCCCTGCCTTTAGCCTTATTTCTCTCAATCACCTTCCACTAAAGTGCCAGAGAGCTCTTTTTAAATTAACAGGTCAGATTATGTCACTTCTCTGCCCTGTAGTTTGCAGGGCACACAAACAGCATTGTGATCGGCTTCAGTCACATCTTGCTCCCCAGCCCCATCTCTCTACCCTCAGCCCTGCGTAGTCCAGCATTTTAAAAAATCACTCAAAGTTCCACAATTGGACATGCTCTTTTCTATGTGTGTCTGCTGCCCTTTCTTCTTTCCCTCTTCTTTCTCTTCCTCTCTTCTATCCTTAAATAAGTGATGAGCTGCTACGTGCTGGCCATAGGGTCTAGAATGGCCAAGCTTCTAATCTTAGTATCTAGTTGACATTTATCGAGTGCTCCCTATGGTCTAGACTGATCTGGGAGCTCCTTCTATATTGCTGGAATTATCTCCACAACAACACTATGAGGTAGATATTATTATCATCATCTCTGCTTTATCTATCGATGAGGACACTGAGGCTCAGAGTGGTAACATGGCCAAAGTCACATGGCTAGTGGTTACATTTCTGGGATATGCTTAGTGATCTTTCAAGTTTTCT